>NC_041392.1:308290625-308299739 GCF_002162155.2 Triticum dicoccoides | reverse complement strand
GCCCAGCCGCGCCGCCCCGCCGCCCGGCCGCGCCACCTCGCCGCCGTTCCTCTCCGCCGCCGCGCCATCGCCGCCCTCGTGTCCCCGCGCCTCCCCGGCCTCCTCTCCTCCCAAGTGAACATGAACTCCGACGAAGACCCTGGCCATCCTCGAAGTTCGCGCCCGGCCAGATCTGAGATCTGTTTTTTTTGGGTTGACTTTTCTCAGAAAACCCTAGCTCAAGTGCTCCTGTTCACGGCCTCGTAACTTTGCATCCGTAGCTCCGAGTCATGCACATAGCATATCAAAATGTTCATCTCAGAGAGTACATCATTTCATTCCATTGCATCTTTTTCATTTGAGTTCATCTTGATGCCCGAAATGCTGTTAGAAGAGGGCTACTTGAGTTAATTGTCAGATCGGCTACTCCATTTAGGTTTTTGTCATTTTTGCCATGATTATTGTGTGCATGTTATGCCCTGATGCTCTACATATGTTTTGTTAAGAGTTTTGTCATCTTACCAGAGGTGCAACCCATGTATTTTTGTGATGTGTGTGGTGGCTAGTGCAAGCTTGGAAAGTGGTGCACTTGCTAATTCTTTTTTCAGGGACTTAGCATTTCCACCAAGTCCTTGAGCTGTTTATCTCATGTTGCCATATGTTCATGTTGTTTCCTAGTGATCCGTGCCTCTTTTGAGGATGATCAGTAAGGATGTTTTGTTAATAATGTAGTGATCTATCCATCCATGTCTTTGCTTGCAATTATGGAGCACCCTAGCTTGAGTCAATCGAGCTCTACTTTTGCTACTTTGTGAATCTGGGAAGATTGTCAACTTGTTTGCAATTTTGCCGATGATGTTGTAGTTGATCCGTGCATGCTATGCTATTGTTCTTGCCATGTCTAGGTTGCATTTTGTGTATTCTCAAGGGGTGTATGCTTAGCTTGTCATGACTTGCACCGTAGTGAGTGCATCAAGCTCGTAAACATGCCTACTTGAGTTATATTTCAGCATGTGCCAGTCTTCACCAAGTCTGAATCGCTTGCCATATTTGAATCGCTTGCCATTTCCAAACCGTAACTCCGATTCCGGCGTTCTTTATATCGTTTTCAAGCAATTTCATCTCATCTTTCCAGTGGCACACTTGGATTTCCAATTTGAGGCCAGGTTCTTGCATTTCCTGTCATATCATGCATATGCATCCCGCATCGCATCCCGCATAGCATATCATCATTGCATCATTTTGTTTGATCCTTGCACGTGGTTGATTGTATCCTTGTTGCTTGTTTGTCCTGTTTGGGTAGATCCGGGAGACGAGTTCTCTAACGAGGAGCCTGTTGAGTTTGCTTTCGAGGATCCAGTCAACTCTGACAACTGTGCAGGCAAGATGATCATACCCTCGAAATCAATACTATCTTTGCTATGCTAGTTTGCTCGCTCTTTTGCTATGCCAATGCCACGATGCCTACCACTTGATTGCAAGCCTCCCAAATTTCCATGTCAAACCTCTAACCCACCATGTCCTAGCAAACCGTTGATTGGCTATGTTACCGCTTTGCTCAGCCCCTCTTATAGCGTTGCTAGTTGCAGGTGAAGATTGAAGGCCGTTCCTTGTTGGAACATTTATGTACTTGTTGGGATATCATTATATTGCTATGTTATCTTAATGCATCTATATACTTAGTAAAGGGTGGAAGGCTCGGCCTCTCGCCTAGTGTTTTGCTCCACTCTTGCCGCCCTAGTTTCCGTCATATCGGTGTTATGTTCCCGGATTTTGCGTTCCTTACGTGGTTGGGTTATAATGGGAACCCCTTGATAGTTCGCCTTGATTAAAGCTTTTCTAGCAATGCCCAACCTTGGTTTTACCATTCGCCACCTAGCCTCTTTTTCCCTTGGGTTTCTGGAGCCCGAGGGTCATCTTATTTTAAAACCCCCGGGCCAGTGCTTATCTGAGTGTTGGTCCGAACCGGGCAGCCTGCGGGGCCACATCGGGGAAACTCGAGGTTTGGTTTTACTCGTAGCTTGACCTATCTGAGTGTGCCCTGAGAACGAGGTATGTGCAGCTCCTATCAGGATTTGTTGGCACATTCGGGCGTTGTTGCTGGTCTTGTTTTTAACCTGTCGAAGTGTCTTGAATAATCGAGATACCGAGTCTGATCGGAACGTCTTGGGAGGAGGTCTATTCCTTCGTTGACCGTGAGAGCTTGTCATGGGCTAAGTTGGGACTCCCCTGCAGGGTTTTTAACTTTCGAAAGCTGTGCCCGCGGTTATGGGCAGATGGGAATTTGTTAATGTCCGGTTGTAGATAACTTGAACCTTAACTTAATTAAAATGAATCAACTGAGTGTGTTACCGTGATGGCCTCTTCTCGGCGGAGTCCGGGAAATGGACACGGTGTTGGAGTAATGTTTGCGCAGGTTGCTCTCTAGTTTCTCGCTCGTGCTTTGCCCCCTCTTCTCGCTCTCTTTTGCGAATAAGTTAGCCACCATATATGCTAGTCGCTTGCTGCAGCTCCACATATATTTACCCTGCCTTTCTTACAAGCTTAAATAGTCTTGATCGCGAGGGTGCGAGATTGCTGAGTCCCTGTGGCTCACAGATTACTATTACACCAGATGCAGGGCCTGATGATTCTGCTCCTGGAGACGCGTATGAGCTCAAGTGGGAGTTTGACGAAGACTCTCAACGTTACTATGTTTCCTTTCCTGATGATCAGTAGTGGTGCCCAGTTAGGGGTGATCGGGACCGTGTCACATGTTGGGTTATCTTTTATTTTGGCGCCGTAGACGGGCCATGAGTGTTTGGATGATGTAATGTTATTTATGTAATTGATTGACGTGGCGAGTGTAAGCCAACTATGTTATCTCCCCTTTATGATTTATATTACATGGGATGTTGTGAAGATTGCCTAACTTGCGACATATGCCTTCAATGCGGTTATGCCTCTAAGTCGTGCCTCGACACGTGGGAGATGTAGTCGCATCGAGGGTGTTACAAGTTGGTAATCAGAGCCTTCTCCGACCTTAGGAGCCCCATTGCTTGATCGTTTTTAGCGGCCGAGTTGTGTCTAGAAAAAATGTTTTGAGTAATTTAGGAATTATATATCGGAGAGTTTCAGAATTCTTTTTACTTCCCAGTCTCCTCATCGCTCTGGTAAGGCATCCTGACGTAGAGTTTTGACTCTTCTCTTCTCAAATTTCACTAATTTTTTTTAGGATCACGCGGGTATCTTGGAATCGTTCCGATGGTTTTATGATGAGAACATTGTCTTGGTGCCTCCTGTCAGGGGTTTAGTGGAAGTGTCCCGGGGAGTTGAGCTCTGAGGTGTTGTCATCATAATTTTATCGTTGCAGTTCTGGAATACCTAAGTTTAGTACGCCGACATCGAAAATCTCTTTTATGCAGTTTGTTGGTGAGATAACCTCAACGCCATCCAGTACTGGGGCGGGAGTTCGGGAGTATCGCCATAACTTGTATAATGGATGCTTTTCAAAGGTTGAGGTAGATGGTTTCCGAAGGTTTCTTGGTTATGTGTTGAAGGATGGATACAGCTGGATGTAGGATTTGCTAGATTTGGGTGAGATATTATGCTTCCCCTGTATCCCCAACACCTGATTGCATAACCGGAAAGGTTCGGGAGTTTCATAGGTGGGAATTCTAGTAGCTCTAGTTCTTCTTCCACGGATATTGGTTTGAGATTGGGATTTCTTACCAATTATTCGTTCTTGATCCGTACCTTGTTGATTTATTTCTCTACCTTAATTCTACGTGGCTTCTCAATTTATGGATATGTGACCATTTCAAGAGGAATGCATTCGTTCATTTGGTCGGATGTGAAGACTATATGTTGCAATTTTCATTCCGTTGGATTCAGCTTCAATATTTGTCTGTCAATGTGCTAATGGTGGTCAACCTCTTCAGGATGGCTCCTCCAACACGCACGACTCTGAATCCTGATCCGCCACCACCTCCACCTCCTCCAGAGGCATGGCAAGCTGTGATGGCCGCAACCAATGCAAACACACAGTTGATCATGCAAATTCTTCAAGAGCTCAATCAAGGCAACCAAGGGAATCAAGGCAACAATCAGAATCACTTTGCTACACTCAACCAGTTCCTTGCTAACGGGCCAAAAACTTTCAGCAATTGTGTTGAGGCAACCGATGCTGATGATTGGCTTGTGGATCTATGCAAGCATTTCGAGTGTAGTAACGTCAGGCCTAAGGACTTTGTCAAGTTCGCTTCCTTCCAACTCAAAGATCAAGCTGCAGAATGGTTCCAGCAATACAAGGATTCCAGAGGTGGACGTGTTATCACTTGGGATGATTTCTGTCGAGATTTGTGAGCTCATCATATTCCTCAGAGCGTGGTTGAAAGCAAGCATGAGGAATTCCGCAACCTGAAGCAAGGCTCTTTGTCTGTCTATGACTACAACAAGTTGTTTCAGAAGCTCACCCGCTTTTCCAAGCAGGACGTCCCTGATGAGAAGAGCATGATATATCAGTTCAGGGGTGGTCTCAGAGAAGAAATTCAGCTAGCTCTTGTCCTCTTTGAGCCCTTGAGGTATGATGAGTTCTACAACATGGCATTGAAGCAAGAGGCTGCTCAATTGAGGTGTGATGCTTCCAAGAAGCGATTCAGAGATGTTACTCCTTCTTCCTCTACTCAAGTGGCCAAGCAGCAGAAGTATTGGCTTCCTCCTCCTCCGTTCCGTCAGCCGTATCAGCAGAAGAGCATAGGTGGTAGTGGTTCTTCCCACCCACCCAACCCTGGCTTTTAGAACAAGACTTCGTCTCAAGCTCCAAGATCGAGTGCTCCGTATCACCGTCCACTTTCAGAGGTCACGTGCAACAAGTGCCAACAGAAGGGTCACTATGCCAACAAGTGTTTCAACCAGAGGCGTCTTCCTCCTCCTCCTCCTGTCAGATCGGCAAGTACAGCTATGGTCAAGCATAACCCCAAGCACGCCAAGGTCAATTTGATGAATGCAGCCCAGGCAGAGGACTCGTCAGATGTGATCATGGGTAACCTTCCTGTTAACGATATTCCTGCAAGAGTTCTTTTTGACACGGGTGCATCACATTGTTTCATGTCAAAGCCATTTTTACCAAGCATGAGTTCGTTTCTTCTCATTTGGGTAAACAAATGGATATCGTTTCTCCTGGCAAACATTTGAGTGCAAGTCTGGAGGTGCCGGATGTTACTATCACATTGGGCGACTACAAGTTCCTCTCTTCCCCAATGGTTCTTGGTAACTCCGATATTGATCTTATTCTCGGAATGGATTGGCTTTCTAAGCACAAGGCTCAGCTTGATTGTGCAGCCAGGCAGATTCAATTGACTCATTCGTCTGAGGATGTAATTGTCTTTGCCGCTCATGATGATACCATCCGTCTGTTTTCTCTCAATGAGAAGGGTGAATTGGATGCCATCTCTCAAATTCCAGTCGTTTGCGAATATCAAGACGTCTTTCCAGAAGAGCTCCCAGGAATGCCTCCGCACCGGCCAGTTGAATTCGTTATTGATCTTGAGCCTGGCACGGAACCTGTGTGCAAACGTCCTTACAAGCTCGGACCTGAAGAGTTGAAGGAGCTGAAGAAGCAACTCGATATTCAAGAGAAAATGGGTCTCATCCGGCCTAGTTCTTCTCCGTGGGGTTGTGGTGTTCTTTTTGTGAAGAAGAAGGATGGAACGGACCAACTTTGTGTTGATTACCGTCCAGTGAACAAGAAGACCATCAAGAACAAATACCCACTTCCCAACATCAATGAGCTGTTCGAACAACTCAAAGGTGCCCAAGTATTCTCCAAGCTTGATCTCCATATGGGTTATCATCAGATTCGAATCCGTGAGCAAGATATTCCCAAGACGGCTTTCAGGACAAGTTTTAGTTCATATGAATACACTGTCATGTCTTTTGGCCTCGTCAACGCTCCTCCGACGTTCTCTCGCATGATGAACTTCATCTTCAACGCCTACACCAATGACTTTGTTTTGGTCTATCTCGACGACACTCTAGTTTTCTCCAAGAACAAGGAGGATCATGCCAAGCACTTGCGTTTGGTTCTTGATAAGCTTAGGGAACATAAGTTCTACGCCAAGTTCTCCAAGTGTGAATTTTGGCTCGATGAGGTTCTTTATCTTGGTCATATCATCTCTGCCAAGGGCATTGCGGTGAATCCTGAGAAGGTGTCTGCAATTGTGAATTGGGAACCTCCTCAGAACGTGAAGCAACTTCGTAGCTTCCTCGGTCTCGCAAGCTACTGCCGAAGATTCGTTGAAAACTTTTCTAAGATCGCGAAGCCTCTCTCAAATCTTCTCCAGAAGCACGTCAAGTACGTTTGGTCTCCGGAGTGTGACATTGCTTTCAACACTTTGAAAGAGAAATTGATCACTGCTCCAGTTCTGACTCCGCCTGATGAATCCAAGCCGTATGAGGTCTTTTGTGATGCCTCTCTCCAAGGTCTTGGCGCAGTATTGATGCAAGAGAAGAAAGTTGTTGCTTATACCTCTCATCAGTTGAAGCCTAATGAGAAGAACTACCCCACTCATGATCTCGAGTTGGCGGCAGTTGTGCATGCTCTTTTGACTTGGAGACATCTTCTATTGGGAAGAAAAGTGGACATTTTCACTGATCACAAGAGTCTCAAGTACATCTTCACTTAGCCTAATCTCAACCTCAGGCAAACTCGATGGGTCGAAATGATTCAAGAGTATAATCCGAGTATCGAGTATACTCCAGGCAAGGCCAATGTGATTGCTGACGCTTTGAGCAGGAAAGCTTACTGCAACAGTCTGATTCTCAAGCCTTATCAACCCGAGCTTTGTGAAGCTTTCCGCAAACTTAATCTGCAAGTTGTTCCTCAAGGTTTCCTCGCCAACCTTCAAGTCTCTCCTACCTTGGAAGACCAGATTCGCCAAGCCCAGCTTCTTGATGCTATGGTGAAAAAGGTGAAGATTGGGATTGCCAAGAGTCAACCCAAGTACAAGTGCTACCGCCTTGATGACAAGGACACTCTCTTCTTCGAGGATCGTATTGTTGTACCCAAAGGTGACCTTCGTAAAGTGATCATGAACGAGGCTCACAATTCTCTCCTCTCCATCCACCCTGGGAGCACGAAGATGTATCAGGACCTCAAGCAAGCTTATTGGTGGACTCAAATGAAGCACGAGATCGCTCAGTTCGTGAACGAATGTGATGTCTGCAGAAGAGTGAAGGCAGAACACCAAAGGCCAGCAGGTCTCCTCCAACCTCTTGCCATTCCAGAATGGAAGTTTGACCACATTGAAATGGACTTCGTGACTGGGTTTCCAAAGTCCAAGCGTGGCAATGATGCTATATTCGTTGTCATCGACAAACTCACTAAAGTGGCTCACTTTCTGCCTATCAAAAAGTCGATCACTGCAGCTCAATTGGCGGAACTCTATACCTCTCGTATTGTCTCTCTCCACGGTATTCCTCAAGTGATCTCTTCAAACCGTGGCAGCATCTTTACCTCAAAGTTTTGGGATTCTTTCTAGAAGGCCATGGGCACCAACATCCGCTTCAGCACAGCTTTCCAGCCTCAAACTAGCGGTCAAGTCGAGCGTGTCAACCAGATTCTTGAAGATATGCTCAGGGCTTGTGTGATCTCCTTCGGCATGAAGTGGGAGAATTGTCTTCCTTATGCTGAATTCTCCTACAACAACAGTTTTCAAGCAAGTTCGGGCAAGGCCCCATTTGAAATTCTGTATGGCAGGAAGTGCCGTACCCCTCTCAACTGGTCTGAAACCGGTGAACGCCGGCTTTTGGGTAATGACTTAATCACAGAGGCAGAAGAAATGTGCAAAGTCATTCGTGATAACCTCAAAGCAGCCCAATCCCGCCAGAAGAGCTACTATGATAGTAAGCACTGTGATTTGGCTTTCGAGATCGGAGATCATGTTTACCTCCGTGTCTCTCCTATGAAAGGTACTCGTCGCTTAGGTATCAAAGGGAAGCTTGCCCCTAGATACGTGGGACCTTTCAAGATCGTCAGCAAGAGAGGCGACCTCGCCTATCAACTCGAGCTTCCTTCAAACTTTGCAAATGTTCATGACGTGTTCCATGTCTCTCACCTTCGAAAGTGCTTCAAGACTCCTGACCGCACCGTCAACTTCGAGGACATTGAGCTCCAAGAAGATCTCTCTTATCGTGAGCACCCAGTTGCTATTCTTGAAGAGACTGAACGCAAGACTCGCAACAAGTCAATCAAATTTCTCAAAGTCAAGTGGTCACACCATTCCGACCGTGAAGCTACCTGGGAACGTGAGGATCACCTCCGTTCTGAGTACCCGGCGTTCTTTCAGTCCTAGATCTCGGGACGAGATCCTTCCGTAGTGGTGGAGTGTTGTAACACCCCAGATGTAACTTTCCCAATTTGTACTCCAACTCTTGCCGTTTCCGGCGTTAAGTTATTTTATTTTCTCGGGTTCGGGTCTTTGTCTCCGTGTGTTGTTGTCGTTGTCATGCATCTCATATCATGTCATCTTGTGCATTGCATTTGCATACGTGTTCGTCTCATGCATTCGAGCATTTTCCCCGTTGTCCGTTTTGCATTCCGGTGCTTCGTTCTCCTCCGGTGGTCATTTCTACCTTTCTTTCGTGTGTGGGGATTAAATATTTCCGGATTGGACCGAGACTTGCCAAGCGGCCTTGGTTTACTACCGGTAGACCGTCTATCAAGTTTCGTGCCATTTGGACTTCGTTTGATACTCCAATGGTTAACCGAGGGACCGAAAAGGCCTCGTGTGTGTTGCAGCCCAACACCCCTCCAATTTGGCCCAAAACCCACCTAAGCCCTCTCCATCATCTAGATCGTTCGATCACGATCGCGTGGCCGAAAACCGCACCTCATTTGGACTCTACTAGCTCCCTCTAGGCCTATAAATAGGTCCTCCTCGAAAATCTCGGATCCCCCCTCCCCGAAAACCCTAAAAATCCGTCTCCTCCGCCGCCGGACGTGTCCGGACGGAGCCGGACAACGTCCGGATCCCACCGCCGCCAATCGCCGCCTGCCACATCACCGCCACCGCCGCCACTCCCACCGCGTCCCGCGGGAGCCCGGAGCCGGCCCTCCCGGCCCAGCCGCCCCGCACGCCGCCTCGCCCTTCTTCC
>NC_041392.1:308284130-308290278 GCF_002162155.2 Triticum dicoccoides | reverse complement strand
GCGCCGCCTCGCCGCCGTCCTCTCCGCCGCCGCGCCATCGCCGCCCTCGGGTCCCCGCGCCTCCCCGGCCCCCTCTCCTCCCCGGTGAACAGGAACTCTGGCAAAGACCCCGGCCATCCTCGAAGTTCCCGCCCGGCCAGATCTGAGATCTATTTTTTTTCGGGTTGACTTTTCTGAGAAAAACCTAGCTCAAGTGCTCTTGTTCATGGCCTTGTAACTTTGCATCCGTAGCTCCGATTCATGCACATAGCATATCAGAATGTTCATCTCAGAGAGTACATTATTTCATTCCATTGCATCTTTTTCATTTGAGTTCATCTTGATGCCCGAAATGCTGTTAGAAGAGGGCTACTTGAGTTAATTGTCAGATCGGCTACTCCATTTAGGTTTTTGTCATTTTTGCCATGATTATTGTGTGCATGTTATGCCCTGATGCTCTACATATGTTTTGTTAAGGGTTTTGTCATCTTTCCAGAGGTGCAACCCATGTATTTTTGTGATGTGTGTGGTGGCTAGTGCAAGCTTGCAAAGTGGTGCACTTGCTAATTCTGTTTTCAGGGACTTAGCATTTCCACCAAGTCCTTGAGTTGTTTATCTCATGTTGCCATATGTTCATGTTGTTTCCTAGTGATCCGTGCCTCTTTTGAGGATGGTCAGTAAGGATGTTTTGTTAATATTGTAGTGCTCTATCCATCAATGTCTTTGTTTGCAATGATGGAGCACCCTAGCTTGAGTCAATCGAGCTCTACTTTTGCTACTTTGTGAATCTGGGCAGATTGTCAACTTGTTTGCACTTTTGCCGATGATGTTGTAGTTGATCCGTGCATGCTATGCTATTGTTCTTGCCATGTCTAGCTTGTATTTTGTGTATTCTCAAGGGGTGTATGCTTAGCTTGTCATGACTTGCACCGTAGTGAGTGCATCGAGCTCGTAAACATGCCTACTTGAGTTATATTTCAGCATGTGCCAGTCTTCACTAAGTCTGAAAACTGATTATGTTTTTGCTATGTTCACATGCTTGCAATTGTATTTTCTGATCCCTTTTGGCTCAAGGTCACTAAGGGACTTTTGTTAAGCTCTTTGAGTAGCTCCATGCCATGCTTTACTTTGCCATGTTCAGTTCCTGTAGCATGTGGTTTTGTTGCTTCGAAGTGGGCTACCTGATCTGAAATTTCAGACAAGTGTTAATTTCACTAAGTCTGAGATGTGTTTGCCATATGCATTTTTGCCATGCTTGTTTGAACCTGTTAATGGATGATTTGGCCGTAGCTCAGTGCTAGAATTTTGTTAAGCATCTTGAATGCATCCCTGACATGTATTTTGTTGTCATGTTTGGTTGCTGTAGCATGTTCATCTCATTGCATTTAGATGGCTAGTTGCTGTAAATTGCAGAACGTGGCCATATTTGAATCGCTTGCCATTTCCAAACCGTAACTCCGATTCCGGCGTTCTTTATATCGTTTTCAAGCGATTTCATCTCATATTTCCAGTGGCACACTTGGATTTCCAAGTTGAGGCCAGGTTCTTGCATTTCCTGTCATATCACGCATATGCATCCCGCATCGCATCCCGCATAGCATATCATCATTGCATCATTTTGTTTGATCCTTGCACGTGGTTGATTGTATCCTTGTTGCTTGTTTGTCTTGTTTGGGTAGAGCCGGGAGACGAGTTCGCTAACGAGGAGCCCGTTGAGTTTGCTTTCGAGGATCCGGTCAACTCTGACAACTGTGCAGGCAAGATGATCATACCCTCGAAATCACTACTATCTTTGCTATGCTAGTTTGCTCGCTCTTTTGCTATGACAATGCCACTATGCCTACCACTTGCTTGCAAGCCTCCCAAATTGCCATGTCAAACCTCTAACCCACCATGTCCTAGCAAACCGTTGATTGGCTACGTTACCGCTTTGCTCAGCCCCTCTTATAGCGTTGCTAGTTGCAGGTGAAGATTGAAGGCCGTTCCTTGTTGGAACATTTATGTACTTGTTGGGATATCATTATATTGCTATGTTATCTTAATGCATCTATATACTTGGTAAAGGGTGGAAGGCTCGGCCTCTCACCTAGTGTTTTGTTCCACTCTTGCCGCCCTAGTTTCCGTCATATCGGTGTTATGTTCCCGGATTTTGCGTTCCTTACGCGGCTGGGTTATAATGGGAACCCCTTGATAGTTCGCCTTGATTAAAGCTTTTCTAGCAATGCCCAACCTTGGTTTTACCATTCGCCACCTAGCCTCTTTTTCCCTTGGGTTTCTGGAGCCCGAGGGTCATCTTATTTTAAACCCCCCCGGGCCAGTGCTTATCTGAGTGTTGGTCCGAACCGGGCAGCCTGCGGGGCCACCTCGGGGAGACTCGAGGTTTGGTTTTACTCGTAGCTTGACCTATCTGAGTGCGCCCTGAGAACGAGATATGTGCAGCTCCTATCGGGATTTGTCGGCACATTCGGGCGGTGTTGCTGGTCTTGTTTTTAACCTGTCGAAGTGTCTTGAATAACCGAGATACCGAGTCTGATCGGAACGTCTTGGGAGGAGGTCTATTCCTTCGTTGACCGCGGTTATGGGCAGATGGGAATTTGTTAATGTCCGATTGTAGATAACTTGAACCTTAACTTAATTAAAATGAATCAACTGAGTGTGTTACCGTGATGGCCTCTTCTCGGCGGAGTCCGGGAAATGGACACGGTGTTGGAGTAATGTTTGCGCAGGTTGCTCTCTAGTTTCTCGCTCGTGCTTTGCCCCCTCTTCTCGCTCTCTTTTGCGAATAAGTTAGCCACCATATATGCTAGTCGCTTGTTGCAGCTCCACATATATTTACCTTGCCTTTCCTATAAGCTTAAATAGTCTTGTTCGCGAGGGTGCGAGATTGCTGAGTCCCTGTGGCTCACAGATTACTATTACACCAGATGCAGGGCCTGATGATTCTGCTCCAGGAGACGCGTATGATCTCAAGTGGGAGTTTGACAAAGACTCTCAACGTTACTATGTTTCCTTTCCCGATGATCAGTAGTGGTGCCCAGTTGGGGGTGATCGGGACCGTGTCGCATGTTGGGTTATCTTTTATTTTGGCGCCGTAGACGGGCCATGAGTGTTTGGATGATGTAATGTTATTTATGTAATTGATTGACGTGGCGAGTGTAAGCCAACTATGTTATCTCCCCTTTATGATTTATATTACATGGGATGTTGTGAAGATTGCCTAACTTGCGACATATGCCTTCAATGCGGTTATGCCTCTAAGTCGTGCCTCGACACGTGGGAGATATAGTCGCATCGAGGGTGTTACATGGGCATCCACTGCCGTGTCTTCCCTGGCTCCGCGTCGTCCCCTTCCTAGGCCTCGCCGTCGTCCACCGCCCTGGTGTTCTCGGCGCGGCATGGTCAACATGGTCAAGGAACGGCTTCCTTCGGACGTGGACTGTACGTGGATAGGCTGACAGGTGGGTCCGCGGCCGCAACAAGGAAGTGCCTCCTTATTACGTGCAAAATAATTATTCCTCCACCTGACAGCGGGGGACCCACCGGACGGGCCACCGTATTTCGTGAAAAAACGTTTCCCCCTGACTGCTGGGACCCACCAGCTACATCTCCGCACGCAAGGAAGTGCGTCCGGGCAAAAAAATGATTCACCCCCTGACTGCTGGGACCCACCAGCTACATCTTCGCACGCAAGGAAGTGCCTGACAGTCGGGACCCACCCGGTCGAAGTGTATGCATCATTGTTATTCTGGTCGCGAATGTGTACGTACATACTGGTCGATGTAGAGGCGCGCATGTGTCGTAGTAGAGGCGCACACGTAGCATGTACACGTACGTACAACAGCCAGTGTGCAAGAAAGAAAATACGACCACGTACGTACATATGGGTAGGGTCACGAACGCCTACTCGCGCATACGTACGACCAGGGCTCGTGTACATGGCTGGGTCGGAACGGAGAACAACATCGTCGTCGTGTTCATGGGGAGCCAACCGGCTGGGTTGGAACGGAATGTGTCGTCGTGTTCATCGGGAGGGCTTGGACGGAACAACCGATGGAAACGAGGCCTAGCATACCGCAGAACAGAGGAAATGGCCTTGTGTTCGACCGGCCATGTTCGAAACGGGATCCTGTTCATCGGGAGGGGTCTGGCATACCGCAAAACGGAGGAAATGAACCTCCTATGGTCGAAACGGGGGTCCTGTTGATCGGGAGGGGTGCGGCGTACCGCGAAACAGAGGAAACAGACTTGTGTTGGAGCGCTACGGTCGAAACGGGGGTCCTGTTCACCGGGAGGGTGTGGCCTACCGCAAAACGGGACTCCACGGGGTACTATTCATCTCCACCGTCGACCCCCTCCAGCCTCCACGAGCGACTGTTCATCCACTGGCTCCTGTTCATCCAGCCTCCACCGCGTGCTACTCCACTGGCTACTGTTCAACCAGCCCTCTCCACGGGCTCCTGTTCAACCACCCCTCCACGGGCTACTGTTCATCCTGCCCTACACCGTCTACTGTTCATCCTGCCCTCCACCGTCTACTGTTCATCCTGCCCTACACGGGGTGGTCCTGTTCATCCAGCCCCAACCGGCTCGATCAATCGGGGTCCTATTCATCCAGAGGCAATACCACGGGGTCTTGTTCATCCATCCCCACCGGGAACTGTTCATCCAAACCCCCCAGCAACACTCACTGTTCATCCAGAGGCAGCATCGATCGGGTTCAGTTAACAGCCATCGATCGATCGCTCAGGTTCAGTAACGCGTAGCCTATAGTGTAATCGCTCGGGTTCAGTTAGAGCCCAACGCCTCGCTCAGGTTCAGTTAGAGCCCAACGCCTCGCACCCATGCGCATGCGTGTACGAGAGAAACGCGCATTGCTCGGCCCCGACCACCCACCGTAACCGGGAACACCCCGATATTTTCCTTGCCCTCGCTTCTACCATAGTTTTTTCCGTCATGGACGGCCCAAAGAATGTCATGCAACTGCGTCTCCGGCCCGCCCAGGACGAAAAGCCCATTTTCTGTCATGATTTTTTGTCATAGAAGTAGGACCCCACCACATCTATGATGATACCGGGTTTTGTCACAATTATTGTCATAGAAGTGTCATAGGTATGACAATTTTTTTTGTTCGGCCCAAAATGTCATGGATGTGTCTTTTTGTGTAGTGTCCCCAGTCGAATGGACAAGCTGAAAGAGCAAACGGATTGATTCTCAAAGGACTGAAACCCCGATTGATGCGCGATCTCAAGCATGCGGCAGGCGCCTGGGTCGATGAACTTCCATCGGTGCTTTGGGGATTGAGGACAACTCCTAACCAGTCGACTGGCCGAACTCCATTCTTCTTGGTCTATGGAGTTGAAGCTGTACTTCCGAGTGACCTGCTTCACAATGCACCCGAGTCGAGCTTTTCTCAGAAGATGAAGCAGAACAGGCTCGGCAAGACGCAATTGATCTCCTGGAATAGGAAAGATAGATGGCCCTGATTCGGTCGACCATTTATCAGCAAGACCCGCGTTGATTCCACGCCAGAAATGTGAGGGGTCGAGCATTTCAAGAGGGAGACTTGGTTCTTCGAGTGGATCAGCAGAAACCACACAAGCTCGCTCCTGCTTGGGAAGGCCCCTTCATTGTCACCAGAGTGCTCCACAACGGAGCATACCACTTTTACAATGTCGAGCACAAGAAAGACGAGCCACGCGCTTGGAATATGGAGCTGCTCCGCCCCTTGTACACTTAAGCTTTCAGACTGTTGAGATGTAATAAGAAATACCTTCCAGTTTGATTATTAAATACACAATTTTTTACAGTCTCATAAATGATTGTTGTTCCTTTTTTATTTTCTAAGCCCCCCAGTGGGTGGCTTAGCTCCGAACCCGTTTCGCCTAAGTTCGAAAAATCCTACCGAGTGGTGAGCAAGCCTCTCACTCGGGAGCTTAGCTGCGAATCTGCTTCGCCTAAGTTTAAAAAATCCTACCGAGTGGTGAGCAAACCTCTCACTCAGAGGCTTAGCTGCGAATCCATTTCGCCTAAGTTTAAAAAAATATATCCTACTGAGTGGTGAGCAAGCCTCTCACTGAGGGCTTAGTTGTAGTCCAGTACTCGCCTAAGTTTAAAAAAATCCTACCGAGTGGTGAGCAAGCCTCTCACTTGGCGGCTTAGCTGCAGTCCA
>NC_041392.1:308267388-308283937 GCF_002162155.2 Triticum dicoccoides | reverse complement strand
AGTACTCGCCTAAGTTTGAAAAATCCTAGTGAGTGGTGAGCAACCCTCACACTCAGGGGCTTAGCTGCAGTCCAGTACTCGCCTAAGTTTGAAAAATCCTACCGAGTGGTGAGCAAGCCTCTCACTCGGGGGCTTAGCTGCAGTCCAGTACTCACCTAAGTTTGAAAAATCCTACCGAGTGGTGAGCAACCCTCTCACTCGGGGACTTAGCTGCAGTCCAATACTTGCCTAAGTTTGAAACACATCCCCATCCGCAAGGATGACAAGGTGCAGGTCGACTGTAACATTCTCTTCGGAGCTGCGCCACAAATACAACGTGTGCTCCATCCTTATCCGCAAGGACGACAAGGTGCAGGTCGACTGTAACCTTCTCTTCGGAGCTGCGCCACAAATACAACGTGCGCTCCATCCTTATCTGCAAGGACGATGAGGTGCAGGTCGACTGTAACCATCTCTTCGGAGTTGCGCCACAAGTATAAAATGTGCTCCATCCTGATCCGCAAGGACGACAAGGTATAGGTCGACTGGGACCTCCTCCTCAGAGCTGCATCTCAAGTACAAAGACTATTCCGAGTGAAGAAAAAGTTCCACTCAAAGGAGAATACAAGCATACGCAGAGATAAACCAAGTTCAGATAAAATCTTAAGGTTCCAGAGCACGGATTAAATTACTTGGGCATCAGGCCCGAAGGAGTTTAACGGATACAAAATCACTCGGCATTCCGAAGAAAATTTAAGGTGAGGCATAAAGTTTGTTCACTCCGCAGGAGGAGGGCTTGTAGGCTCGACGAACTCGTCCAGATCAATCACGTCAGCAATTCGAGTGGCAGAAACAATGAAGGTTTCCATGAATGATCGAAAGTCATGCCTCTTGGTATTGGAAACTTTGATCGCTGCCAGCTTCTCTTCTTGGGTTTCCTTGCAGTGGACACGAACCAGTGACAGAGCCACGTCAGCACCATATTGAGCAAAAGACTTTTTCCATTCTTGCACTCGGCCAGGGACCACATTGACTCGACTCATCAGAGACTTGAGATCATTTTGAAGCACTGCCCTTGGCCAGAGTGCTGTATCAATGCGCGACACAGCCACCTTCAAGCGAGCAAGGTAGCTCGTAACATTGGCAACACGGTATTCCAGTCGAAGCACGTTCATAGTAGCATCATCACCGATGGGAGAAAGGACAACATCCAGACCTTTCTCGACCCGCCCAGTCTCTTCTTCAAAGTTTTGACAGAATTCTACAAACCCAAAGAAATAATGAGTCGACGAATGCCTGACGAATCGACGACAGTTAAACAGTCGAACAAAGGGAAATACCTTCAAGCATAAGGAACAACTTTTTGGCGAGTGCCCCCAGATAAGCCTCTAGGTCATTTCTCTTACGAGAAATGCCTTCAATCTTCTCGTTCAGAGCAACTTTGTCCTTCTTCAAACAGGCCGCTTCTTTGTTGTCCTCGGTGAGAGATGCCTTTAGCTTGGCATTGTCATCCTCCAGTGCTTCGACTAAAGCCAGCTTCTTGTCAGCAAGTGCGGTCTTTTTATTAGCCTCCTTCTATGCAGCTGCAAGGTCAAGATCATTTGGCGCCAAGGCTTGCTTCATTTTCTCTGAAGAATGTGCACTCGGGTCAAGGAAAGGAACGAAGAGATAATTCGAGAGATGGTCAAGATAAACAGTCGACAGGTCGTTACCTTCCGTACCAGCTACTTCGTCTCAAGCCTTTTTAAAGTTTTGATTGGCGAGTTCCAAATCAAGGATGAGTTGCCTTTGCTTTTCCTCGAATTCAGCAAACTTGGAGATAAGCTCACATGATTTCTATAGTCGGCAAAAGATACATCAATGGACAAGATCAAAGATCATTCGCTTCCGAGTGAATAGAACTCTAAGACTACTGCAGAATCAAATATTCTACAGTAGTCTCGGGGACTACACCCAGTGGGTGCACTTATCGTGCCCCCACGGGTTTCTACTCGACATGGCCTACCCAGATTGAGTATAAAAAAGGATGAGAGAAAGACATACTCATACCCCAACCGACTGCCAGCAGTCGACTGCAGTCTCGGGGACTACACCCAGTGGGTGCACTTAGCGTGCTCCCACTGGTTCAGATTCCACTCGACATGGCCCGCCCAGACCGAGTGGAAGAGTGAAACAATAAAGACATCAAACACCCAGTGGGTGCGCAGATGCGAAGTGCAGAATAATAGGAAGTTGCACGGAGAAAAGTTTTCAGGTAGCATATCCTAACAGAACAAGCAACAAGATAAGAGTTCAGTCGAAAGCCAACTTACCTGTACATTGGCTCGAAGGGCCGCACTGGCGTCATAAGCAGCCTGACTATTTTCATGCACCACCTTCACTTGCTCCATCATTATGCCATCTTGGCAAATGGCTTCTGCGGCGGCGTCGGCCTGGCTTTCTGGAACATGTTGAGTGGTAAAGAATGGGGTTGATGGTGCGGTCGCGGTAGCTTGAAGTTCTGAGACATGAGGCTGGATAGTTGAAGCAAACACTGGTGTAGTCGATGATGTAGGGAGTTCACTTGATACTAGAGCAGTGAAAGTAACAGAAGCCCGAGTCGCATCTTTAGGCTGTTGGGTCACTAGTTCTGCCATCGGCACCGATTGGGACGTCTTGCCAGTTGATGCCTTCTTACTCCTCCTAGGCCTCAGCGGCACGTCCTCGTCATCATCCGGAAGATCAATGACATGAGGAGGAGCTGCAAAGAAGAGTTAGTTGTTGGAATTCAGTTGGTCAACAAAATGGCTAAGAAAGGAAAGGCAAGTTTGCAAAAATCATACCCGGGTTAGAAGTGACCGTGTCTTCTACGCCTTCGTCATCATCCCTGTAGGCAGAAGTCCCAGAAGTGGCAGCTCTGCAAGTTTCAAGATTCAATCGGACAAATGAGAAAGAGAGTCGACAGCATAAATCCTTGATTGAAAAGTGGAGACAAGACACTTACGCAGAAGCGACGGGGACGTCAATCTTGACCTTGGGCAGGGCCTTCCGAGGCTTTGGTTCTGTAATCTTTTGCTGCTTCGGGGCCTTCTCAGTTAGCACAAGGGAAGAAGTCCGAGTGCGCTTGGAAGTTTGCCCGGTCGACCTAGCTACTTCTCCACGGACACTCGTCGGGTCGTGCTTATGTTTTGAACGCTTTTTAGTGCGAGGCGGTGACTCAACTTCCTCACCGCTGCTCGAGTCCTCGCTTTCCTCCTCCTCTTCCCCTTCGTCAGATTGCCAATCCATGCTTTCACCTCCACTCGCCCCCCCCCTTCCAGGTCCTGCTCCTGTTCTCCGTTGGGCATCGAGTACATCTCAATGAGAGCCTGAAAGACAACAAGAAGAACAAACGTATGTCGATTGGAAAAAAGCAATTACAAATGTTCTTAATCTTAGTTAGGCGGCTCATAATGGCAAAGAACACAATTTGCAGCTAGGTGCCTTCCCAATTTTCTCAGCTCGTGCTCAACGACTATTAAGAACAAGGCCTTCTGCCGGCTCAGGAAGAGATTGGCTGGCGAGCTGCCCAAGGTGACGATGTTCCCCGACCCAGTGAAGGAGAAGTCGCCGTCTTTGTAGATCATCTTCTTAGAGGCTTCTCTCTGCCTGGATCAAAATTCTTCCAGGACTTTTTAGTTTTTTTGAATATTCATCCCCAAGATCTTGGACCAAACTCCATATCCAACCTCTGCTAGTTCCAAGTTTTCTATGAGGTGTATCTGCAAATGGAGTCCACTGTTCCCCTCTTCAAGGATTTTTTCTACATCAATCGTCAGACAGAGTTTGCGGATGGCCCAAGCCTGGAACTCAGCGGGGTCTCAATCCAGAGGCGGAGAGATGGTTCCTTTCCTCCAGCCACTCTACCAAGTCATCCTAAGGTATGGATTAAAACTTGGTTTTATTGCAAGAACACAGCTCCAGCCAATGAGAACCCCTTACCGGGTTACAGAGTTAGCCGTCTTCCAATGGACTTTGACCTCCCAAGCTGGGTTATTCGAGAAAAGCATGCTCAAACCGCTGTTGCATATTCCAAACTCAGGGCCTTATTAGAAAATGGTTTAACGGAGGTTGACTTGACCCGGTGTTGGGTCACTTGGAGAATCATGCCCTTGAGTCACCAGCCTAACTTAATGTGCAATTATTCAGGTGACTCAACAGATGCTCAATGGAATAGCTCTGATAACTTAGAGGCTAATGAAATCAACAAAGTTGTGAAGAAGCTACTTAGGGAGACCCAGGAGTGCTGCAACAAGACATGGATGCAACCGTTCTTCAAAATTAACCCACCTCCTCCGGTTAGTATACATATAACCATTTGTCTGGCTTATCAATCCTTGCTTATCCGGATATCTCACTTGTTAGCCTTGTTCAACTATGTAGGCCAGTTCCCCATTCTAGAAGAGGAAGAAAACACAGGCAAGCAAGACTAAAACTACACCGACTCAAAGGAAGAATAAATCTGCTGCTGTGAATGAGCCAGTAGCATAGGGCGAGTCACCAGCAGCTGATAATCAGTCAGAGGTGGAACTTGACTCCCTTGGCCATATCTTTATTGAACTTGCTGATGCCTCTTACTCTCAGGGTGATGCTGTAACAAGCCGGGCCGATAACGATGAGGTAATTTCCATCTCTTCTGACTCAGAACCCTTGTCTCCAAAGAAAACATGGCAGGTCATTCGGAAAGTAAAATTTTCTCATCCCGCCATTTACTTGGACCCAAACTTTCTTTTGAAGACAACACAACATGAGTCAAGGCGCCAAACTCGGAGCGGCTCTGAAGAGATGCTGGCCGGCTTATCTCATGAACCATCTACCCGTAGGTGATGTAACGAGGTGCCACATAGTCCAACTTATTCTCTTTGCCAAGCCGGCCTTACCAGGCAGCCTCTTAACCCTTCTGATTTGAATTATCAGGAGTCGCCACCATCTTTAGGAGACTCGTCCTCCACTCAATTGTTGGCTTTGGTTATAAACCCTCGGTAAATAATTTTATCAGGTGTTTTTTGGCAGCTTAACATAATTACTAGTATGTGTCTTTGAGTATGCCATCTTGACGCTAAGGCCAAGGCTAAAGCTAAGAAGAGAAAGAATGGCGGGTCATCAACCAACCCTGAGATACCTGAATCAAAGGACCAGACATTGATAACCCCTGAGGTCCATACTGGAAATTGTGAAGATCATCATGATGATCAAGTTGAACTGTCCCAACAAGATGAACCGGTCGATACTGAGGAAATGGATGTTGAGGCTAATCCGGTGGATAACCTGTTGGTGTACAAAAGTAGGGGCCTTCTGTACCCCTTCACTTGTGCACGGGCAGTTGTAGCCACACCTGCGACCACGCTTGGCGGGGTCGAGGAAGCGAAGATACAAGACTAACCGAGCAGCACTGAAGCCAGAGGTGCGAAGAGCAAAGGGACAAGATGGGTTTCCCTCGGCAAGAGCCTTGTCAGGGACAACCTACGCTGCCCCGACAAGAGCCTTGCCAGGGCAACTTTCCTAACACCATCCAGACCGCCACCTTTGAGTCTGAGAATTATGACGCCATCGACAACGTCAAGATCAAGGCTCTGGAGCGCCTGCATGGTGGCATGCAGATCTTTGTGATGAACATAGGCCTGCAAGACTGGGTAAGAACCAGAAGACGAAGGCCCTCGGCAAGATCCTTGCTGGGGACGACCACAGAAACACGGCAAGACCCTTGCCAGGACCCCGGCAAGACCCTTGCCGGGGATATCTGTGGGGCCATAGCCAGGCACATGCCTACCAAGGCTCCACTGACCCATGGCCGTTCCGACGCAGCAGCCAGCCAGCCAAATAGGCACACACCTACGTGGCAGCATGCAGCTTCTAGGCCAACTAGGCGAGCACCTGCGTGGTGGCATGTAGATCTTCGTGAAGACTCTGTCACCGCACCAGCACAACAGCCAGCCAGCCAGCCAGTGTGGTGCTGCATGCCTCATCAGCTTGGACGCGCGTCGATGCAAGGCGAGGCGGCGACAGATGAGACAAGCTTCCTTGCCGTCCCCGATAAAGCAAGAGGACATGTCGGCAGCACATTAAATGTGTTTTGTCCCATGATGTCAGGGATAGACTTGTACACTGTAGACACTTTCCACCTCCTGTGTGCCGCTGTGGCAGCCCCTTTGACATATAAAAGGAGGCCCGAGGCATACTAAGAAAGGATTCAGACTTTTTGGGCTAGGAGGCACCGCATCTAGTTCAAGAACTCAAGAACACAAAATATACACCAAAGCACGCATCGCCTGCGGCCCGAACCTGGATAAAAATTCCCCGCGTTGATCTTCTAAACCCGCTCTTTCCACATGCCCGCACCCCGTTAACCGTAGTAGGGATTCCCTATGATCCCATAGGTGTCGTTTTCCCCAACATCTTTGGCACGCCAGGTAGGGGGGGCAAACTATGAAAATCTGGTTTCGAAGTTAGCACATCGACTCCGTCATCACCATGGCCCCCAAGAAGAAGGGGAGCACAGTGATCAGGTCGTCCGAAGCCAACTCGTCCGCACCAGCACGGCCGAGCGACGAAGTGGCCACAGACGGCATCAGAGGCGCAGCCCGCGAGCATCCATGACACTCTGGCAATCGGAGCCAGGCGAGCGGTGTCGTTCGGGTCCAAGACGACGAGCCACACGCCGCTGGGCCCAGGGGCGGGGCAGTGCTGCCCATGGGCAGCGGGGCGACCTCTCGGACGCCCCAGCCGGTGTACGCGCCGCGACCTCCCCAGGCCGCGCGCGATGAACAACACCGTGACGCCGGCGCCCCCGGGCGCCGCCGCGGGAAGGGCCCTTTGCGTCACTTTCAGAATGCACCAGGCCGGCGTGCGCGCCCGAAAGTTGACGGAGGCGGCGTGCGACCACGAGACCATGATAGAGCTCCTTCTAACATGGTTAGCAGCCGGAGCGTGTCACGGTCCATGCAGCTTTCACCGACACCCATGCCAGCAGAAGCGTTGGAGTGCGTGCAACTGCTCCTCGACTTTCCTCCTGCCGCGGAGAAGCTCGTCGAGTGGAGAGCCACCATCCGGAGCCTCATCAGCTTCGCCAACAAAGATGAGCCGCAGTTAGCGGGACCCTTGTGCCGGCGTACTGTAGAGCCGGTGCACGTCGGAGGTGGGATGACCAGGGGTGCTGCGACCACAGTGCACTCTCCTCCCCCACGCCAGCAACAGCAGCCGCCGACTCGTTGGGCCAACGCCTGTGACAATGTTTCCATGGCGTCATCCAAGCCGCGAACCCGCTGCGACCAACGTCGAGTTCTTCGAGAGCGAGCTCAGGAGGATGCTCGAACCACCATCGAGCAACGGCGGGAAGCACGCCAACAGCCAGATCGGCGTGCAGGGCCTACTATGGACCACCCAACGCCTGGGGGACTCCGGCGACCTGCCTTACGAGGTGGGTTGTCCAGCCTTTACCCGAGAGCTGCGACAGTTCCGGTGGCCCTCCCACCGCACGTTCAAGCCTGATGTTGGGGAAAAGTACAACGTCAAGACTCACCCGTCGGAGTTCCTCAACATCTACACCATCGCGATGCAAGCCGCCGGGGCTCGCGACGACAAGGTGCTCGCCAACCACTTTCAGTTGGCGCTTAAACCCAACGTCATGTCATGGTTGATGCACCTGCCAGTGGATTTTATCTCTTCTTGGTCGGATCTGTGCCATGAGTTTGTTGGCGCCTTTATCCGAGGCTACCAAGCTCTTGGCCAGGCAAGTGATCTGCATGTCATCCCCCAGAAGGACGGCGAGACCCTGCGCAAATACATACAAAGGTTCATCCGTGTACAGTACACCATCCCAGATGTTAACCCCGCCGCTGTCATCAGTGCATTCCATCAAAATGTACGCAACCACAAGATGCGTGAAGAGCTGGCGATGAACAAGGTTAAGGATGTAGCCGAACTTTATGTTCTAGCTGATAGATGTGCTCGGGCTGAGGAAGGAAGGAAGTACTCCGGCGAGGACGCCAGCGCGGAAACCGACTCCATGGATGAAGACGCCATCACCCCGACGAAGAAGGGCCGACGCCACAACAGGAAGCGCAAGAGAAAGACTGTGCTTGCCGTTGAGGGATCCGGCGTCCCCGGCGCCGCCAAGAAGGCCAAGGCAAATGACCCCGGCAAGGAAGTTGCCGGGTGCGCCGCCTGTCGGGCCTTGGCGGCTGTCGACAAGTGAGGAGGCTCCGACAAGCAGTACTGCAAGATCCATCGCACCAAGAGCCATGACCTCCAAAACTGCCGATAGGTTGAGCTGCTTGCATAAAAGCAGAAAGTTGAATATGAAAGGTGGGACAAGGAGAAGGGAAGCTTGGTGGCTAAGGAGGTCGCCGCCGCAAGGATAATCAACAAGAGAGGCCTGCTCGGGGCCATGATAAGGAGGAAGATGATGATCATGATGGGGACTATGAGTTCGGCGAGCATGAGTTCCAGAAAGCTATGGAGGCCATGTGCGTCGACGGTGACACCTCGCTGCACACCTTTCACCACCAACTGAAGCAGTGGGCGCGTGAGATTACCGCGGCAGAACCATCGATCGATGCCGAGAAGCCACTGAAGTGGTCCAGCACCCCTATCATTTTTGACATTGAGGACCACCCTGATCGCACAACAGCGGTGGGGTGTTTACCGTTGTTCGTTTTACCAACAATATGCAACCTCAAGGTAAGAAAAGTGCTAGTTGATGGTGGGGCCGGACTGAACTTGATCTCGCCTGCCATGATCAAGAGGCTGCAAATCCCCGATGGAGACCTTGAGGAGACGGGCATGTTTCAAGGGGTCAACCCGGGGAGGAGTCAGCCGAAAGGTAAAATCACATTGCCCATTACATTCAGGGGCGAGCTGAACTATAGGACGGAGAAGATCGTCTTTGATGTCGCCAAGATCCCCTTGCCCTACAACAGGATCCTTGGCCACCCAGCGCTGGCCAAGTTCATGGCAGCGTCACATTACACCTACAACACGTGGAAGATGTCTGGGCCGCTGACCATCATCGCCGTCCCCTCTGACAAGAAAGATGCACTCATCTACGCCGACCAACTCTACCGGGAGGCAGTTGCAGCAACTGATGCCAAGGCACTTGCTCCTGCCGCTGAAACCCCGGGAGGGAAGAAAACTGGCAAGACCTCTTCCGGCAAGACCTCCCGCACCCACTCCGGCAAGCCCGCCTCTTCGGAGTGCAGCGCTCCCGTTGAGGACGTGCCAGAGAGCTCCACCGGCAAGAGCAAGAAATCTAAGGCAGCACCACCAGAGACCAAGAGGGTGCCCGTGAAGGGGGACGGCATGGGCGGGGCTTTACCATAAGCTCCACCCTGGGCAGCAAATAGGAAAGCACATTTGTCGCCTTCCTGCAGGCGAATGTCGACGTGTTTGCATGGCAAGCATCCGACATCCCCGGCGTTCCCAGGGAAGTGATTGAGCACCATCTTGTTGTATGTCCTCATGCGCGGCCCGTCAAGCAGAAGGTCAGGAAGCAAGCTTTGGAGCAACAAGAGTTCATCATCGAGTAGATCAGGAAGTTGGAGCTGGAAGGCCTAGTTAGAGGAGTACTCCACCCCAAGTGGTTGGCCAATCCAGTGGTGGTGTGTAAGGTGAATGGGAAATGGAGGTTGTGTATTAACTACACAGATATCAATAAAGCCTGTCCAAAGGATCCTTTCCCTCTGCCACACATCGACCAGATTGTGGACTCCACTGTCGGGTGTGACCTGCTGTCGTTCCTCGACACCTATTCAGGATACCACCAGATTTTCATGATGAAGGAAGACGAAGAAAAGACCATGTTCATCACCCCATGTGGTATGTACTATTTTGTATGAATGCCTTTCGGGTTGAAGAGCGCTGGTTCAACGTTTGCCTGAGCAGTCCAAATTGGTTTTGAGCCCCAGCTGCATAGGAACATGGAAGCTTATATGGATGATATAGTGGTCAAAACCAAGGATAGGGCCATGCTCATGCAAGATCTGGAAGAAACATTTGCAAATCTGCGCAAGATCAACCTCAAGCTCAACCCAGAGAAGTGCGTGTTTGGTGTCCCACTCAGCAAGCTTCTTGGGTTCTTTGTGTATCAACACGGAATCGAAGCAAATCCAGAGAAGATCAAAGCAATTGAGCAGATTGAGGCGCCAAGATGGGTCAAAGACGTCCATAGGCTCACCGGATGCGTTGCCGCCCTAAGTAGGTTCATCTCCAAGTCCGTTGAGCACGCCCTCCCCTTTTTCAAAGTTTTGAAAAAGGTGGGTCCAGTGAAATGGACTCTGTAGACAGAGGCGGCGCTGCAGGACTTGAAGAGGTACCTCTCCTCCACGCCAATACTAGTCGCGCCTAAACCACAAGAGCCATTGCTGCTATAATTAGGAGCAACAAATCAAGTGGTCAGTGCCGCGCTGGTGGCACAGAGGGAAATTGAGGAAGAAGCGGCATCAGCAGCAGAGCCATCGGATGATGGGCCGGGGCTCTCCCCGGCAAGGCCTGGCGCTGGAAGGCGGGACCCCTGGCAAGGCCCGGTCCCGGCAAGACAGAGTCTGCGCAGATGGGCGAAGTTGAACAGAAGAAGAAGGTGGTGCAGGACCCGATTTATTTTGTCAGCTCCCTCTTGCAGGGGGCTAGATCAAGGTATTCTGGTATGCAGAAGCTGCTTTTCGGCCTCCTTATGGCCTCGAGAAAGCTACGTCACTATTTCCAAGCACACGAGATCACCATCGTCACCCGCCTCCCTTTGCAACGAATCTTGCACAACCCGGATGCAACTGGGAGGATTGTAAATGGGCTTTGGAACTGTCGAGCTTTGGCCTCAAGTTTGAGAGTACCTCGACAATTAAGAGGCGAGCTTTGGTAGAGTTCATAGCAGAATGGACATCAACGCCCGATGAAGAGATTCAAGAGACTACCATTCCTGGCAAGGAGACGAGCTGTGATTGTTTCATGTACTTCGATGGAGCCTTCTCGCTGCAAGGTGCTCGTGCCGGCGTATTACTCGTCGTACCCACCGGAGAGGGCCTCAAGTACGTAGTCCATATGCACTTTCTCCGGGAAAAATCAACGAACAATATGTCAGAGTATGAGGGATTGCTTGCCGGTCTCAGGATCGCGGTAGACCTCGGAATCATGAAGCTGGTCATCAGAGGTGATTCGCAGCTCGTCGTCAAGCAAGTCAACAAGGATTACCAGTGCCCGCTGATGAAGGCCCATGTGGATGAGGTGAGGAAGTTGGAGGAGCGTTTTGACGGTCTACAAGCAGAGCATATTCCCCGAGCAGAAAATACCATTGCCGACGACCTGTCAAAGCGCGCTGCCCTGTAGTTGCTTGTGGAACCAAGTACCTTTGTGCTTCAATTAACCCAACCATCTGTTGAGCCATCAGTAGGACAGAACAAACGAAGGAAGGAGGGCCCCGACAAGTACTTTCCGGCTGAGCTCCCAGGGGCCGCCGGCAAGGACATTGCCAGGTGCCGAGACTCGCCGGGGAGTGGCAACCTCCGGCGGGGCCTCAAGCCCTAACTGTAGAGGCAACTGCCCCTGCGGCCATAGACGATCCTTTAGTCCTTGACTTCGAGCCCCATGCTCCGGCATGGGCGCAGCGCACCGTCCATTTCCTCCAAACAGGGGAACTCCCTGAGGAGCATGAAGAAGCAGAGAAAGTAGCCGTTGGTCCAGCATGTACCAGTTTTTGGATGATGCCCTATACATAAGGAGGCCGAACAACGTGAAATTAAAGTGCATTCCTCGGGAGGACAGACTGGAGCTGTTGGCAGAGATACATGGAGGCATGTGTGGCTCCCACATAGGGTCGAGAGCCCTTGCTGGCAAAGCATTCCGGCAAGGTTCTCTGGCGCACCGCTCTCCAGGATGTGACTGCACTAGTAACCATGTGTGAAGCGTGCCAGTTCCATTCAAAGAAGCTCCACCAGCCAGCCCAAGCCCTTCAAACAATCCCTCTTTCCTAGCCATTTTTGGTCTGGGGGCTCGACATATTGGGCCCCTTTCCCTGTGTTGTCGGGGGCTTTGAGTACCTGTACATTGCGATCGAAAAGTTCACAAAGTGGCTAGAAGTGGAACCGGTGAGGAAGGTGACAACACAGTCAGCCGTCAAGTTCTTCAAGGGACTAGTCTACCATTTTGGTGTGCCAAGCAGAGTCATTAGCGATAACGCCACGCAGTTCATGAGCCGCACCTTCATGCAGTACGTTCAAGACCTTGGCGGCAAGGTCTGTTTTGCTTCCATTGCTCATCCTAGAAGTAACGGCCAGGTTGAGAGGGCAAATGCAGAAGTGCTGCGAGGCCTCAAGACCAGAACTTTTGACAAGCTACGCAAGTGCGGAAGGCGCTGGATTGATGAGTTGCCAATGATTCTTTGGTCAATCAAGACGACACCAAATCGAGCCACTGGCCAGACGCCCTTTGCCTTGGTATACGGGGCAGAAGCAGTTCTCCCCACGAGACTCATATACGGGTCACCTCGAGTGCTCGCTTATGATGAGCTTGAGCAAGAGAAGTTGCGCCAAGATGATGCGATGCTCCATGAGGAAGATCGTCTTCAGCCTGCTGTGCGAGCCGCTCGCTACCAGCAAGCCTTGCGTCGCTACCATAGCCGCAAGGTTCACGCCCAAAGCCTTGAGGAAGGCGACCTTTCTCTTCGGCGAATTCAATCCGCCAAGAATTCAAACAAGTTGATGCCAAAGTGGGAAGGCCCTTAGCGAGTAATACGACTCACCAGGCCCGGCGTAATCCGCTTGGAGACCGAAGATGGCATTCCTGTGAGCAATTCCTGGAATATCGAACATCTTCGCAAGTTTTACCCCTAAGGCACGGTTGCCGGGAGCCCCGGCAACCCCCATTTTGTACTAGCCTTGCCGACAAGGCATGTAACCCTATGTACAAAGCCAGGCAGGGAGCCTGTGCGCAGTCAGGGAAAGGAATCCCTTAGCATGTATAGTTTCCTATTGATTTCCATGTTTATGTATATACATATATGCATGCTTTTCCAGGGTATTGTACTGCTTTTTGATTCCAAGAAATATCTGTGGACCGCCAAGGTTCCATGCTCTTGCCCTCTCTTCTTTCCAGCTACGACAAGGACGCACAATCCTTCCAAGGACCCGGCTCCGGCGAGAAGCTGAGAAGACCGCCCGGCAAACCAAACAGATAAAGTTTACATCTTTCCCATTCGTATTCGTAACCCGTGACTTGTGTGTTATAAAACCTCACCACTGTCCTTTAAAAAAAACTCTGGTGCTCCCATTCCTGACACCGGACGCTGCTTCGGTCGGAGTGCCTATAGTAGCCCTTTCTAAACGGAGGTGGACGGGGGGCTGGACCCTTTGTCTATAACCCGGTAGATGTGATTCTCCGGCAGGCACAAAGGGTATCGGCAGGACAGCTTGCCGGGAGTACTCGCTTATTTACATTAAGGAGGCGTTTCGCCTCTGCATGAACGTACGCGTGCACGGGTTCCCGGCAAGGCTAGTCTTTTTCATTAACATGCTGATACAAGTACGAAGGTTACAGGACACAAGAATGGGCCCGAGAGATTACATTGTCTAGAAATTAAGATTTGGCAAGTGCCTATAATTTAAAAGAAAGATAAGTGCCCCATGATCTCTGTTCTTGCTCCTTTCCTCCCAGGTGCGGTAGGTGAAAGCAAAGAGGAGGCGACAGGGAACGCGCCGATGGAGAGCTTGACGAGGAAGACCCTCGGCAAGGCGCGTGGCCGAGGGAGGAGGGCTATGCGGTCAGACGGAGTCGGAATCGGAGTCCTACCGCTTGATGCCCTCGTCGTCGCTGTTGCTGTCCTCCTCATCACTCTCACCCGAGGAGGAGGTTTCGTTGTCAGTGGATCTCTCCGCGCAACACCTTAGGCAAGTTCCCAAGTGCCCAAAAACCTTGACGGAGAGCAGGCCGTTCTCCATCAATTTGAAGTGGAGGACGAGCCCCTCCGACAGGCTATGGGCACGGGCGAAGGTTTTCCACCCGCGGCGGAGATACATCACATGAGGTGCGGGGAAGTCGATGTCGACCCGCATGGTGCCATTCCTGTAGCCCCTCATATGCAACCTCAAGGCCTGTGGCGGGTCGACCTCCATCTCCCGAGCGAACGGAGTGGGAATGCGAAGGTGGCTGTGATACGTCTCTGTCATATCTATAATTTTTGATTGTTCCATCCAATATTCTACAACCTTCGTATACTTTTGGCAACTTTTTATACTATTTTTCGGACTAACATATTGATCCAGTGCCCAGTGCTAGTTCCTGTTTGTTGCATGTTTTTTATTTGGCAGAAAATCCATATCAAACGGAGTCCAAACGGGATAAAAACGGACGGAGAATATTTTTGGAATATATGTGAAATATGGGAAGAAAATCAACGCGAGACTGTTCCCGAGGGAGCCATGAGGCAGGGGGCGCGCCCCTGACCCTCATGCCCCCTGTAAGGCAGTTACTTCTCTTCTTTGGACGCAAGAAAGCTAATTTTCAGAAAAAGATCAGAGCGAAGGTTTCAATCCAATGGGAGTTACGGATCTCCGGATATTTAAGAAACGGTGAAAGGGCAGAATCCCAGAGCGCAGAAATAGAGAGAGACAGAGAGATAGATCCAGTCTCAGAGGGGCTCTTGCCCCTCCCATGCCATGGAGGCCATGGACCATAGGGGAACCCTTCTCCCACCTAGGGAGAAGGTCAAGGAAGAACAAGAAGGAGGGGGGCTCTCTCCCCCTCGCTTCCGGTGGAGCCGGAACACCGCTGGGGCCATCATCATCACCGCGATCTTCAGCAACACCTCCGCCATGTTCACCAACATATCTATCACATTCCCCCATCTATCTATAGCGGTCCACTCTCCCGCAACCTGTTGTACCCTCTACTTGAACACGGTGCTTTATGCTTCATATTATTATCCAATGATGTGTTGCCATCCTATGATGTCTGAGTAGATTCTCGTTTTCCTATCGGTGGTTGATGAATTGCTATGATTGATTTAATTTGCTTGTGGTTATGTTGTTGTCCTTTGGTGCCCATCATATGAGTGCGTGCATGGGTCACATCATAGTGTTAGTTGTATGTTGATAGGACTATGTATTGGAGGGCAATAGTGATAGAAACTTTAGCCTAGCATAGAAATTGATGCATACATGATTGAAGGGGGGCCATTATATCTTAATGCTATGGTTGGGTTTTACCATAATGAAAGTTGCGGATGCTTGCTAATAGTTCCAATCATAAGTGCATCGAATTCCAAGTTAGGGATGACATGCTAGCAGTGGCCTCTCCCACATAAAACTTGCTATCGGTCTAGTAACGTAGTCAATTGCTTAGGGACAATTTCGCAACTCCTACCACCACTTTTCCACACTCGCTATACTAACTTTATTGCTTCTTTACCTAAACAGCCCCTACTTTTTATTTACATGCACTTTATATTCTTGCAAACCTATCCAAAAACACCTACAAAGTACTTCTACTTTCATACTTGTTCTAGGTAAAGCGAACGTTAAGCATGCGTAGAGTTGTATCGGTGGTCGATAGAACTTGAGGGAATATTTTCTCTACCTTTAGCTCCTCGTTGGGTTCGACACTCTTACTTATCGAAAGAGGCTACAATTGATCCCCTATACTTGTGGGTTATCAAGACCTTTTTCTGGCGCCGTTGCCGGGGAGCCATAGCGTCGGGTGAATATTCTCGTGTGTGCTTGTTTGCTTTATCACTAATTAATTTTTATTTGCTGTTCTTGGTCTATGGAGTTGAAGCTGTACTTTCGAGTGACCTGCTTCACAATGCACCCGAGTCGAGCTTTTCTCAGAAGATGAAGCAAAACAGGCTCATCAAGACGCAGTTGATCTCCTGGAATAGGAAAGAGAGATGGCCCTGATCTGGTCGACCATTTATCAGTAAGACCCGCGTCGATTCCACGCCCGAAATGTGAGGGGTCGAGCATTTCAAGAGGGAGACTTAGTTCTTCGAGTGGATCAGCAGAAACCACACAAGCTCGCTCTTGCTTGGGAAGGCCCCTTCATTGTCACCAGAGTGCTCCACAACGGAGCATACCACCTTTACAATGTCGAGCACAAGAAAGATGAGCCACGCGCTTGGAATATGGAGCTGCTCCGCCCCTTGTACACTTAAGCTTTCAGACTGTTGAGATGTAATAAGAAATACCTTCCAGTTTGATTATTAAATACACAATTTTTTACAGTCTCATAAATGATTGTTGTTCCTTTTTTATTTTCTAAGCCCCCCAGTGGGTGGCTTAGCTGCGAACCTGTTTTGCCTAAGTTCGAAAAATCCTACCGAGTGGTGAGCAAGCCTCTCACTCGGGAGCTTAGCTGCGAATCCGCTTCGCCTAAGTTTAAAAAATCCTACCGAGTGGTGAGCAAACCTCTCACTCAGAGGCTTAGCTGCGAATCCATTTCGCCTAAGTTTAAAAAAATATATCCTACCGAGTGGTGAGCAAGCCTCTCACTGAGGGCTTAGTTGTAGTCCAGTACTCGCCTAAGTTTAAAAAATCCTACCGAGTGGTGAGCAAGCCTCTCACTTGGGCGCTTA
>NC_041392.1:308224058-308266860 GCF_002162155.2 Triticum dicoccoides | reverse complement strand
CTTAGCTGCAGTCTAGTACTCGCCTAAGTTCAAAAAATCCTACCGAGTGGTGAGGAACCCTCACACTCGGGGGCTTAGTTGTAGTCCAGTACTCGCCTAAGTTTGAAAAATCCTAGTGAGTGGTGAGCAACCCTCACACTCGGGGGCTTAGCTGCAGTCCAGTACTCGCCTAAGTTTGAAAAATCCTACCGAGTGGTGAGCAAGCCTCTCACTCGGGGGCTTAGCTGCAGTCCAGTACTCACCTAAGTTTGAAAAATCCTACCGAGTGGTGAGCAACCCTCTCACTCGGGGACTTAGCTGCAGTCCAGTACTTGCCTAAGTTTGAAACACATCCCCATCCGCAAGGATGACAAGGTGCAGGTCGACTGTAACGTTCTCTTCGGAGCTGCGCCACAAATACAACGTGTGATCCATCCTTATCCGCAAGGACGACGAGGTGCAGGTCGACTGTAACCTTCTCTTCGGAGCTGCGCCACAAATACAACGTGCGCTCCATCCTTATCTGCAAGGACGACGAGGTGCAGGTCGACTGTAACCTTCTCTTCGGAGTTGCGCCACAATTATAACATGTGCTCCATCCTGATCCGCAAGGACGACAAGGTACAGGTCGACTGGGACCTCCTCCTCAGATCTGCATCTCAAGTACAAAGACTATTCCGAGTGAAGAAAAATTTCCACTCAAAGGAGAATACAAGCATACGCAGAGATAAACCAAGTTCAGATAAAATCTTAAGGTTCCAGTGCACGGATTAAATTACTCGGGCATTAGGCCCAAAGGAGTTTAACGGATACAAAATCACTCGGCATTCCGAGGAAAATTTAAGGCGAGGCATAAAGTTTGTTCACTCCGCAGGAGGAGGGCTTGCAGGCTCGACGAACTCGTCCAGATCAATCACGTCAGCAATTCGAGTGGCAGCAACAATGAAGGTTTCCATGAATGATCGAAAGTCATGCCTCTTGGTATTGGAAACTTTGATTGCTGCCAGCTTCTCTTCTTGGGTTTCCTTGCAGTGGACATGAACCAGTGACAGAGCCATGTCAGCACCACATTGAGCATAAGACTTTTTCCATTCTTGCACTCGGCCAGGGACCACATTGACTCGACTCATCAGAGACTCGAGATCATTTTGAAGCATCACCCTTGGCCAGAGTGCTGTATCAATGCGCGACACAGCCACCTTCAAGCGAGCAAGGTAGCTCGTAACATTGGCAACACGGGATTCCAGTCGAAGCACGTTCATAGCAGCATCATCACCGATGGGAGAAAGGACAGCGTCCAGACCTGTCTAGACCCGCCCAGTCTCTTCTTCAAAGTTTTGATAGAATTCTACAAACCTGAAGAAATAATGAGTCGACGAATGCCTGACGAATCGACGACAGTTAAACAGTCGAACAAAGGGAAATACCTTCAAGCATAAGGAACAACTTTTTGGCGAGTGCCCCCAGATAAGCCTCTAGGTCATTTCTCTTACGAGAAATGCCTTCAATCTTCTCGTTCAGAGCAACTTTGTCCTTCTTCAAACAGGTCGCTTCTTTGTTGTCCTCGGTGAGAGATGCCTTTAGCTTGGCGTTGTCTTCCTCCAGTGCTTCGACTAAAGCCAGCTTCTTGTCAGCAAGTGCGGTCTTTTTATTAGCCTCCTTCTATGCAGCTGCAAGGTCAAGATCCTTTGGCGCCAAGGCTTGCTTCATTTTCTCTGAAGAATGTGCACTCGGGTCAAGGAAATGAACGAAGAGATAATTCGAGAGATGGTCAAGATAAACAGTCGACAGGTCGTTACCTTCCGTACCAGCTACTTCATCTCAAGCCTTTTCCAAGTTTTGATTGGCGAGTTCCAAATCAAGGATGAGTTGCCTTTGCTTTTCCTCGAATTCAGCGAACTTGGAGATAAGCTCACAGGATTTCTATAGTCGGCAAAAGATACATCAATGGACAAGATCAAAGATCATTCGCTTCCGAGTGAATAGAACTCTAAGACTACTGCAGAATCAAATATTCTACAGTAGTCTCGGGGACTACACCCAGTGGGTGCACTTATCGTGCCCCCACGGGTTTCTACTCGACATGGCCTGCCCAGATTGAGTATAAAAAAGGATGAGAGAAAGACATACTCATACCCCAACCGACTGCCAGCAGTCGACTGCAGTCTCGGGGACTACACCCAGTGGGTGCACTTAGCGTGCCCCCACTGGTTCGGATTCCACTCGACATGGCCCGCCCAGACCGAGTGGAAGAATGAAACAATAAGACATCAAACACCCAGTGGGTGCGCAGATGCGAAGTGCAGAATAATAGGAAGTTGCACGGAGAAAAGTTTTCAGGTAGCATATCCTAACAGAACAAGCAACAAGATAAGAGTTCAGTCAGAAGCCAACTTACCTGTACATTGGCTCGAAGGGCCGCACTGGCGTCATAAGCAGCCTGACTATTTTCATGCACCACCTTCACTTGCTCCATCATTATGCCATCTTGGCAAATGGCTTCTGCGACGGCGTCGGCCTGGCTTTCTGGAACATGTTGAGTGGTAAAGAATGGGGTTGATGGTGCGGTCGCGGTAGCTTGAAGTTCCGAGACATGAGGCTGGCTAGTTGAAGCAAACACTGGTGTAGTCGATGATGTAGGGCGTTCACTTGATACTAGAGCAGTGAAAGTAACAGAAGCCCAAGTCGCATCTTTAGGCAGTTGGGTCACTAGTTCTGCCACCGGCACCGATTGGGACGCCTTGCCAGTTGATGCCTTCTTACTCCTCCTAGGCCTCAGCGGCACGTCCTCGTCATCATCCGGAAGATCAATGACATGAGGAGGAGCTGCAAAGAAGAGTTAGTTGTTGGAATTCAGTTGGTCAACAAAATGGCTGAGAAAGGAAAGGCAAGTTTGCAAAAATCATACCCGGGTTAGAAGTGACCGTGTCTTCTACGCCTTCGTCATCATCCCTGTAGGCAGAAGTCCCAGAAGTGGCAGCTCTGCAAGTTTCAAGATTCAATCGGACAAATGAGAAAGAGAGTCGACAGCATAAATCCTTGATTGAAAAGTGGAGACAAGACACTTACGCAGAAGCGACGGGGACGTCAATCTTGACCTTGGGCAGGGCCTTCCGAGGCTTTGGTTCTGTAATCTTTTGCTGCTTCGGGGCCTTCTCAGTCAGCACAAGGGAAGAAGTCCGAGTGCGCTTGGAAGTTTGCCCGGTCGACCTAGCTACTTCTCCACGGACACTCGCCGGGTCGTGCTTATGTTTTGAACGCTTTTTAGTGCGAGGCGGTGACTCAACTTCCTCACCGCTGCTCGAGTCCTCGCTTTCCTCCTCCTCTTCCCCTTCGTCAGATTGCCAATCCATGCTTTCACCTCCACTCGCCCCCCCTTCCAGGTCCTGCTCCTGTTCTCCGTTGGGCATCGAGTACATCTCAATGAGAGCCTGGAAGACAACAAGAAGAACAAACGTATGTCGATTGGCAAAAAGCAATTACAAATGTTCTTAATCTTAGTTAGGCGGCTCATAATGGCAAAGAACACAATTTGCAACTGGGTGCCTTCCCAAGTTTCTCAGCTCGTGCTCAACGACTATTAAGAACAAGGCCTTCTGCCGGCTCAGGAAGAGATTGGCTGGCGAGCTGCCCAAGGTGACGATGTTCCCCGACCCAGTGAAGGAGAAGTCGCCGTCTTTGTAGATCATCTTCTTAGAGGCTTCTCTCTGCCTGGATCAAAATTCTTCCAGGACTTTTTAGTTTTTTTGAATATTCATCCCCAAGATCTTGGACCAAACTCCATATCCAACCTCTGCTAGTTCCAAGTTTTCTATGAGGTGTATCTGCAAATGGAGTCCACTGTTCCCCTCTTCAAGGATTTTTTCTACATCAATCGTCAGATAGAGTTTGCTGATGGCCCAAGCCTGGAACTCAGCGGGGTCTCAATCTAGAGGCGGAGAGATGGTTCCTTTCCTCCAGCCACTCTACCAAGTCATCCTAAGGTATGGATTAAAACTTGGTTTTATTGCAAGAACACAGCTCCAGCCAATGAAAACCCCTTACCGGGTTACAGAGTTAGCCGTCTTCCAATGGACTTTGACCTCCCAAGTTGGGTTATTCCCTTGGAGAATCATGCCCTTGAGTCGCCAGCCTAACTTAATGTGCAATTATTCAGGTGACTCAACAGATGCTCAACGGAATAGCTCTGATAACTTAGAGGCTAATGAAATCAACAAAGTTATGAAGAAGCTACTTAGGGAGACCCAGGAGTGCTGCAACAAGACGTGGATGCAACCGTTCTTCAAAATTAACCTACCTCCTCCGGTTAGTATACATATAACCATTTGTCTGGCTTATCAATCCTTGCTTATCTGGATATCTCACTTGTTAGCCTTGTTCAACTATGTAGGCCAGCTCCCCATTCTAGAAGAGGAAGAAAACACAGGCAAGCAAGTCTAAAACTACACCGACTCAAAGGAAGAATAAATCTGCTGCTGTGAATGAGCCGGTAGCATAGGGCGAGTCACCAGCAGCTGATAATCAGTCGGAGGTAGAACTTGACTCCCTTGGCCATATCTTTATTAAACTTGCTGATGCCTCTTACTCTCAGGGTGATGCTGTAACAAGCCGGGCCGATAACGATGAGGTAATTTCCATCTCTTCCGACTCAGAACCCTTGTCTCAAAAGAAAACAAGGCAGGTCATTCGGAAAGTAAATTTTTCTCATCCCGCCATTTACTTGGACCCAAACTTTCTTTTGAAGACAACACAACATGAGTCAAGGCGCCAAACTCGGAGCGGCTCTGAAGAGATGCTGGCCGGCTTATCTCATGAACCATCTACCCGCAGGTGATGTAACGAGGTGCCACACAGTCCAACTTATTCTCTTTGCCAAGCCGGCCTTACCAGGCAGCCTCTTAACCCTTCTGATTTGAATTATCAGGAGTCGCCACCATCTTCAGGAGACTCGTCCTCCACTCAATTGTTGGCTTTGGTTATAAACCCTCGGTAAATAATTTTATCAGGTGTTTTTTGGCAGCTTAACATAATTACTAGTATGTGTCTTTGAGTATGCCATCTTGACGCTAAGGCCAAGGCTAAAGCTAAGAAGAGAAAGAATGGCGGGTCATCAACCAACCCTGAGATACCTGAATCAAAGGACCAGACATTGATAACCCCCGAGGTCCATACTGGAAATTGTGAAGATCATCATGATGATCAAGTTGAACTGTCCCAACAAGATGAACCGGTCGATACTGAGGAAATGGATGTTGAGGCTAATCCGGTGGATAACCTGTTGGTGTACAAAAGTAGGGGCCTTCTGTACCCCTTTACTTGTGCACGGGCAGTTGTAGCCACACCCGCGACCACGCTTGGCGGGGTCGAGGAAGCGAAGATACAAGACTAACCGAGCAGCACTGAAGCCAGAGGTGCAAAGAGCAAAGGGACAAGATGGGTTTCCCTCGGCAAGAGCCTTGTTAGGGACAACCTACGCTGCCCCGACAAGAGCCTTGTCGGGGCAACTTTCCTAACACCATCCAGACCGCCACCTTTGAGTCTGAGAATTATGACGCCATCGACAACGTCAAGATCAAGGCTCTGGAGCGCCTGCATGGTGGCATGCAGATCTTTGTGATGAACATAGGCCTGCAAGACTGGGTAAGAACCAGAAGACGAAGGCCCTCGGCAAGATCCTTGCTGGGGACGACCACAGAAACGCGGCAAGACCCTTGCCAGGACCCCGGCAAGACCCTTGCCGGGGATATCTGTGGGGCCACAGCGAGGCACATGCCTACCAAGGCTCCACTGCCCCATGGCCGTTCTGACGCAGCAGCCAGCCAGCCAAATAGGCACACACCTACGTGGCAGCATGCAGCTTCTAGGCCAACTAGGCGAGCACCTGCGTGGTGGCATGTAGATCTTCATGAAGACTCTGTCACCGCACCAGCACAACAGCCAGCCAGCCAGCCAGTGTGGCGCTGCATGCCTCATCAGCTTGGACGCGCGTCGATGCAAGGCGAGGCGGCGATAGATGAGACGAGCTTCCTTGCCGTCCCCGATAAAGCAAGAGGACATGTCGGCAGCACACTAAATGTGTTTTGTCCCATGATGTCAGGGATAGACTTGTACACTGTAGACACTTTCCACCTCCTGTGTGCCGCTGTGGCAGCCCCTTTGACATATAAAAGGAGGCCCGAGGCATACTGAGAAAGGATTCAGAATTTTTGGGCTAGGAGGCACCGCATCTAGTTCAAGAACTCAAGAACACAAAATATACACCAAAGCACGCATCGCCTGCGGCCCGAACCTGGATAAAAATTCCCCGCGTTGATCTTCTAAACCCGCTCTTTCCACAGGCCCGCACCCTGTTAACCGTAGTAGGGATTCCCTATGATCCCATAGGTGTCGTTTTCCCCAACATCTTTGGCACGCCAGGTAGGGGGGGCAAGCTATGAAAATCTGGTTTCAAAGTTAGCACATCGGCTACGTCATCACCATGGCCCCCAAGAAGAAGGGGATCACAGTGATCAGGTCGTCCGAAGCCAACCCGTCCGCACCAGCACGGGCGAGCGACGAAGTGGCCACGGACGGCGTCAGAGGCGCAGCCCGCGAGCATCCATGACACTCTGGCAATCGGAGCCAGGCGAGCGGTGTCGTTCGGGTCCAAGATGACGAGCCACACGCTGCTGGGCCCCGAGGGCGGGGCAGTGCTTCCCATGGGCAGCGGGGCGACCTCCCGGACGCCCTAGCCGGTGTACGCGCCGCGACCTCCCCAGGCCGCGTGCGATGAACAACACCGTGACGCCGGCGCCCCCGGGCGCCGCCGCGGGAAGAGCCCTTTGCGTCACTTTCAGAATGCACCAGGCCGGCGTGCGCGCCTGGAAGTTGACGGAGGCGGCGTGCGACCACGAGACCATGATAGAGCTCCTTCTAACATGGTTAGCAGCCGGAGCGTGTCACGGTCCATGCAGCTTTCGCTGACACCCATGCCAGCAGAAGCGTTGGAGCACGTGCAACTGCTCCTCGACTTTCCTCCTGCTGCGGAGAAGCTCGTCGAGTGGAGATCCGGAGCCTCATCAGCTTCGCCAACAAAGATGAGCTGCAGTTAGCGGGACCCTTGTGCCGGCGTACTGTAGAGCTGGTGCACGTCGGAGGTGGGATGACCAGGGGTGCTGCGACCACAGTGCACTCTCCTCCCCCACGCCAGCAACAGCAGCCGCTGACTCGTTGGGCCAACGCCTGTGACAATGTTTCCATGGCGTCATCCAAGCCGCGAACCCGCTGCGACCAACGTCGAGTTCTTCGAGAGCGAGCCCAGGAGGATGCTCGAACCACCATCGAGCGACGGCGGGAAGCACGCCAACAGCCAGATCGGCGTGCAGGGCCTACTATGGACCACCCAACGCCTGGGGGACTCCGGCGACCTGCCTTACGAGGTGGGTTGTCCAGCCTTAACCCGAGAGCTGCGACAGTTCCAGTGGCCCTCCCATTGCACGTTCAAGCCTGATGTTGGGGAAAAGTACAACGTCAAGACTCACCCGTCAGAGTTCCTCAACATCTACACCATCGCGATGCAAGCCGCCGGGGCTCGCGACGACAAGGTGCTCGCCAACCACTTTCAGTTGGCGCTTAAACCCAACGTCATGTCATGGTTGATGCACCTGCCAGTGGATTTTATCTCTTCTTGGTCAGATCTGTGCCATGAGTTTGTTGGCGCCTTTATCGGAGGCCACCAAGCTCCTGGCCAGGCAAGTGATCTGCATGTCATCCCCCAGAAGGAGGGCGAGACCCTGCGCAAATACATACAAAGGTTCATCCGTGTACAGTACACCATCCCAGATGTTAACCCCGCTGCTGTCATCAGTGCATTCCATCAAAATGTACGCAACCACAAGATGCGTGAAGAGCTGGCGATGAACAAGGTTAAGGATGTAGCCGAACTTCATGTTCTGGCTGATAGATGTGCTCGGGCTGAGGAAGGAAGGAAGTACTCCGGCGAGGACGCCAGCGCGGAAACCGACTCCATGGATGAAGACGCCATCACCCCGATGAAGAAGGGCCGACGCCACAACAGGAAGCGCAAGGGAAAGACTGTGCTTGCCGTTGAGGGATCCGGCGTCCCCGGCGCCGCCAAGAAGGCCAAGGCAGATGACCCCGGCAAGGAAGTTGCCGGGTGCGCCGCCTGTCGGGCCTTGGCGGCTGTCGACAAGTGAGGAGGCTCCGACAAGCAGTACTGCAAGATCCATCGCACCAAGAGCCATGACCTCCAAAACTGCCGATAGGTTGAGCTGCTTGCATAAAAGCAGAAAGTTGAATATGGAAGGCGGGACAAGGAGAAGGGTCAGGATGGTGCTGAGGGGTCTGGCATGAAGCTTGGTGGCTAAGGAGGTCGCCGCCACAAGGATAATCAACAAGAGAGGCCTGCTTGGGGCCATGATAAGGAGGAAGATGATGATCATGATGGGGACTATGAGTTCGGCGAGCATGAGTTCCAGAAAGCTATGGAGGCCATGTGCGTCCATGGTGACACCTCGCTGGACACCTTTCACCACCAACTGAAGCAGTGGGCGCGTGAGATTACCGTGGCAGAACCATCGATCGATGCCCAGAAGCCACTGAAGTGGTCCAGCACCCCTATCATTTTTGACATTGAGGACCACCCTCATCGCACAACGGCGGTGGGGTGTTTACCGTTGTTGGTTTCACCAACAATATGCAACCTCAAGGTAAGAAAAGTGCTAGTTGATGGTGGGGCCGGACTGAACTTGATCTCTCCTGCCATGATCAAGAGGCTGCAAATCCCCGATGGAGACCTCGAGGAGACGGGCATGTTTCAAGGGGTCAACCCGGGGAGGAGTCAGCCGAAAGGTAAAATCACATTGCCCATTACATTCAAGGGCGAGCTGAACTATAGGATGGAGAAGATCGTCTTTGATGTCGCCAAGATCCCCTTGCCCTATAACAGGATCCTTGGCCACCCAGCACTGGCCAAGTTCATGGCAGCGTCACATTACGCCTGCAACACGTTGAAGATGTCTGGGCCGCTGACCATCATCGTCGTCCCCTCTGACAAGAAAGACGCACTCATCTACGCTGACCAACTCTACCGGGAGGCAGTTGCAGCAACTGCTGCCAAGGCACTTGCTCCTGCCGCTGAAATCTAAGGCAGCACCACCAGAGACCAAGAGGGTGCCCGTCAAGGGGGACGGCATGGGCGGGGCTTTACCATAAGCTCCACCCTGGGCAGCAAATAGGAAAGCACGTTTGTCGCCTTCCTGCGAGCGAATGTCGACGTGTTTGCATGGCAAGCATCCGACATCCCCGGCGTTCCCAGGGAAGTGAATGAGCACCATCTTGTTGTATGTCCTCATGTGCGGCCCGTGAAGCAGAAGGTCAGGAAGCAAGCTTTGGAGCAACAAGAGTTCATCATCGAGTAGATCAGGAAGTTGGAGCTGGCAGGCCTAGTTAGAGGAGTACTCCACCCCACGTGGTTGGCCAATCCAGTGGTGGTGTGTAAGGCGAATGGGAAATGGAGGTTGTGTATTAATTACACAGAAGCCTGTCCAAAGGATCCTTTCCCTTTGCCACACATCGACCAGATTGTGGACTCCACTGTCGGGTGTGACCTGCTGTCGTTCCTCGACACCTATTCAGGATACCACCAGATTTTCATGATGAAGGAAGACGAAGAAAAGACCATGTTCATCACCCCATGTGGTACGTACTATTTTGTATGAATGCCTTTCGGGTTGAAGAGCGCTGGTTCAATGTTTGCCCGAGCAGTCCAAATTGGTTTTGAGCCCCAGCTGCATAGGAACATGGAAGCTTATATGGATGATATAGTGGTCAAAACCAAGGACAGGGCCATGCTCATGCAAGATCTGGAAGAAACATTTGCAAATCTGCGCAAGATCAACCTCAAGCTCAACCCAGAGAAGTGCGTGTTTGGTGTCCCACTCAGCAAGCTTCTTGGGTTCTTTGTGTATCAACACAGAATCGAAGCAAATCCAGACAAGATCAAAGCAATTGAGCAGATTGAGGCGCCAAGATGGGTCAAAGACGTCCGTAGGCTCACCGGCTGCGTTGCCGCCCTAAGTAGGTTCATCTCCAAGTCTGTTGAGCATGCCCTCCCCTTTTTCAAAGTTTTGAAAAAGGTGGGTCCAGTGAAATGGACTCCGTAGGCAGAGGCGGCGCTGCAGGACTTGAAGAGGTACCTCTCCTCCACGCCAATACTAGTCGCGCCTAAACCACAAGAGCCATTGCTGCTATAATTAGGAGCAACAAATCAAGTGGTCAGTGCCGCGTTGGTGGCATAGAGGGAAATTGAGGAAGAAGCGGCATCAGTAGCAGAGCCATCGGATGATGGGCCGGGGCTCTCCCCGGAAGGGCCTGGCGCCGGAAGGCGGGACCCCTGGCAAGGCCCGGTCACGGCAAGACAGAGTCTGCGCAGATGGGCGAAGTTGAACAGAAGAAGAAGCTGGTGCAGGACCCGGTTTATTTTGTCAGCTCCCTCTTGCAGGGGGCTAGATCAAGGTATTCTGGTATGCAGAAGCTGCTTTTCGGCCTCCTTATGGCCTCGAGAAAGCTGCGTCACTATTTCTAGGCACATGAGATCACCATCGTCACCCGCCTCCCTTTGCAACGAATCTTGCACAACCCGGATGCAATTGGGAGGATTGTGAATGGGCTTTGGAACTGTCGAGCTTTGGCCTCAAGTTTGAGAGTACCTCGACAATTAAGAGGCGAGCTTTGGTAGAGTTCATAGCAGAATGGACATCAACGCCCGATGAAGAGATTCAAGAGACTACCATTCCTGGCAAGGAGATGAGCTGTGATTGTTTCATGTACTTCGATGGAGCCTTATCGCTGCAAGGTGCTCGTGCCGGCGTATTACTCGTCGTACCCACCGGAGAGGGCCTCAAGTACGTAGTCCAGATGCACTTTCTCCGGGAAAAATCAACGAACAATACGTCAGAGTATGAGGGATTGCTTGCCGGTCTCAGGATCGCGGTAGACCTCGGAATCATGAAGCTGGTCATCAGAGGTGATTCGCAGCTCGTCGTCAAGCAAGTCAACAAGGATTACCAGTGCCCGCTGATGAAGGCCCATGTGGATGAGGTGAGGAAGTTGGAGGAGCGTTTTGACGGTCTACAAGCAGAGCATGTTCCCCGAGCAGAAAATACCATTGCCGACGACCTGTCAAAGCGTGCTGCCCTGAAGTTGCTTGTGGAACCAAGTACCTTTGTGCTTAAATTAACCCAACCATCTGTTGAGCCATCAGCAGGACAGAACAAACGAAGGAAGGAGGGCCCCGACAAGTACTTTCCGGCTGAGCTCCCAGGGGCCGCCGGCAAGGACATTGCCAGGTGCCCAGACTCGCCGGGGAGTGGCAACCTCCGGCGGGGCCTCAAGCCCTAACTGTAGAGGCAGCTGCCCCTGCGGCCATAGACGAGCCTTTAGTCCTTGACTTCGAGCCCCATGCTCCGGCATGGGCGCAGCGCACCATCCATTTCCTCCAAACAGGGGAACTCCCTGAGGAGCATGAAGAAGCAGAGAAAGTAGCCGTTGGTCCAGCATGTACCAGTTTTTGGATGATGCCCTATACAGAAGGAGGCCGAACAACATGAAATTAAAGTGCATTCCTCGGGAGGACAGACTGGAGCTGTTGGCAGAGATACATGGAGGCATGTGTGGCTCCCACATAGGGTCAAGAGCCCTTGTTGGCAAAGCATTCCGGCAAGGTTCTCTGGCGCACCGCTCTCCAGGATGTGACTGCACTAGTAACCATGTGTGAAGCGTGCCAGTTCCATTCAAAGAAGCTCCACCAGCCAGCCCAAGCCCTTCAAACAATCCCTCTTTCCTAGCCATTTTTGGTCTGGGGGCTCGACATATTGGGCCCCTTTCCCCGTGTTGTCGGGGGCTTTGAGTACTTGTACGGTGCGATCGAAAAGTTCACAAAGTGGCCGGAAGTGGAACCGGTGAGGAAGGTGACAACACAATCAGCCGTCAAGTTCTTCAAGGGACTAGTCTACCATTTCGGTGTGCCAAACAGAGTCATTAGCGATAACGGCACGCAGTTCATGAGCCGCACCTTCATGCAGTACGTTCAAGACCTTGGCGGCAAGGTCTGTTTTGCTTCCGTTGCTCATCCTAGAAGTAATGGCCAGGTTGAGAGGGCAAATGCAGAAGTGCTGCGAGGCCTCAAGACCAGAACTTTTGACAAGCTACGCAAGTGCGGAAGGCGCTGGATTGATGAGTTGCCAATGATTCTTTGGTCAATCAAGACGATACCAAATCGAGCCACTGGCCAGACGCCCTTTGCCTTGGTATACGGGGCAGAAGCAGTTCTCCCCACGGGACTCATATACGGGTCACCTCGAGTGCTCGCTTATGATGAGCTTGAGCAAGAGCAGTTGCACCAAGATGATGCGATGCTCCATGAGGAAGATCGTCTTCAGCCTGCTGTGCGAGCCGCTCGCTACCAGCAAGCCTTGCGTCGCTACCATAGCCGCAAGGTTCACGCCCAAAGCCTTGAGGAAGGCGACCTTTCTCTTCGGTGAATTCAATCCGCCAAGAATTCAAACAAGTTGATGCCGAAGTGGGAAGGCCCTTAGCGAGTAATACGACTCACCAGGCCCGGCGTAATCCGCTTGGAGACCGAAGATGGCATTCCTGTGAGCAATTCCTGGAATATCGAACATCTTCGCAAGTTTTACCCCTAAGGCACGGTTGCCGGGAGCCCCGGCAACCCCCATTTTGTACTAGCCTTGCCGACAAGGCATGTAACCCTATGTACAAAGCCAGGCACAGAGCCTGTGCTCAGTCCGGGAAAGGAATCCCTTAGCATGTATAGTTTCCTATTGATCTCCATGTTTATGTATATACATATATGCATGCTTTTCCAGGGTATTGTACTGCTTTTTGATTCCAAGAAATATCTGTGGACTGCCAAGGTTCCATGCTCTTGCCCTCTCTTCTTTCCAGCTACGACAAGGACGCACAATCCTTCCAAGGACCCGGCTCCGGCGAGAAGCTGAGAAGACCGCCCGGCAAACCAAATAGATAAAGTTTACATCTTTCCCATTCGTATTCGTAACCCGTGACTTGTGTGTTATAAAACCTCACCACTCTCCTTTTAAAAAAACTCTGGTGCTCCCATTCCTGACATCGGACGCTGCTTCGGTCGGAGTGGCTATAGTAGCCCTTGCTAAACGGAGGTGGACGGGGGGCTGGACCCTTTGTCTATAACCTGGTAGATGTGATTCTCCGGCAGGCGCAAAGGGTATCGGCAGGACAGCTTGCCGGGAGTACTCGCTTATTTACATTAAGGAGGCGTTTCTCCTCTGCATGAACGTACGCGTGCATGGGTTCCCGGCAAGGCTAGTCTTTTTCATTAACATGCTGATACAAGTACGAAGGTTACAGGACACAAGAATGGGCCCGAGAGATTACATTGTCTAGAAATTAAGATTTGGCAAGTGCCTATAATTTAAAAGAAAGATAAGTGCCCCACGATCTCCGTTCTTGCTCCTTTCCTCCCAGGTGCGGTAGGTGAAAGCAAAGAGGAGGCGACGGGGAATGCGCCGATGGAGAGCTTGACGAGGAAGACCCTTGGCAAGGCGTGTGGCCGAGGGAGGAGGGCTATGCGGTCAGACGGAGTCGGAACCGGAGTCCTGCCGCTTGATGCCCTCGTCGTCGCTGTTGCTGTCCTCCTCATCACTCTCGCCCGAGGAGGAGGTTTCGGTGTCGGTGGATCTCTCCGCGCAACACCTTAGGCAAGTTCCCAAGTGCCCAAAAACCTTGATGGAGAGCAGGCCGTTCTCCATCAATTTGAAGTGGAGGACGAGCCCCTCCGACAGGCTATGGGCACGGGCGAAGGTTCTCCACCCGCGGCGGAGATACATCACATGAGGGGCGGGGAAGTCGACGTCGACCCGCATGGTGCCATTCCTGTAGCCCCTCATATGCAGCCTCAAGGCCTGTGGCGGGTCGACCTCCATCTCCCGAGCGAATGGAGTGGGAATGCGAAGGTGGCTGTGATACGTCTCTGTCGTATCTATAATTTTTGATTGTTCCATCCAATATTCTACAACTTTCGTATACTTTTGGCAACTTTTTATACTATTTTTCGGACTAACATATTGATCCACTGCCCAGTGCCAGTTCCTGTTTGTTGCATGTTTTTTATTCCGCAGAAAATCCATATCAAACAGAGTCCAAAGGGATAAAAACGGACGGAGAATATTTTTGGAATATATGTGAAATATGGGAAGAAAATCAACGCGAGACTGTTCCCGAGGGAGCCACGAGGCAGGGGGCGCGCCCCTGACCCTCGTGCCCCCCCCGTAAGGCAGTTACTTCTCTTCTTTGGACGCAAGAAAGCTAATTTTCATAAAAAAATCAGAGCGAAGGTTTCAATCCGATGGGAGTTACGGATCTCCGAATATTTAAGAAACGGTGAAAGGGCAGAATCCCAGAGCGCAGAAACAGAGAGAGACAGAGAGATAGATCCAATCTCAGAGGCCATGGACCATAGGGGAACCCTTCTCCCACATAGGGAGAAGGTCAAGGAAGAACAAGAAGGAGGGGGGCTCTCTCCCCCTCGCTTCCGGTGGAGCCGGAACGCCGCCGGGGCCATCATCATCACCGCGATCTTCAGCAACACCTCCGCCATCTTCACCAACATATCTATCACTTTCCCCCATCTATCTACAGCGGTCCACTCTCCCGCAACCTGTTGTACCCTCTACTTGAACACGGTGCTTTATGCTTCATATTATTATCCAATGATGTGTTGCCATCCTATGATGTCTGAGTAGATTCTCGTTTTCCTATCGGTGGTTGATGAATTGCTATGATTGATTTAATTTGCTTGTGGTTATGTTGTTGTCCTTTGGTGCCCATCATATGAGCGCGTTCATGGATCACATCATAGTGTTAGTTGTATGTTGGTAGGACTATGTATTGGAGGGCAATAGTGACAGAAACTTTAGCCTAGCATAGAAATTGATGCATACGTGATTGAAGGGGGACCATTATATCTTAATGCTATGGTTGGGTTTTACCATAATGAAAGTTGCGGATGCTTGCTAATAGTTCCAATCATAAGTGCATCGAATTCCAAGTTAGGGATGACATGCTAGCAGTGGCCTCTCCCACATAAAACTTGCTATCGGTCTAGTAACGTAGTCAATTGCTTAGGGACAATTTCGCAACTCCTACCACCACTTTTCCACACTCGCTATACTAACTTTATTGCTTCTTTACCTAAACAGCCCCTACTTTTTATTTACATGCACTTTATATTCTTGCAAACCTATCCAAAAACACCTACAAAGTACTTCTACTTTCATACTTGTTCTAGGTAAAGCGAACGTTAAGCATGCGTAGAGTTGTATCGGTGGTCGATAGAACTTGAGGGAATATTTGCTCTACTTTAGCTCCTCGTTGGGTTCGACACTCTTACTTATCGAAAGAGGCTACAATTGATCCCCTATACTTGTGGGTTATCAAGACCTTTTTCTGGCGCCGTTTCCGGGGAGCCATAGCGTCAGGTGAATATTCTCGTGTGTGCTTGTTTGCTTTATCACTAATTAATTTTTATTTGTTGTTATTAGTTGTTCTCTATCTTTAGTTATGGATATGGAACACGAAATACCAAAAATATTAGGTTTACTTGCTACTCATGGAGATGGGGAACCTCCTAAAACCCTCGATGCTGGTTATGTGAAAAATATTATGTACTACTTTGATAATCCTGAGAAAACGCCATTCAATTATGTAATGGGAGACACGTTGGATCAATGTGAATACTTTAGGGATTATCGCTTGACTCAAAAAGGGAAACTATTATGGGATCAAATTCACATGTTACATTGGTATGCTCGGGAACTATGCTTGAGATATGATTATACTTGTTGTTCTAGGATGAAGGCTCCACACCTTCCCTTTTAATGCAAATTTAATGATGATAAAACCTTGGCATCTTATGTTAATGGTATATATGATTACTATGATGTGGAACAAATAGAAGAATTTGTTTCTTTTATGGGTGCTTATGAAATTGAATCTTTCTTTAAAGAGTGTGAAAATCTTGATGATGCTGTTTACAGACCTGAAAATTTTGCTATACTTAAATATTGCTATGAGAATTATGAATTGAATTCCGATATTGATGATTTTATTGATAGAGTCTCCTCTGTCCAATAAGAGACTAATATTTTGCAGGAGTCTATGAAGAAGAAATTAATGACATTGTGAGCTCATTGGATGAAAAAGATGAGGAGGAGAGCGAAGAACAAAAGGAGGAAGAGCGGATTGATCACCCGTACCCACCTTCTAATGAGAGTAACTCTTCAACTCATACATTGTTTAATTTCCCTTCGTGCTTACCGAAGGATGATTGCTACGATGACTGATATGATCCCGTTGATTCTCTTGAAATATCCCTTTTTGATGATGCTTGCTATGCTTGTAGCCAAGATGCCAATATGGATTATGCTTATGGAGATGAACTTGCTATAGTTCCTTGTGTTAAACATGAAATTGTTGCTATTTCACCCACGCATGATAGTCCTATTATCTTTTTGAATTCTCCCGACTACACTATATCGGAGAAGTTTGCTCTTGTTAAGGATTATATTGATGGGTTGCGTTTTACTATTACACATGATGATTTTGATACATATAATATGCATGTGCTTTCTGCTCCTACTTGCAATTATTATGAGAGAGGAACTACATCTCCTCCGCTTTATGTCTCCAACATGAAAAAATTGCAAGAAATTGTTTATACTATGCATTGGCCTTTACTTTGTGTGCATGAATTGTTCTTTTATGACATGCCGATGCATAGGAAGAGAGTTAGACTTCGTCATTACATGATATATGTTACTTTGTGCTCACTACTAATTTACAAATCATTGTTAATTAAAATTGGCTTTGGTATACCTTGGGATCCGGGTGGATCCATTACTTGAGCACCATATGCCTAGCTTAATGGCTTTAAAGAAAGTGCTGCCAGGGAGACAACCCGGAAGTTTTAGAGAGTCATTTATTTATGTTGAGTGTTTTTATATAGTTTAAAAAAACAAAAAATAAAGAGGGGAACCCAAAACATTTTTCAAAAAGGAAAGTGAAAGTGAGAAAGACGAGCATTGTTAAAGTTGGAGCTAGCCTTGAACTTTGTTCATGCTCACGGAAACTTTGTGAATCTTGATTACAGAAACTTTTCAAAAAAAAAATAGTTATCCCCTTGTACAGTTCCATTGCATTCTAAAAATAATGTGCCAAGGTTTGCCTTTAGGATGTTTTAGTTGCTTGTTGGTTTGTACGGTGCAGGACATAAACTTTGGCTGTAGTGCGTGATTTTACATTTTTTGCTCGAACGTCAAACGGTTCTGAAACTTCTTGCACTGTCTTTCTATACAAATCTTTTATTTTTCCTAATTTTCGTAGAATTTTTAGAGTATCATAATTATGGTGAATGTTCAGATTATTACAGACTGTTCTGTTTTAGACAGATTCTATTTTTGATGCATAGTTTACTTGTTTTGATGAAACTATCGATTTATATCAGTGGATTAAGCCACGGAAAAGTTATATTACAGTAGCTACAATGAAAAAACAAAATATGAATCGGTTTACAACAGTACTTAGAGTATTGATTTGCTTTATTATACTAACGAATCTTACCGAGCTTTCTGTTGAGTTTTGTGTGATTGAAGTTTTCAAGTTTTGGGGGAGATCTCGATGGATGAAGGAATAAGGAGTGGAAAGAGCCTAAGCTTGGGGATGCCCGAGGCACCCCAAGGAAATATTCAAGGACTCCCAAGCAACCAAGCTTGGGGATGCCCCGGAAGGCATCCCCTCTTTCTTCTAACGATCATCGGTAATTTCACTTGGAGCTATATTTTTATTCGTCACATGATATGCGTAAATCTTGGAGCGTCTTTTGCATTTAGTTTCCACTTTTATTTTATGCACCATGCTGGTATGAAATAGTCCTTGGTTGATTTATAGAATGCTCATTGCACTTCACTTATATCTTTAGATTATGGCTTTATAGAATGCTTCATGTGCTTCACTTATATCATTTGAAGTTTGGATTGCCTGTTTCTCTTCACATAGAAGACTGCCATTTGTAGAATTCCTCTTTTGCTTCACTTATATTTGTTAGAGCGCGGGCATATCTTTTGTAGAAAGAATTAAACTCTCTTGCTTCACTTATATCTATTCAGAGAGATGACAGGAATTGGTCATTCATATGGTTAGTCATAAAATCCTACATAAAAATTGTAGATCACTGAATATGATGTGTTTGATTCCTTGCAATAGTTTTGCGATATAAAGATGGTGATATGAGAGTCATGCTAGTGGGTAGTTGTGGATTGTAGAAATACTTGTGTTGAAGTTTGTGATTCCCATAGCATGCACGTATGGTGAACCGTTATGTGATGAAGTCGGAGCATGATTTATTTATTGATTGTATTCCTTATGAGTTGCAGTCGGGGACGAGCGATGGTCTTTTCCTACCAATCTATCCCCCTAGGAGCATGCGCGTAGTACTTTGTTTCAATGACTAATAGATTTTTGCAATAAGTATGTGAGTTCCTTATGACTAATGTTGAGTTCATGGATTATACGCACTCTCACCCTTCCATCTTTGCTAGCCTCTTGGGTACAGTGCACTTCCCTTTCTCACCTCGAGAGTTGGTGCAAACTTCACCGGTGCATCCAAACCCCGTGATACGATACGCTCTATCACACATAAGCCTCCTTATATCTTCCTCGAAATAGCCACCATACCTACCTATCATGGCATTTCCATAGACATTCCGAGATATATTGCCATGCAACTTCCATCATCATCATATACATGACTTGAGCATCATTGTCATATATATTGCTTTGTATGATCGTAAGATAGCTAGCATGATGTTTCATGGCTTGTCCATTTTTTGATGTCATTGCTACGCTAGATCATTGCACATCTCGGTACACCGCCGGAGGCATTCATATAGAGTCATATCTTTGTTCTAGTATCGAGTTGTAATATTGAGTTGTAAGTAAATAAAAGTGTGCTGATCATCATTATTAAAGCATTGTCCCATGTGAGGAAAGGATGATGGAAGCTATGATTCCCTCACAAGTTGGGATGAGTCTCTGGACTTTACAAAAAAATAAAAGAGGCCAAAGAAGCCCACAAAAAAGAGGCCAAAGAAGCCCACCAAAAAAACAAAAAAAGGAACAAATGAGAGAAAAGAGAGAAGGGGCAATGTTACTATCCTTTTACCACACTTGTGCTTCACAGTAGCACCATGTTCTTCATATAGAGAGTCTCTTGAGTTATAACTTTCATATACTAGTGGGAATTTTCATTATAGAACTTGGCTTGTATATTCCGACGATGGGCTTCCTCAAATGCCCGTGGTCTTCATGAGCAAGCAAGTTGGATGCACACCCACTTAGTTTCCGATTTGAGCTTTCATACACTTATAGCTTGTAGTGCATCTGTTGCATGGCAATCCCTACTCCTCACATTGACATCAATTGATGAGCATCTCCATAGCCTGTTGATTTGCCGCGTTGATGTGAGACTTTCTCCCATTTTGTCTTCTCCACACAACCTCCACCATCATATTCTATTCCACCTATAGTGCTATATCCATGGCTCACGCTCATGTATTGCATGAAAGTTGAAAAGGTTTGAGAACATCAAAAGTATGAAATAATTGCTTGGCTTGTCATCGGGGTTGTGCATGACTTGAATATTTTGTGTGGTGAAGATGGAGCATAGCCAGACTATATGATTTTGTAGGGATAACTCTCTTTGTCCACGTTATTTTGAAAAGACATGATTGCTTTATTAGTATGCTTGAAGTATTATTATCTTAATGTCAAATGATAGACTATTGCTTTGAATCACTCATGTCTTAATATTCATGCCATGATTAGATTACATGATCGAGATTATGCTAGGTAGCATTCCACATCAATTTTTTTTATCATTTACCTACTCGAGAACGATCAGGAATTAAGCTTGGGGATGCTGATATGTCTCCGTCGTATCTATAATTTTTGATTGTTCCATGCCAATATTCTACAACTTTCATATACTTTTGGCAACTTTTTTACTATTTTTGGCACTAACATATTGATCCAGTGCCTAGTGCCAGTTCCTGTTAGTTGCATGTCTTTTGTTTCACAGAAAATCGATATCAAACGGAGTCCAAACGGGATAAAAATGGCCAGAGAATATTTTTGGAATATATGTGAAATATGTGAAGAAATTCAACGCGAGACGGTACCCGAGGGAGCCACGAGGCAGGGGGCGCGCCCCTAACCCCCATGGGCCCCCTGTAAGGCGGTTACTTCTCTTCTTTGGCCGCAAGAAAGCTAATTTTCGGGAAAAAATTGGAGCGAAGGTTTCAATCCAATCGAAGTTACGGATCTCCGGATATATAAGAAACGGTGAAAGGGCAGAATCCCAGAGCGCAGAAACAGAGAGAGACAAAGAGACATATCCAATCTCGGAGGGGCTCTCGCCCCTCCCATGCCATGGAGGCCATGGACCAGAGGGGAAACCCTTCTCCCACCTAGGGAGAAGGTCAAGGAATAAGAAGAAGGAGGGGGCTCTCTCCCCCTCGCTTCCAGTGGAGCTGGAACGCCGCCGGGGCCATCATCATCACTGCGATCTTCACCAACACCTCCACCATCTTCACCAACATCTCCATCACCTTCCCCCATCTATCTACAGCGGTCCACTCTCCCGCAACCCGATGTACCCTCTACTTGAACATGGTGCTTTATGCTTCATATTATTATCCAATGATGTGTTGCCATCCTATGATGTCTGAGTAGATTTTTGTTGTCATATCGGTGGTTGATGAATTGCTATGATTGATTTAATTTGCTTGTGGTTATGTTGATGTCCTTTGGTGCCCATCATATGAGCGCGTGCGTGGACCACACCATAGGATTAGTTGTATGTTGATAGGACTATGTATTGGAGGGCAAGGGTGACAGAAACTCCAGCCTAGCATAGATATTGATGCATACGGTATTAAAGGGGGACCATTATATCTTAATGCTATGGTTGGGTTTTACCTTAATGAACGTTAGTAGTTGTGGATGCTTGCTAATAGTTCCAATCATAAGTGCATAGAATTCCAAGTTAGGGATGACATGCTAGCAGTGGGCTCTCCCATATAAAACTTGTTATCGGTCTAGTAACATAGTCAATTTCTTAGGGACAATTTCGAAACTTCTACCACCACTTCTCCACACTCGATATACTAACTTTATTGCTTCTTTACCTAATCAGCCCCTACTTTTTATTTACGTGCACTTTATATTCTTGCAAACCTTTCCAAAAACACCTACAAAGTACTTCTAGTTTCATGCTTGTTCTAGGTAAAGCGAACGTTAAGCGTGTGTAGAGTTGTATCGGTGGTCGATAGAACTTGAGGGAATATTTGTTCTACCTTTAGCTCCTCGTTGGGTTCGACACTCTTACTTATGGAAAGAGGCTACAATTGATCCCCTATACTTGTGGGTTATCAAGACCTTTTTCTGGCACTGTTGCCGGGGAGCCATAGCGTGGGGGTGAATATTCTCGTGTGTGCTTGTTTGCTTTATCACTAAGTAATTTTTATTTGCTGTTCTTAGTTGTTCTCTATCTTTAGTTATGGATATGGAACAAGAAATACCAAAAAATTAGGTTTACTTGCTATTCATGGAGATGGGGAACCTCCTAAAACCCTCGATGCTCGTTATGTGAAAAATATTATGTATTACTTTGATAATCTTGAGAAAACCCCATTCAATTATGTAATGGGGGACACGTTCGATCAACGTGGATACTTTAGGGATTACCGCTTGACTCAAAAGGGAAACTATTATGGGATCAAATTCATATGTTACATTGGTATGCTCGGGAACTATGCTTGAGACATGATTATACTTGTTGTTCTAGGATGAAGGCTCCACACCTTCCCTTTTCATGCAAATTTAATGATGATAAAACCTTGGCATCTTATGCTAATGGTATATATGATTACTATGATGTGGAACAAATAGAAGAATTTGTTTCTTTTTTGGGTGCTTATGAAATTGAATCTTTGTTTAAAGAGTGTGAAAATCTTGATGATGATGTTTACAGACCTGCAAATTTTGCTATACATAAATATTGCTATGAGAATTATGAATTCAATTCCGATATTGATGATTTTATTGATAGAGTCTCCGCTATCCAAGAAGAGACTAATATTTTGCAGGAGTCTATGGAAGAAGAAATTAATGACATTGTGAGCTCATTGGATGAAAAAGATGAGGAGGAGAGCGAAGAACAAAAGGAGGAAGAGCGGATTGATCACCCATACCCACCTTCTAATGAGAGTAACTCTTCAACTCATACATTCTTTAATTTCCCTTCGTGCTTACCGAAGGATGATTGCTATGATAACTGTTATGATCCCGTTGATTCTCTTGAAATATCCCTTTTGATGATGCTTGCTATGCTTGTGGCCAAGATGCCAATATGAATTATGCTTATGGAGATGAACTTGCTATAGTTCCTTATGTTAAACATGAGATTGTTTCTATTGCACCCATGCATGATAGTCCTATTATCTTCTTGAATTCTCCCAACTACACTATATCGGAGAAGTTTGCTCTTGTTAAGGATTATATTAACGGGTTGCGTTTTGCTATTACACATGATGATGTTGATAGATATAATATGCATGTGCTTGATGCTCCTACTTGCAATTATTGTGAGATAGGAACTACATCTCCTCCTCTTTATGTCTCCAACACGAAAAAATTGCAAGAAATTGTTTATACTATGCATTGGCCTTTACTTTGTGTGCATGAATTGTTCTTTTATGACATGCCGATGCATAGGAAGAGAGTTAGACTTCGTCATTACATGATATATGTTACTTTGTGCTCACTACTAAATTAAAAATCATTGTTAATTAAAATTGGCTTTGATATACCTTGGGATCCGGGTGGATCCATTACTTGAGCACTATATGCCTAGCTTAATGGCTTTAAAGAAAGTGCTGCCAGGGAGACAACTCGAAAGTTTTAGAGAGTCATTTCTTTTGGTTGAGTGCTTTTATATAGTTTAAAAACAAAAAACAAAAAAGAAAGAGGGGAACCCAAAACTTTTTTCAAAAAGGAAAGTGAAAGTGAGTAAGACGAGCATTGTTAAAGTGGGAGCTAGCCTTGAACTTTGCTCATGCTCACGGAAACTTTATGAATCTTGATTACAGAAATTGTTAAACAAAAATAATTATCTCCTTGTACAATTCTATTGCATTATAAAAATAATGTGCCAAAGTTTGCCTTTAGGATGTTTTAGATGCTTGTTGGTTTGTACGGTGCAGGACAGAAACTTTGGCTGTAGTGCGTGATTTTACATTTTTTGCTGGAACGTCAAACGGTTCTGAAACTTCTTGCACTGTCTTTATATACAATTTTTTTTATTTTTCCTAATTTTGGTAGAATTGTTGGAGTAACAGAAGTATGGTGAATGTTCAAATTATTACAGACTATTCTGTTTTAGACATATTCTGTTTTTGATGCATAGTTTACTTGTTTTGATGAAACTATCGATTTATATCAGTGGATTAAGCCATGGAAAAGTTATATTACAGTAGCTACATTGAAAAAAATGAATTGGTCTACAAAAGTACTTAGAGTAGTGATTTGCTTTATTATACTAACGGATCTTACCAAGCTTTCTGTTGAGTTTTGTGTGATTGAAGTTTTCATGTTTTGGGAGAGATCACGATGGATGAAGGAATAAGGAGTGGAAAGAGCCTAAGCTTGGGGATGCCCAGGGCACCCCAAGGAAATATTCAAGGACTCCCAAGCGACCAAGCTTGGGGAGGCCCCGGAAGGCATCCCCTCTTTCTTCTAACGAGCATCGGTAATTTCACTTGGAGCTATATTTTTATTGGTCACATGATATGTGTAAATCTTGGAGCATCTTTTGCATTTAGTTTCCACTTTTCTTTTATGCACCATGCTGGTATGAAATAGTCCTTGGTTGATTTATAGAATGCTCATTGCACTTCACATATATCTTTTGAGTATGGCTTTATAGAATGCTTCATGTGCTTCACTTATATCATTTGAAGTTTGGATTGCCTGTTTCTCTTCACATAGAAAACCGCCATTTGTAGAATTGCTCTTTTGGTTCTCTTATATTCATTAGAGCGCGGGCATATCTTTTGTAGAAAGAATTAAACTCTCTTACTTCACTTATATCTATTTAGAGAGATGACAGGAATTGGTCATTCACATGGTTAGTCATAAAATCCTACATAAAATTGTAGATCACTGAATATGATGTGTTTGATTCCTTGCAATAGTTTTGCAATATAAAGATGGTGATATGAGAGTCATGCTAGTGGGTAGTTGTGGATTGTAAAAATACTTGTGTTGAAGTTTGTGATTCCCGTAGCATGCATGTATGGTGAACCGTTATGTGATGAAGTTGGAGCATGATTTATTTATTGATTAGCTTCCTTATGAGTGGCGGTCGGGGATGAGCGATGGTCTTTTCCTACCAATATATCCCCCTAGGAGCATGTGCGTTGTGATGGCCTGGCTTATAGGGACGATAGACTACTCATATCAATAAGGAATTCCCTCTTTTCCGGGAGCCCATTCAGACAGAACTCCAAAGTTAAGCGTGCTCAGCTTGGAGTAGTGTCAGGATGGGTGACCGATCGGGAAGTTGCTCCCGGGTGCGCATGAGTGAGGACAAAGTGCACAGAAAAGACTAGTATTGATCTGTGGGGCCAGTCTAGATCCCGCCAGGAGTAACGACCACCGGCGGGTGTGTCCGGGGCGTTATAAGTTGGTAATCAAAGCCTTCCCCGACCTTAGGAGCCCCTTGCTTGATCGAATCATTGGCGTTGTTGAGTCTAGAAAAAAATGTTTTGAGTCATTTAGGAATTATATATCGGAGAATTAGGAATTATTTTACTCCTCAGCCTCTTTGTCGCTCTGGTGAGGCATCCTAACGTAGAGTTTTGACTCTTCTCTTCTCAAATTTCACAAAAAACATTTAGGATCACGCGGGTATCTTGGAATCGTTCCGATGGTTTTGTGACGAGAACATTGTTCTTGGTGCCTCCTGACATTTAGGGGTTGTGGCAGTGTCCCGGGGAGTTGAGCTCCGAGGTGTTGTCATCACAATTTTATCGTTGAGGCGTTACAAGTTGGTAATCAGAGCCTTCCCCGACCTTAGGAGCCCCTTGCTTGATCGAATCATTGGCGTTGTTGAGTCTAGAAAAAAAAATGTTTTGAGTCATTTAGGAATTATATATCGGAGAATTAGGAATTATTTTACTCCTCAGCCTCTTTGTCTCTCTGGTGAGGCATCCTAACGTAGAGTTTTGACTCTTCTCTTCTCAAATTTCACAAAAAACATTTAGGATCACGCGGGTATCTTGGAATCGTTCCGATGGTTTTGTGACGAGAACATTGTTCTTGGTGCCTCCTGACATTTAGGGGTTGTGGCAGTGTCCCGGGGAGTTGAGCTCCGATGTGTTGTCATCACAATTTTATCGTTGAGATTCTGGAATACCTGAGTTTCGCCGACATCGAAAATCTCTTTTATGCAGTTGTTGGTGAGATAACCTCGACGCCAACTAGTACTGGGGCGGGAGTTCTGGAGTATTGCCATAACTTATATAACAGATGCTTTTCGAAGGTTGAGGCAAATGATTTCCAAAGGTTTCTTGGTCATGTGTTGAAGGATGGATATAGCTGGATGTAGGATTTGTTAGTTTTGAGTGAGTTTATTATGCTTCCACTGTATCCCCAACAACTGATTGCATAATCGGAAAGTTTCGGGAGTTTATAAGTGGGAATTCAAGTAGCCCTTAGGATATCTTTCCTACAGATGCATGATATGAGATTGTGGTTCGACGTCTAGTGGTCCGCCTATCCACGGTTGGTTTTACAGTGGTCTCGTTGTGTCTTAAAGAGTCCTTGGCTATGCTAACTCAGGGATGCTTCGTATGTCATGTGCACTGCCTTGTACATGATGGTGCTGTACGATCGAGCCCGTGTAGGCCCCACCACAAAAACTTCGGACGAAATCTCGGTCATATGTTTGTTCCGGCTTATTTTGCAAGCCAATACTTTGTTTTGTTTTCAGTTGTGGTATTCGAGTTGCTTCGAAGTCAAGTGTTGATTCCATACCTTTCCTAAACAGTGTTCTCATATGTTTTGTGAATACCAATCCTTCATGATAATCGAGATTGTCATGTCAATCCTTTTCAACCGGTGTGTTTCTCTTCAAGTGGATCCGATCATTTCAACATTAGCAAGATCAATTATCATTTCTTCTCAACGGTGTTTGTTTCATCCATCCCAAGGTGTCTTTGTTGTCCCTCCCTCCCACCCTTGTTTCTTCAAGGACTCGGATTTCTTAATTCGTTGTCCATTTTATTCATGTGAATTTTTCTCCATTCTTTTCCATTAATATTCTTACCCGGTGGTTCTCATGAAGATGTTCTACTAGTTCGTCACTTTTCATTTTTTTCTTCTCCGGTGGATTCAATTCAAGCTTTTGGTGTTGATCATACCCTTTCCTCATTTCAATGCTTTTTCATGCCGATGTAATTCTTTATCTTTCACCTCTCACTATTCAATTGTTCCGGAGTGCTGAAGATATCTCAGAAGGCTCGTCTTGTCATTCAAGATCCATTCAAGCTATTTCGAGGTTGTTATCTCATTCAAGTCATTTAATTCAAACGACACAATCTCTCTTTTAAATTGTTCAACAGTGTTTCTTTTGAGTGGTCCCTAACCCACAGGTCTTTTTCCAGGATCTTACCGGACTCTTATAATTTTTCCCGGAGTTACTCCCAAAATTCATTTCCAAGTTTGACGTAAGAATGAGTTATCATCAGTCAATTGCCTTTCTCCATGATCTTTCAAATTCTTTTCATCGTTGGCTCAACCTTTCCAATTTTCATTCCGGAGTGCCAAAAATTCTCAGTGGTGGTTCTCGTCATCTTTCTCAACATTTGAAGACCGAAGAAGATTTTTCTCTCAATCTTGATCCATTCTCTTCAAGATTCGTGATGCTAGCTTGATGCCATCCTCTCATAATTGTTTTCGATTGTGAGAATTCTTTGCTCTCATCCAGAGCTATTCAGGAGACTTTTCAGTTTGATTCTCCGAAGCCCATCATTTCAGAAGACTCATTCATTCTCAGCTTTCAGCTATCATTCTCCAATCTTACCGGTGTATCGTGCAAATATCCTCTAATCAATTCGGGATCTCTTCGTTCTCATGGATCTAAATTCACTCAAGCATCTTCGTTCATTTGCAAATTCTTCCCGGTGTTTCTTCATGTTTTCTTTGCTCATTTCAATTCTTACGATGGTACGTTCAAGATTTCTTTTCCTTCTTCATCTTATCAATTCATTCCTTCTTGGCAATCCCGACTAGTGATTCGTTGAAGACCTTCTCAAGTTTGTGCTATATCTATCTTAATCCTTTCTACGAGAATAAGTAGTATGCCAAATCCGCTGCTTGTCATCAATTTAAATTGGTGAAGGATGAGCATAACATAATTCTTATTCTTAATTCACCCAAATGATTAATTCTTTATTCCGGAGGCTCATCAAATTCCTGATTTCAATCGTTTTCATCTTCTCTTTTTCCTGGAGTTCCAACCTTTTTCAATTATTTCACCACGGAGATTCATTTAAATCATTACAAGGTTTCACCTTGTGTTTTCAACTTCTCTTTCTTTTTGTTATTCTTTTGTACCGGAGTTCTTCATGGAGATTCTACATGTTGGTTCATCAAGTGTCAGGACCCCGACTCAATGCCACATCGATCTAGCATGTAACACCTCATATCACTTTGCGGCCTCACGCACGGTATTCCCACGGGTGTCGCCTTACCTTTGCCCGGGACCGTTTGCGCCTTTTGGCACACGTATATGACAGTGTCGCTAGCATCCATATGATAAGGAGCCCGGGCTGACATGGCTAGTCGTAAACCCAAAGTGGCACTAACTTACAGGGACAGGCATCCATGACCCAGCATCGAACGTGTCGGTCATCAGCGAGTGAATCCAGGCTGTAGCACTGGGCTAGCAGGACTCCGGTGAACCGGGCTGTAGCGGGCTAACAGGACTCCGATATTCATCGCGTGACATTTCCCCGAAGGGATAGACACAGGAACGAAGAAGGACACATGCCGGCCAGCCTAAGTGTTCCGGAGCAGTAGCAAGCTACCATGGCTCAGTGGAAACACTAGGAGACATTTCCCGGTAAGAGAGGCTACTAAGGATAAACAACTAGATAGCCAGATCCCACACATACCAAGCATTTCAATAACATACACACAATATGCTCGATATGTGCAAATACAACATGGCATCACAACATGACTCTACGACTCAAGTATTTATTCAATAGGCTCCGAGGAGCGAGATATTACAAACAGGGGTCTCATGGCCCAACATTCAGAGCATACAAGTCAAAGCACATGCGGAAGCTTAACATGTCTGAGTATAGACAACTATAAAATGAAAAAGGCTGAGAAGCCTGACTATCTACCAGATCCTGCCGAGGGCACAAGATCGTAGCTGAGGTAACAAGCTAAACGTCGAAGTCCACGCGGTACTACTAGCGAGACCGAAGTCTCTCTGCAAAAACATAAAATAGGCAAACGTGAGTATAAATGTACCCAGCAAGACTTACATCAGAACTAACTACATATGCATCATTATCAACAAAGGGATGGTGGGGGTTTAACAGCAGCAAGCCAGCTTTGACTCGGTGGCTATCCTGAACTACGACTGCAAGTAACTCTTTTGAGGTGGCGCACACGAGTCCACATATTCATCATATCAATACACCACTATGGATCCGCTCCCATCTCCCTACGAGAACGCCATCCATAGCACTCACGCTTATCTTGCGTATTTTAGAGTATCCACTTTCACTTGTCTATGAACTGATATAAGCAACCCAGAAGTCCTTTACCGCGGACACGGCTATTCGAATAGATGACGTTAACCCTGCAGGGGTGTACTTCTTCACACACGCTCTCACCACTTACCGTCGTTTACACGACATGTACTCGGCAACCTTCAAGCGGAAGCCCAACGTGGGTGTCGGCCACGGCCTGCCTAAACACTCAAGTCTCTAGTCCAGGTTTATCGCCTATTCGGGTTCCATCCATGAGGAGATCCGGCCGGAGTTTCGCTCACAGCCCCAAACGATGTGAACAGGGTTCCCGAGACACCAAACGAGCGCCCGGTACACCGTGCCACGTGCCTACCGCATCACAGCCCACCCCTTCGGTCAGCGCTGCCCATGGCCTCCAGCATACTACAAACACCAAAAACTACTTGCAACTCCTGGACAGAGGACAAGGGTGATTAAGAAGCCGAGAGGGTCCATTGGTTTCGGGCCCAATGCGTGGTAGTAGCTGAATCATGGATCACAAACACAGAACTCAGTTCCTGAGGACAGCTTCAATGAGACAACCCACCATGTACTCCTACATGGCCTCTCACCGCTACCTTTACCAAATCGTGTTCACACACTTAGCTCACACACAGTAGGACATGTTCACACACCTCTGATTCATTCCCGATGAATCAGACCTAACACAACTCTAAGCAGTAGCAGGCATGACAAACAAGCAAGAATGAGTAGGCACAACAGGGCTCAAACAACTCCTACTCATGCTAGTGGGTTTCATCTATTTACTGTGGAATGACAGGTCATGCAGAGGATAAAGGGGTTCAGCTACCGCAGCAAGTAACAGATGAATCATTGTTGTCCTAATGCAGTAAAAGAGAGCAGGAGCGAGAGAGTGGGATTATATCGGAATGAACAAGGGTGTTTTTCTTGCCTGGCACTTCTGAAGATAATATAGCTCTTCATCGGTGTCATCGATCACATCGCCGGTACAACGTCTATCGAGGGGGAACAACACCGGCAAACACAGAAGAAACACGATCAATGCAATGCACAATATGATGCATGCTATGACATGGCAATATGAATGTGTTTTGGTCTAATGCACCTAGTTATGATTTAAATGAAGTTGGTTTGAATACATGATTCAAACTCCAGCTCCATATATGATTATTTAAATGCCCTTTATTTGTTTTGTCCAAAACAGAGGACAAACATTGTTCAAACATGCATGAAAATGGTACAGATGGATTCCTCGAATTTTTCTGATAATTTTTCATATATAATTTATTTAATTTGGAGTTACGGTTGAATTTCTATGAATTTTAGAAGTTTATACAATTTTCTGGAATTTCCTGATTATTTATAAAATAAACTAAATTCCAGAAAAGGAATATTACGTCAGCATGGCGTTGGCATGACGTCAGCAGGTCAACAGGGGCTGGTCCGGTCAAACCTGACCAGTGGGGCCCACTGGTCAGTGACTCAGGTGACTAACAGAGTTAATTAATTCTAACTAATCAAATTAATAGCCACGGGGCCCACTGTCAGTGTCAGCAGGGGTAATTAGTTTAACTAATTCAATTAGTACTAATCCTAATTAACTAACAGAGCAATTAGCACTAATTAAAATCCTACACTAATTCAGTCAAAGGCCGGCCCCACATGTCATGGACACAGGGGGGGTCCCGCCGTGGTCAAAGTGGGTCAAACCCACCGGCGACATGACGCCGGCGAGGCCCGAGACGGCGGCGCGAACCGGAAACGCGCTACAGGGCACGGGCGAGGCCGTGCTTGGGCTCGTTGGAGAGCCCTTGCTGGTGCGCATCGAACGGTGGTGGTGGCCGTGCCTGTGGTGGCCGGTACCGACGATGGCGAGCTCGTGAGCGGCGGCCGGAGTTCGGGTGCGGTCGGGTTCGGCGCTGCTGCTCGCAAACGAGGGAGCTGAGGCGCTGGAGGGGCTCTACGGGTCACTGGGGTCATCAGGAGCACTCGGAGGCAGCGAGCGCAGGTGGAGGAGCTCGGGAGCACGAAGCTCACCGGCCATGGCGGACGGCGGCCTCGGGTGCTCGTGGGGCGGCGGCTACAGGGCATGCGCGCGAGAGAGAGGTGAGGGGAAAGGAAGAGGGGCTCACGGCAGACTCGCAGAGCAGCTCAATGGGCTCGGGGAAGCTTCTGCGATGGAGAATTGACGGCGGCGATCTCCGATGGCCGACGAGGGGAACGGCGGTGCTTGCGACGTCCAGGGGCTTCCAGCGTCGGACGGCTCGGTGAGGAGGAAGAGAGGGACGAGGCGGAGCCCGTGGGCATGTCGGAGAGGTGAGGCGATGGCTGTGGCCGCGGCGAACGGCGTCGGTGGCGACGGCCGTGCGTGTGAGAGAGAGACAGAGGAGGGGATGAGGCGAGGGAGAGTGCGAGAGGGAGTCGGGGCAGCGTGGCGTCATCCAGGCACGGGGTCAGGGAGGAGGACGAGCCTCCAGCGCGAAGCAGGAGGTGGCCAGAGCAGGGTGGCGGTGGCACGCGCGGCGGCGTCGCGGTGTCCCTCCTCTGCCTACTGGCACGAGGAGGAAGGCGACAGGGGGAGGCGCCTGGTGGGCTGGGCCGCACCGGTGGGCTGCCAGCACAGGAGCTGGGCCGGTTGCTGGCGCCAGGTGGGGCGCTAGGTGGGCTGCAGGTAGGTGGCCCAGGTAGGCTTCTGCTCTTTTTTTTATATTTCTGTTCTGTTTTCTTTTATTTAATCTTTTGCCACTGTTTTGAATTTAAAATAATCCAAACAATGCCAAAAACTCCTCTGAATATTTTTATTTTGCTAGATGGACTTTTCCAAAAGCTCATAAAATATTTCAGGGGTATTTGAAATTATATTCTAATTATATGAATATAATTCAAATTCAAATAGCTAATGATTTAAATTCAAAGTCCCAAGATTAAGTCCTTAAAAATGTTCAATATTTTGGTTGGGACCAGAACCCTTTCCAAAAATTATCAAACATTTAAGAAGAGCATTTTGGAACAATGAATGAGATTTTAGGGTTTTTGCCCTTCTTTTATTTAGGGTTTTGAGGCTTCCAAATTTCCCCAGTTTAAGTTTTCAAAAATTTAAACATGATGCAAACACTAGGCAGCACCAGAAGCTAGGGATGTGACAACTCGCCCCCACTAAACAAGAATCTCGTCCCGAGATTCAAGCGTAGGGTAAGATGAAGGGGAAACGAAACTAGTACAATCTTCACGATCCAGGTTGCACTTCAAATGAACGTTGTTTCAATCACCATCTTTGTCTCGATGTCTTCCTCTGAGAACTCCAGCTAACATGACGAGAAGAGGGAAGGAAAACTCTAGAAGAATCTATCTTCTCGAAGACCGAACAACTCAGGATCAACTCATGGGATGAGACATTGTCACATCTCTCGAGCTGAGACACAAAGCATACATCTGAGGAAATGGAGTGAGACAGATGACGAGGGCTCACTAGGTAGACAACAATTCCACACCTAAGAAGGTGGTAAACGATTGTCAACGTAGCGAGGAGTTGAGTTGCCATGATACCACGACGAAACATCCTGGAGGAGGGTGATTCGTAGATTATCCCCTTAAGTGGCAAAAAGAATTACCTTTGATTCAGAGATCATTGAGACTCTTTAAACCAGCCTAAGGCAATTCTCGAGCGATCGTTTGGAGGGGGTCGGTAGAATGGCATACTCAGACTTGGATGATGTGGATTACCTTGTTGAAGACAACGTAATGGATGATTTTGCTTACCACCGGAAATGGAAGAGACCCATGGTAGAATGGCACAATGGCGGTGCAAGCTGGGAACAGAATGCAAATGCTGGGAATGATTCTGGTAACTGGGGAAGAACCCAACAATAGAGAGTGAATTCACTGTTTGAAAGGTCATAGCATTGCCGAGGAAACTGAGAGGAATCCCAGTTAGAGCCGATGATAACACGTAGCGCTTGTGCGTGCTCTCAAGAACTTGAGCATTTCCACAATCATCAAGGTTTTATCAACATCCGTGTCAAGGGTGCTGACAACACAACATACTACCATGATGAATAGCAATGGACGATGCAGATGCAAAGGAGGATAACACTTTCTCCGATTTCACCTTAGCGAGGCCAAGGGAACGAAATCTGGATGATCGACCGAGAGACATTTAGCACTCCTCTTCTAATGTTCTCCTTGATGTGCTAGTGTAACCCATTCATAGATATGGTTTGATATCTAGAACATCAAGTAAAAAGGTCGGACTTCGGAACACAGAAATCCATAGGGGCAACTAGGGAGTAAATCCTACGAAATCCCTATGGGGAGGTGGCCAACTTCCTCAAATCAAGATACTACAACAGGAGGTCTTCCGGCTGGGTGTGTTGGCCACGACATCCACTTTACCGGTTATCGCGAGACCAATATTATAGTTCTTGGGAAATGTTCCAACCATCACATCTGCCTGAGATTCAGATCTGGTTGGTGTCAGAATATTCCAGACTCATCAAGTCTAGAAAGAAAAATGAAAGTCTACAACACAAATCGACGAGACGGCGTTGTGAGATTCTCGGGGAATGAACTACGATAGTAAGCTCCAAAACATGAGTTGGTTCTGCTACAAACATGTGAACACGTTGTCCCAGACAAGCATGGCCACGTAGTAGTCTTATAATTAAACACTACCGAGTTCAGGTGGAGAACCATCATCGAGGATATCGAAGTCTTTACGCAAGTCCATGGATTAGATCCCAAGCATAGACTTCTTTTCCTTGAACAAGTCAATCAGTGGTTTAGTGTGCTAGGGACACATATAGAATGAAGGTTGCAAGCCTCCAGACTACAGAATACTTCGCACGTGTGCATGACTGATTTGGGATGATTCCAAAGGAAACAAAACAATCTTCCTCGAATCCACGGCGGCAACTTGCATCAAATGCACATGAACTAGAGGAAGTCACTTCTTACATCCGAACATATGCTTCATGAGCTAGCATGAACAAATGCTTTCAAAAGTTTTCCAACACTAGCTTAATGTTCAGCAAAATTATGGAGAAGACAAGGATGTTGTCAATGGGCTCAACAACAATTCATCTGGGTTTCCTTTCAAAAGGAATTCCATAGTTAAGTGAACAAGTGATAGCATTGGTCAGACCCAAAAGATATAATGGTGTATGCTCGAGGGATCAACCACGAGTAAGACAACATTACGAGCATCGTTGGTACTGATTTGATTTGACGATAGCCCACACTCAAATCAAAGGATTGATAAGAAAATAGGTCCAACAACTGATCACAGGGACCAATCGGTGAAGATATCATCTTTCTTCAACACACTCTACACAAGAATATCCCTTTGGAACGAACTAAGTTAGGCAAGCTTTTATCTTCCAATTCTCCAAGTTGTTGTCTAGCTTAACCAACTAGCTCAGGGATATCCAACATAGATTCTTGGAGAAAGGGTGGTTCACAAGAAACCAACTTGATCACGAGTTCAACATAACAATCAGGAAACAACCCGGTAACACTTCCAAGAAGATATTTGGAAAGTCACGAACCACCGATATGTTAGTAAGCTCGAGAACAATCTTGCTTTTTGAGGCAAGACGATATGATCAATAGAGCGAAGATTTGAAATAATCCTAACTCATCGATCGAGGAGTGCACCGAGAACAAGGACTAGGTAGCACAATCAGTCTTAGGGTGACGATTCAATAATCAACACGCTAAGAATGAGGTTATCGTCCATTTAACTACCAAGCAACAGAGTTGCTAGCAGTATTGATTTCACACGCCATGATTCATTTGTCGGCATTCCGGTTACAATAACACAGGAACCGAGGAATGAACAATGATGGTAAGAAGTATCACTGTACCAAGAGTTCATAGGATGGTGTGCAATTCCTATAACAATCCCGATATAAAAGATGGTAATACCCCAAGGTAGAAAAGGGCAAAAGATGGATTGGCATTTTGATCTGCGGAGTACAATTGTTTTAACCCAATCCTAGATATGGAAGAGGTACTGGAGTTTGTTTCTCCTAGTCATTCCACGATAGAATGGCTTGACGGACCACAAGAGTAATAGGCATCGATAAACGAACGCACGCATACTCTTGACTATCAATTGATAGACGAAGGTCAGTAGACAACTAAAGAGGGACAACTCAAAGGAACATATAACTTTTTGAGTTGTGGATGTGTAGATTAGTATGTCGAACCAGGTTCAACATAATTCTTCCGGATAACCCATGCAGAAAGATTGAGCTGGCAGAGTCACAATATAGCATGGAGAACTCATCAAGAGCACTCTGGTTGTGATCGTTCAGTTCAACGAGGAACTTCTGCCATAAGTAGTTCATGGTATTTGGAAGAAGAAGATACCACGGACTTCAAGGACTATCGCAAAGGTTACTAATAACCTAAGGGAGCTAGCAATTACTATCAACATGAAGTAAGTAGGGTGAATCTCGGGTTCAAAACCCAAGGAGTAGAATACCTACTACTAAGTGGCATCACGGGATGCTTTCGAGAATAAAAGCCAGAATCATCACACTGGGACAAAAAACATGGCTAGACTACTAGATGATCCCCTGAGACACCTAGGGTCATAATAATAACTCCAACATAAAGGTCGAGGCAGTAGAGTCCCTCAACTCAACAATTTGTATGATTAACCTGGCCTAAAAGACATTGAAACCAGAGGAAAAGGATTTTGCAAATGCATCAGACTCTTTGGAAACCTGGGATGACTCGGACAGCATAACGGCTATAAATGCTCAGAAAAGATTTGAGACATTCACAAAAATGGTGGCATAACCACTCAGAAGCACAATATCAAGGTCTCGAGATCAATAATTAACATACAGAGGTAGAAACTGAACTAAGGCTTAATCCAACAATCTTATAAGTCTACGGATTAGTAACACGTGATCCTGATGGAAAGAAGAGATAGCCTAGTTCTTAATCCCCGTAGAAGAGAAGATGATGACTCAGATCAGAAGGCCATGAGGTATAAGGAGTAAAAAGAGCCTTACGTTCCATCCCACAATCAATTCCCTTATATAACTAAAGAATTTCTAGACTCAACTTCGACCAGTTTGGCTTGGTAATCCTACAGGCAGTCAAGCTCTGATACCAAAGCTGTCAGGACCCCGACTCAATGCCACATCGATCTAGCATGTAACACCTCATATCACTTTGCGACCTCACGCACGGTATTCCCACGGGTGTCGCCTTACCTTTGCCCGGGAGCGTTTGCGCCTTTTGGCACACGTATATGACAGTGTCGCTAGCATCCATATGATAAGGAGCCCGGGCTGACATGGCTAGTCGTAAACCCAAAGTGGCACTAACTTACAGGGACAGGCATCCATGACCCAGCATCGAACGTGTCGGTCATCAGCGAGTGAATCCAGGCTGTAGCACTGGGCTAGCAGGACTCCGGTGAACCGGGCTGTAGCGGGCTAACAGGACTCCGGTATTCATCGCGTGACATTTCCCCTAAGGGACAGACACAGGAACGAAGGAGGACACATGCCGGCCAGCCTAAGTGTTCCGGAGCAGTAGCAAGCTACCATGGCTCAGTGGAAACACTAGGAGACATTTCCCGGTAAGAGAGGCTACTAAGGACAAACAACTAGATAGCCAGATCCCACACATACCAAGCATTTCAATAACATACACACAATATGCTCGATATGTGCAAATACAACATGGCATCACAACATGACTCTACAACTCAAGTATTTATTCAATAGGCTCCGAGGAGCGAGATATTACAAACAGGGGTCTCATGACCCAACATTCAGAGCATACAAGTCAAAGCACATGCGGAAGCTTAACATGTCTGAGTATAGACAACTATAAAATGAAAAAGGCTGAGAAGCCTGACTATCTACCAGATCCTGCCGAGGGCACAAGATCGTAGCTGAGGTAACAAGCTAAACGTCGAAGTCCACGCGGTACTACTAGCGAGACCGAAGTCTCTCTGCAAAAACATAAAATAGGCAAACGTGAGTACAAATGTACCCAGCAAGACTTACATCAGAACTAACTACATATGCATCATTATCAACAAAGGGATGGTGGGGGTTTAACTGCAGCAAGCCAGCTTTGACTCGGTGGCTATCCTGAACTACGACTGCAAGTAACTCTTTTAAGGTGGTGCACACGAGTCCACATATTCACCATATCAATACACCACTATGGATCCGCTCCCGTCTCCCTACGAGAACGCCATCCATAGCACTCACGCTTATCTTGCGTATTTTAGAGTATCCACTTTCACTTGTCTATGAACTGATATAAGCAACCCAGAAGTCCTTTACCGCGGACACAGCTATTCGAATAGATGATGTTAACCCTGCAGGGGTGTACTTCTTCACACACGCTCTCACCACTTACCGCCGTTTACACGACATGTACTCGGCAACCTTCAAGCGGAAGCCCAATGTGGGTGTCGGCCATGGCCTACCTAAACACTCAAGTCTGTAGTCCAGGTTTATCGCCTATTCGGGTTCCATCCATGAGGAGATCCGGCCGGAGTTTCGCTCACAGCCCCAAACGATGTGAACAGGGTTCCCGAGACACCAAACGGGCGCCCGGTACACCGTGCCACGTGCCTACCGCATCACAGCCCACCCCTCCGGTCAGCGCTGCCCACGGCCTCCAGCATACTACAAACACCAGAAACTACTTGCAACTCCTGGACAGAGGACAAGGGTGATTAAGAAGCCGAGAGGGTCCATTGGTTTCGGGCCCAATGCGTGGTAGTAGCTGAATCATGGATCACAAACACAGAACTCAGTTCCTGAGGACGGCTTCAATGAGACAACCCACCATGTACTCCTACATGGCCTCTCACCGCTACCTTTACCAAATCGTGTTCACACACTTAGCTCACACACAGTAGGACATGTTCACACACCTCTGATTCATTCCCGATGAATCAGACCTGACACAACTCTAAGCAGTAGCAGGCATGAAAAACAAGCAAGAATGAGTAGGCACAACAGGGCTCAAACAACTCCTACTCATGCTAGTGGGTTTCATCTATTTACTACGGAATGACAGGTCATGCAGAGGATAAAGGGGTTCAGCTACCGCAGCAAGTAATAGATGAATCGTTGTTGTCCTAATGCAGTAAAAGAGAGCAGGAGTGAGAGAGTGGGATTATATCGGAATGAACAAGGGTGTTTTGCTTGCCTGGCACTTCTGAAGATAATATAGCTCTTCATCGGTGTCATCGATCACATCGCCGGTACAACGTCTATCGAGGGGGAACAACACCGGCAAACACAGAAGAAACACGATCAATGCAATGCACAATATGATGCATGCTATGACATGGCAATATGAATGTGTTTTGGTCTAATGCACCTAGTTATGATTTAAATGAAGTTGGTTTGAATACATGATTCAAACTCCAACTCCATATATGATTATTTAAATGCCCTTTATTTGTTTTGTCCAAAACAGAGGACAAACATTGTTCAAACATGCATGAAAATGGTACAGATGGATTCCTCGAATTTTTCTGATAATTTTTCATATATAATTTATTTAATTTGGAGTTACGGTTGAATTTCTATGAATTTTAGAAGTTTATACAATTTTCTGGAATTTCCTGATTATTTATAAAATAAACTAAATTCCAGAAAAGGAATATTGCGTCAGCATGGCGTTGGCATGACGTCAGCAGGTCAACAGGGGCTGGTCCGGTCAAACCTGACCAGTGGGGCCCACTGGTCAGTGACTCAGGTGACTAACAGAGTTAATTAATTCTAACTAATCAAATTAATAGCCACGGGGCCCACTGTCAGTGTCAGCAGGGGTAATTAGTTTAACTAATTCAATTAGTACTAATCCTAATTAACTAACAGAGCAATTAGCACTAATTAAAATCCTACACTAATTCAGTCAAAGGCCGGCCCCACATGTCATGGACACAGGGGGGGTCCCGCCGTGGTCAAAGTGGGTCAAACCCACCGGCGACATGACGCCGGCGAGGCCCGAGACGGCGGCGCGAACCGGAAACGCGCTACAGGGCACGGGCGAGGCCGTGCTTGGGCTCGTTGGAGAGCCCTTGCTGGTGCGCATCGAACGGTGGTGGTGGCCGTGCCTGTGGTGGCCGGTACCGACGACGGCGAGCTCGTGAGCGGCGGCCGGAGTTCGGGTGCGGTCGGGTTCGGTGCTGCTGCTCGCAAACGAGGGAGCTGAGGCGCTGGAGGGGCTCTACGGGTCACTGGGGTCATCAGGAGCACTCGGAGGCAACGAGCGCAGGTGGAGGAGCTCGGGAGCATGAAGCTCACCGGCCATGGCGGACGACGGCCTCGAGTGATCGTGGGGCGGCGGCTACAGGGCATGCGCGAGAGAGAGAGGTGAGGGGAAAGGAAGAGGGGCTCACGACGGACTCGCAGAGCAGCTCAATGGGCTCGGGGAAGCTTCTGCGACGGAGAATTGACGGCGGCGATCTCTGGTAGCCGACGAGGGGAACGGCGGTGCTTGCGACGTTCAGGGGCTTCCGGCGTCGGACGGCTCGGTGAGGAGGAAGAGAGGGACGAGGCGGAGCCCGTGGGTGTGTCGGAGAGGCGAGGCGGTGGCTGTGGCCGCGGCGAACAGCGTCGGTGGCGACGGCCGTGCGTGTGAGAGAGAGAGACAGAGGAGGGGATGAGGCGAGGGAGAGTGCGAGAGGGAGTCGGGGCAGCGTGGCGTCATCCAGGCACGGGGTCAGGGAGGAGGACGAGCCTCCAGCGCGAAGCAGGAGGTGGCTAGAGCAGGGTGGAGGTGGCGCGCGCGGCGGCGTCCCTCCTCTGCCTACTGGCACGAGGAGGAAGGCGACAGGGGGAGGCGCCTGGTGGGCTGGGCCGCACCGGTGGGCTGCCAGCACAGGAACTGGGCCGGTTGCTGGCGCCAGGTGGGGCGCTAGGTGGGCTGCAGGTAGGTGGCCCAGGTAGGCTTCTGCTCTTTTTTTATATTTCTGTTCTGTTTTCTTTTATTTAATCTTTTGCCACTGTTTTGAATTTAAAATAATCCAAACAATGCCAAAAACTCCTCTGAATATTTTTATTTTGCTAGATGGACTTTTCCAAAAGATCATAAAATATTTCAGGGGTATTTGAAATTATATTCTAATTATATGAATATAATTCAAATTCAAATAGCTAATGATTTAAATTCAAAGTCCCAAGATTAAGTCCTTAAAAATGTTCAATATTTTGGTTGGGACCAGAACCCTTTCCAAAAATTATCAAACATTTAAGAAGAGCATTTTGGAACAATGAATGAGATTTTAGGGTTTTTGTCCTTCTTTTATTTAGGGTTTTGAGGCTTCCAAATTTCCCCAGTTTAAGTTTTCAGAAATTTAAACATGATGCAAACACTAGGCAGCACCAGAAGCTAGGGATGTGACATCAAGGATTTAAATTCCTTCTTGAAGTGTTCATCAACATTCTTTTCTTAGGAGCTCAAGTTTTCTTCATCTTGCAATCCCGAGTGCAATTCTTTCACGCATATCTTTGGAGGTGGTATTATATCATTCTTGATAATTTGAGTTCATGTTTCATGATTCACAGGTTGTTAAGAATGAGGTATTTTAAATCCATCAATCTCGTCATTGGAGTTATCTTGGGTTATATTTCACCTAAAACCTTCCCTAAGGATTGCTGCTATTTATGGTGCTTATAAATGATCCAAGTTCTTCATTTATCCTCTCGGTGAAATAAGTTTCTCGTCTCCTTGTTGATATCAATCCAATCTATCGTTTCCGTTAGTGGCAGAATTTCACCTCATAGTTTTGAGATGTTTTCCATAAGATCACAACAAGTTTACTCTTTTTGTTGTTGGTTTTCCAACAACTCTATTCGACCCTTCTCCTAAAGATGTTTTCTAGCTCATTCGAGATAGAAGATATTGTTTTCTCCTTCCGTTCATTCCATTCCATTCTCTCTTTCTTCTAGAGGCATTGTGATGTTGCTGTCTTCATCCCATCAACTCATTTTGCCAAGATCATGTTCTTTTCGTGCTTATCCATTTAACCGGAGTGTTGTGCCCTCTGCTCAAGTTCTTTTCATCTTATCAAGCTTCATATCACTTTTCAACCGGAGTTCTGCCCGAGATTATTCTTCTTTGATCTTTGGTTAACTCATTTCAACCAGAGTGGTTTCAATTCCTTCTTGTCCTTTGCGCTCGCATTCTTAGCTTTGCAATCTCAAGGTTTCCGTAATGTTCCTTGTTCCTTTTTTCCAACGGAGTTTTTTCAACTGTGTTCTTCTCCGTTGCTTTCTTTCTTTCAATTTTCTCAACCTTGCAAAGTTCTTTGGTTTCACTCGTTTGTCAAAGAAGCAACTTAGTTTTACCTCTTCTCTTTCTCTTCCGTTTTCCTTCCGGTGCCATCCTAGATCTCATGACGAGATCCTCTCGTAGTGGTGGAGTGTTGTAACACCCCGAGACCGTTGCGCCAGGTGTCTTCCAGTTATTCACCGTCGTTGCCATGTCATTCGCTTGCGTGTTGCATCTTGTCATGTCATCATGTGCATTGCATCATCATGTTTTCCAAACTTGCATCCCTCCCGGTCTCCTCGTTCTCTCCGTTGTCCGTTCTGAGCCTAGACACACCCGCACGCGCCCGTGGCACGTCCGAAATATTATTTTATAAGTGGCCGGAAAATGTTCTCGAAATGGGATGAAAGTTGGCGTGTCATGTTGTTTTGTTGTCAGTAGACCGCCCGCCAAGTTTCATCGCGTTCGGAGTTCGTTTGATAGCCCAACCGTTAAACTATAGCGGCATTATAGCCGTTCTAACGTCGGACGTTTTCGGTCTCCAAAGACAGTCGCCGGGCCTCTCTCTCTTCTCTTCTCTCAGCCTGAAGCTTTCTACACGGTCTGCTATCAACCGCCAGGCCCCGAGACCCCTCCTTGCACGGTGCATCAATCCCCTCACATGCGCGTCCGAAAGCGGTCCCGAACCCGACCTGGGCAGTTGTCACCGTTGGATTCGGATAAACCCAAACATCTACAAAACGTCATCATTTTCTTATTTGGACTTCCTAGCTATTTTATTCGCGATCGCCCGATTGCGATAGGAGGGACGATATACCCCTAAGTTAAACCCACCTACTATATATAGCTAGTCTAACCCTAGACCAAATCCCAAATTTCTAGGGATCCATCCCACTGCCACCACTCTCTTCCTCGGATTCCACACCGAACCAGTAGCATCCCCTCCCGATCCAAAATTCCTCCCACTCTCGTTTTCCCCAACAAGCCAATCACCACAGCTCTGCCTGACCAACCCCTCGCCCCCGTACGCCATCCTCCTTCGTGCCCGGTCTGGACGCCCACAGCTCCCGTGCGCTCCCCTGCCCGAGTCGCCAGGCCAGACTCCCTCGCCCTCTTCTCTTTCTCTCCCTTTCTTCCTCCTTTTCTCTCTCTCACTTCCCGATCTCTCTCTGTTTTTGAGCAGAGCACTCCGCCGCCAAGGACGCCAAGTCTCGCCCCGCGGTCGGCATGCCTTGAGCCACCTGATGTCTTCCTCCTCGTCGATGCTGCTCCGGCGAGCAGTACCAGGACGCTGCCACCCGCGCTCCCTCTGCCCCGCGCCACGCTCCGTCGTTTCCCGCAGCAGACCTTCGTCCGCATTGCCGGGACCGCTCCAAGCCCTCCACCGTTGTCCTCTGCTCAGGAACGAGCTCCATCTGCCGCCGTGCCCTGCATTGCCCGAAGCCGCCCCGCGTCTCGCCCGTCTCCTTGCAGCGCCCATCGCCGTTGTTATCCCGTGCACTGCGCCCCTGCTTCATCTGCATCGAGCAGCAGGTCATGTGCTGCGCTCGCTCGCGTGTATCTGCTGCAAGTGGCCCACTGCGTCCCCTGCTTCC
>NC_041392.1:308184270-308223884 GCF_002162155.2 Triticum dicoccoides | reverse complement strand
GTTAACCCGATCTGGGGCTAGCGTGGATGAGCACCAGGCCCAGCTCCGCCCGAGCAAGCCGGCCTGCCTCCGCTCGCTAGCGGGCCGCGTCCCCGATCGGCCGGTGAAGGCCCGAGGTGAGGACGCCCAGTCCAGTTCCCCTCGGTGTTGTGGGCTAGACCCAATAGTTTCAGCCCGTGTTTTTTTACTATCCGGCGAATTTCCTAAAATTACCAGCGCATGCATATTACAGGAATGCCATTTTACTTGCTTTGCTCACAACTAAATAACCGTGCATCGGTCTAAAATGTTGTAAACATGAAATATGCTTAGTTTTTCATCTAGTTTCATAATGTGTCATTTTCATCAATGTTTAAAATGCTTAAAATGTTGTTTGTTTAAATTTGCTCAAATAACTTGTTAAAATGCTTTAATTGATAACTAATTAACTGTAGCTCGGTTTTAAACAAACTTTATATGTAAATGGGGTAGAAAAATGCCTAGTTTAACATGGTGTACTTGTTTTGCATGTTTAATAACTCTAAAATTGTGTTTAGGACAGAAAAGTACCAAACCTAATATATGCATATGGGGATTTACCAAAATTGTTGTTCGTTGCTTCCGGTCTCATTTAAACTTGACTAGATAGGTAGTTTTACTTTGCTTCACCCTCTTGCCATGTTTAACAACATTTAATATTGTTGGGTACATAAACGAGATCGAACTAAATAACTTGAATGTGGTGTTTCGTCAATATGCAACGGAGTTGCATATTGAGCTCCACTTAATTTGTAGGATTGCTTGTGTACTTTGCCATGCCATGCCTCATTAAACCGGACATGCATCCGAGGAAGAGAGTGGCGATGGTGGGATGGATCCCTAGAAATTTGGGATTTGGTCTAGAGTTAGCCTAGCTATATATAGTAGGTGGGTTTAACTTAGGGGTATATCGTCCCTCCGATCGCAATCGGGCGATCGCGAATAAAATAGCTAGGAAGTCCAAATAAGAAAACAGTGACGTTTTGTAGATGTTTGGGGATGATCCGAATCCAACGGTGACAACTGCCCAGGTCGGGTTCGGGACCGCTTTCGGACACGCACGTGAGGGGATCGATGCACCGTGCAAGGAGGGGTCTCGGGGCCTGGCGGTTGATAGCGGACTGTGCAGGAAGTTTCAGGCTGAGAGAAGAGAAGAGAGAGAGGCCTGGCGACTGTCTACGGAGACCGAAAATGTCCGGCGTTAGACCGGCTATAATGCCGCTATAGTTTAACGGTTGGGCTATCAAACAAACTCCGAACGCGATGAAACTTGGCGGGCGGTCTACTGACAACAAAACAACACGACACGCCAACTTTCATCCCATTCCGAGAACATTTTCCGGCCACTTATAATATAATATTTCGGACGTGCCACGGGCGCGTGTGGGTGTGTCTGGGCTCAGAACGGACAATGGAGAGAACGCGGATACCCGGACGGATGTAAGTTTGGAAAACATGATGATGCAATGCACATGATGACATGACAAGATGCAACACGCAAGCGAATGACATGGCAACGACAGCGAATAACTGGAAGACACCTGACGCAACAGTCTCGGGGCGTTACATGTGTAGTCCTTTATTTCGATGACTAATAGATTTTTGCTATAAGTATGTGAGTTCCTTATGACTAATGTTGAGTCCATGGATTATACGCACTCTCACCCTTCCATCTTTTCTAGCCTCTTCGGTACTGTGCATTGCCCTTTCTCACCTCGAGAGTTGGTGCAAACTTCGCCGATGCATCCAAAACCCGTGATACGATACTCTCTATCACACATAAGCCTCCTTATATATTCCTCAAAACAGCCACCATACCTACCTATCATGGCATTTCCAGAGCCATTCCGAGATATATTGCCATGCAACTTCCATCATCATCATATACATGAGTTGAGCATCATTGTCGGAATCGGAGTCCTCCCGCTTGATGCCCTCGTCATCGTTGTTGCTGTCCTCCTCATCACTCTCGCCCAAGGAGGAGGTTTCGTTGTCGGTAGAGCTCTCCGCGCAACACCTTAGGCGAGTTCCCAAGTGCCCGAAAACTTTGACGGAGAGTAGGCCGTTCTCCATCAATTTGAAGTGGAGGATGAGCCCCTCCGACAGGCTATGGGCACGGGCGAAGGTTTTCCACTCGTGGCGGAGATACATGACATGAGGGGCGGGGAAGTCGATGTCGACCCGCATGCTGTCATTCCCGTAGCCCCTCATATGCAGCCTCAAGGCCTGTGGCGGGTCGAACTCCATCTCCCGAGCGAACGGAGTGGGAACGCGAAGGTGGCCGCGCACTGGCTTATATAGCCTGATGAAGAACTCGCGGGGCTGGTCTCCAACGTGGCCCTCCATTGGGGGAGGAGCCGCTAGTGGAGGCGCTGCCGGTGCGCCGCCCCGTCCTCCTCTCCCCCGAGCGCCACAGCGGCCTCGGCCATGCCCCCTCCCTCTTCCTCTCAAAGTGGGTCCCACCACCATGAGCTCCCGGGGAGGGGGGCGAGCTGTCGAGCAGAGGCCCTCGTCGCTGCCATTGAAGCGCCGGCGCGACCTCTCGCCATGACAAAGGGAAGGAAGGAGTCAGGCTGAAAGGAGATGAATGTTGACGGATGCTATCTTTCTCCCCTTCTTATAGGGGGGCGGGGCTGGGGCTTGGCCCTCCAATCTAAGGGCAGCCGCCCCACTCGACCAATCCGGCCGCTAGAGGCAGGGGGAATCTGGACCGACCCGCTGCTCCAATCAGCGACGACCGGGCTTCCTGCCTCGGCGTTAAGGCCCGTGCCATCCATGTCCATAACCTACCCTCCCTGAGGTATGAAAGACACATGGCGAGCAAGCCAGAATCGAGGAGACAAGTGAAGCGACTGTTTTCCACCCCGTGGTCGTGGGGTGCGGGCGCCTTAAAGGTCGCGACCCGAGTCCACTTAGTAAATGAGCCGCGCCCCAGCGGCTTCCTCCTTTTTATGGGGAAGACGCGGGCCACCTCTTTACTATTCACCATGATGTGACGCCAATGTGCTGCAACCACACCACACACGACCCCCACGTCATGCAATCAACACGGGTCATGGGGAAGTGCAACTGGCGGAGGTAGCGCAGTTAAAACCCTGCCACGCGTGCCCACGCACCGTTCTGGGCCTGGCCCAACAACGCTCTGCGCTTATGCGTGGCCCAGGCCCGGTGGCTCATGTCGGTGTACAAAAGTAGGGGCCTTATGTACCCCTTTACTTGTGCACGGGCAGTTGTAGCCACACCTCTGACCACACTTGGCGGGGCAGAGGAAGCGAAGATACAAGACTACCCGAGCAGCGCTGAAGCCAGAGGCGCGAAGAGCAAAGGGACAAGATGGGTTTCCCTCGGCAAGAGCCTTGACGGGGACGACCTACGCTGCCCCGGCAAGAGCCTTGCCGGGGCAACTTGCCTAACACCTTCGAGACCACCACCTTTGAGCCTGAGAATTATGACGCCATCGACAACATCAAGACCAAGGCTCGGGAGCACCTGCATGGTGGCATGCAGATCTTTGTGATGAACAAAGGCCTGCAAGACTGGGTAATAACCAGAAGACAAAGACCCCCGTCAAGATCCTTGCCGGGGACGACCACGGAAACCCGGCAAGACCCTTGCCGGGGATATCAGCAGGGCCACAGCCAGGCCCACGCCTACCAAGGCTCCGCCGCCCCATGGCCGTTCCAACGCAGTAGCCAGCCTGCCAACTAGGCACACACCTACGTGGCAGCATGCAGCTTCTAGGACAACTAGGCAAGCACCTGCGTGGTGGCATGCAGATCTCCGTGAAGACTTTGTCACCGCACCAGCACAGCAGCCAGCTAGCTAGTGTGGCGCTGCATGCCTCGTCAGCTTGGACACGCGTCGAAGCGAGGCGAGGCGGCGACAGACGAGACGAGCTTCCTTTCCGTCCCCGATAAAGCAAGAGGAGCCATCGGCAGCACATTAAATGTGTTTTATCCCATGATGTTAGGGATAGACTTGTACACTGTAGACACTTTCCACCTCCTGTGTGCCGCTGTGGCAGCCCCTTTGACATATAAAAGGAGGCCCGAGGCATACTGAGAAAGGATTCAGACTTTTTGGGCTAGGAGGCACCGCAGCTAGTTCAAGAACTCAAGAACACCAAATATACACCAATGCAAGACTAGGGTATTACGCATCGTTTGCAGCCCGAACATGGATAAAATTCCCCCGCGTTGATCTTCTAAACCCGCTCTTTCCACAGCCCAGCGCCCCGTCAACCGCGGTAGGGATTCCCTGTAATCCCATAGGTGTCGTTTTCCCCGACAAATATTAGTTCGCCAAGCCCTGCTCCTACCTCAAGCCCTGCCAAGGCGGCTGAAGATGTCCCCCCTCTTGAGATGAACAATCAGGAGATTGCTATCACTGGGTGGGTTATAAGACTCAAGAAACTTCCAATGTGCTGACCAAGCTCATAGTCAAGGATGAGACACCCTTGTTTGAGAAGGGCAAGTCAAAACTTGAGCTGCCAAACTATGAAGATTTCATCACACATGAATTGCATGCCGAATATCTAAGCCGCGTTTCTACAGGCCGGGACATGGAAACCAACCTGGTCAGTATGATGAAGAAAAAATATGAGGTATGCTCAATATTCTCCCATGATGTGTATATCCTTATGTAGCCCCCAAGTCTTAATCATAGGAAATCTTTACTACGTTTAAGACTTAGACATAAATCCGTAGAGCTTAAAATGTAGCCCTCAAGGACTGGGTTATCATGCCAATGATAAGCCGGTTCTTCAAAAAGATCCTTAGGAAAAGAAATGCCATGTAGCCCCAAGGGCTGGCTCATCTTCATGAGATGAGTCGGGTCTTCTAATTTTACGATATTTTGAAGAAATAACCTATATCCCGCAAGGGTCGGCTCATCTTTATGAGATGAGGCAGGTCTTCTTGTAATCTTTAAGGGATAAAAATGGCATGCATTAGCCCCCAAGTGCTAAGCATATTGCTTGCAATTTGCTTGGGACTTCTCAACTTAAATTGAATTGGCCATAGCCCCCAAGTGCCATGTTGTATATTGTTGCCAACTCGATTCAACACTTTGTAAATGAATGATGTATATTGTTGCCAACTCAGTTCAACACTTTGTAAATGAATGATCTCCTTATTTTGCAGGAAGCTTTGAGTATGGCCGAGTCAAATTCGACTAGCTTGAAAAATGAACTTGAATTGGACCAAGCTCTACGAGACAAGGCAGAATCAAGCCTGCAATCTTCTTTGGAAGAGTTGGAGAAAATCAAGGCGGACTTTGATACAGAAAAGAGATATTTTGAAACTGAGAAAGCCGCCCTGATCCAACATGCATAAAACGCCAAAAGCCAATTGGCACCGGTTATCGAGGAACTGGCCGGTTTAAAGTGTCATATTTCTCAAATGACCCAGGCCATATTTGGTAAGTGACTCCTCCAGTTCTTGCCAAAAACTTTGCCTAACAAGCCATAGATAAATTATAACTCACCTGGTGGCTCACACATTGCAACTTTTGTGTAGGTGATAGAACTCACAACCTCCAAGATAACTTGACAAAGCTGAAGGTTGTATACTCTTTAGTAGAGCAACTATACGCTAGAAGCATCTTTATCATCAAGGATGTGAGTGGTTACAGAGAGCCGGTGCAATTCATAAAAGATGTACTGAGGCGCCTCTCAACCATCCCAAAGCAAGTTGAGGAACTAAAAAGGTCAGCCGCCTGAGCTGGAGCAGTGTCCTTGTTAAGCCGGGCCATAGCCTATGCCCCTGAGCTGGATCCTTCAGAGATGGTTGGCGGGTTTCCACGATACAAAGATGATGAGAGTGAGTTTTCACCCTAATATTATGCATGTTGCGTGAAGAAGACTTGAGTTCTAGCGAGTCAACTTGTCCAAAATATGGATCTGAAGAGATATCAGACGGCTTATGATGCCGACAATACACGAATTCATCCGCCATCATTTGAACCTGTTGACTTAACTCCACAACGGCGTAAGCATCTCTCTGCACCTAACGTTGTCCTGTCTCCTATCTTGGATGATGAAGCCGTCTTCCAAGCCTTAACAGATGTCAACTGGAATCTGGAACACCTTCAGATCCAAGACGCAGAAGAGGCGGTGCAGGATGACCCAGAGTCTTCAACTGCTAGGGGCCATTAGGAAGTTAATCTGGAGGGGACCAACTCAGATGGCACAGCATCTGGCCTACATGAGTAGTTTATACTTTTCAAAAAACTTGATTGAATATTTTGAGCTCAGCTGGAGCCTTGTAATAGGTCTAGCAAAACACTTGGTTGCTCTGTTTGCCTTCGTGCATGTTTAACTTTTGATCAAACATGTGTCTGTCTGCTGGTTGGAAATTTTGGCTCAATTCATGCTATTGGACACGCCTTGGGTGTCTTGTGTTTTAATATCGTGAAACCATTGCTTGTACTTATGTATGGTAAGTAGCCTATAACCACTTATAAGTGCAGAGACTTCAGATTTCTCCAAAAAATTCCACCAAGTTATAACTGGTGTGAAATAACCCGACGATTTATCGACCGATGACGTATAGTCATGATAATCGGTTGCTGAAAATGCAATTTTGAATTGATAATTTGGTGACTCATGGTCAATAAAAAATCAATACTCATCACAAGAAATTCGGAGTTCTTTTGACCCAGAGACATATAGTCCTTGCTATAACGTGATTAAGAGCAAAATATTCCTGCAAAAATAGAACCGATATTGATATATAAACATTGAACGAATTTGTAAGTCGGCTTTCGAGGCTCGACAAAAAGACTGGCTTTCGAGGATCAAGTCTTGCTTCAATGAAGCTGGCATGATAGCCTTGGTTTATCCTCGCTTTCCGTAAGGCGGATCTCACATGACTTAAGCCTCCGTTTTAACCTTGACAAGTTCAGGGTCATAAAGATTGACTGTCAAGAGTATGGTGGGTCATCTTTTTGGAGTAGCACCAAGCATACAGACATGTTTAACCAATAATGTGGCGTTCTTGCCGGGTCAAGAGGGTGAGAAAGCTAAACTCAGTGAGTTGGAAGCCCCCAAGTGACCTATGATCAACAAATAAAAGACTCGTGCACAATATATGAGATGAAATGACAGAGACCCTGAGTTTCGGTGATGCTGACTTTATTATATTTGATCATAAAAGATATATATATATATATATATATATATATATATATATACATGATATGTGTGTACAATGATTGGAGATAGTGTCTCAAGTATAGTAAGTCCGAAGATGAGCAATGTTCCACGGCTTGTTGGTTTCCTCCTCAGAGGTACGTGACTTATTGTGTTCATGTATGTCGATGAGATAATATGACCCATTGTTGAGATTTTTGCTAACCACAATGGGCCCTTACCAAGGAGGTGAAAGCTTATGCATGCATGTCTGCTCTTGAATCGAATAGAGCACTAAGTGGCCCTCCTAGAAAGTGAAACTTCGAACCATGCGGCTATGATAGCGATGCAGGTCTTGCTGGTAAATCGCTGATCGAACCACCGCAAGGCCACATTCTTCTTCTAAGGCATCCAAGGCATTCTGGCGAGCCGTCTCATTATCTATTTTGACGTAAGCCGCCACCCTAGGCGAGTCATGCTGGATGTCACTTGGGAGAACCACCTCTGCACCATAAACCATGAAGAATGGCATGTACCCTGTTGATCTGTTGGGGTAGTCCATTTTGACACCCCAAGACCGGCGCTCCAGATGCCTTCCATGGATTTCGAGATTCGTCATGTGATTTGTTTGGTTCGTTGCTTTCATCTTTGCATCATGCGCATTGCATCGTGTCATCTTGCACCCCTTTTTAAAATTCAACTAAATAAATCATATGGATCTTCGATCCATTTAAATCGAGGGAATTCACATGGTGAAATTCTCTTTAAAACATACCAAAGTCTCCTACTATTATTAGGGAGCTATTATAAATATTCCAATAATTTGGAATTTACCACAACACACTTGCATGTTAAATCCCTTGGCCTTTTCTTCTTCAAGTTTTGAGGCTCTAACCTTGCCAATAATTCTTTTACCACCTATCGAGGCTCTTACTAAATGTTCAACATTTTTTGGACACTTCAGAATCCTACTCCTTGTTCAAACCATTTGAATTAGATTCAAATGTAAACCTTGCAATCTTGCCCACTCCATTTTTCTTGGAGCAAGCACATTTTTGTGAGTCCAAGAAATTATCCCCGTGCCCAAACTCTTTCTCTAACCTTTTCTTTTCTCTCTACTCTTTTTTCTATTTTTTCTGTAAATGGGGAAAAGAGAGAAGCCTAACTGGCCACTTGGGCCTCCCACCAAGCCGGCCCAACCATCCCCGCAGCCCACCTAAACCTTGTTAACCCTAGCCCGATCCCCCGATCCAATCTCTCCCTTTCGTTCCCTCCCGCAGTGCCGCACTCAATCCCCATCTCCCTCGCACCCTCTCTCTCCCGATCCAATCGTCCCTCTCCCTCGCGAGCACCTCTCCTTCTCCTTCCCGTTCGCCTGCCTTCCCGTCGGGCCTTGCTCCACCACGCCACCGCGCCTCCTGGCACTCCACCTCCGACCTCCTGTCATGGCCTCCTCCTCGCATGCGTTGCTACCTTCCCTCGCGCTGCTGCTCCTCTGCTTCGCCCTCTGCTACCCGCAGCGGACCGAGCTGCCCCTGCCTTGTTCGACCACCAAAACCGCCCCAAGTTGTTGCCTCTTTGCACATGCACTGTGTTCCCGTGGACGCATGCAACCCTGCAATCAATCCCAAGCGTCAAGTACCATGACACTACGAAAACCCGGAACGCCAAGACCGGACCCGTCAAGTACCCTTCGGATTCGTCAAGCCCTCATGTATGACTACACCCGGTGATGCGTCAAGTACCTCTACCGATGACTCGAACATCTATGATCTGTGTACCACTACCGCCGCCCGAACATCTACGGAGAGTGTATGAATACGACTGTGTACAACTACCGTCGCCGAAGGCCGTCGAGTGAACGACTACCCACGCCGTGTATTTTACCAAGTTCGATGATGACCTCTGAAGAACTCGGATTCGCCAAGTTCCACTACCATCTCCTCCGGAAACCTTGGATGCGTCAAGTACCTCTCTAAAACGAACGTGTACCACTACTCCGACGACTTCCGTGAACGCCTACCTCCCTCTATGAACTCGAACCGCCTCGAAAATGCACGCTTCAAAGGTATTATCACCGAGACGACCTTCCGAGAATGAATGCATGTTGTATGCGATGTTCATGACCAAATTGTATGTTGCATGTTCCTCCTTGTTTGCCATGCCGTCAACCTGTGGGAACCCGGTAACTGGGAACACCCCACCATCTTTTGCATGTTTCGTATATCCACACTTTCTTTGCACCGACATCTCGACGAGTTGCCGGATCATCGGAAGGTTGCCGTGACACCATTTCCATTGTCATTGTTGTGGCACCATTTCCGTTGTCGTTGCCGTGGCACCCCTTTTCGTTCCGCCACAGTGACGAATGCTTCATAACATGCTCATGTCAACATTTTCTTAATTTGCATAAAACTTGCATATGTCATCCGCATCATGATAACAATAGTTAAAATGTTTAAAATTGTTGTTTGCATTAAATTCAAGATGTGCATATGGTTTTTTTCTCGAAATTGTTGTTTGTTATTTCTGGCCTCATTTAAATTGCCTAAAATGTGTAGTTTACTTATGCTTCATCTCTTTCCATGCTAATCAACATTTAAAATTGTTGAGTACCTAAATGAGATCGAACTAAATAACTTGAATGTGGTGTTTCGTAAATATGCAACTCATTGCATATTGAGCTCCACTTAACTTGTAGTGTTGATTGTTGCACTTTGCCATGCAATGAATTGTTAAAATGGGCATGCATCATACTTGATTGTGCATCATGCCATGTTTATGTGATGGTTGTTTACCATGATGTTTACTTCTTTCCGGTTGCGCTTCTTCTCGATAGTTCCGGTTACATTGCGACTTTGAGGATCCGTTCGACTATGTTGGTTCGTCTACTTCATGGATTCGATCTTCTTCCTAGCGGGATTTCAGGCAAGGTGACCGTTACTCTAAATAACACTACTATCTTTGTTTTGCTAGTTGTCTCGATGCTATCACTATGTCACGCTACCTACCACTTGTTTATCAAGCCTCCCAACATGCCATGAAACAACCTCTAACCTTTTCCCACCATCCCAGCAAACCGTTGTTTGGCTATGTTACCGCTTTGCTCAGCCCCTCTTATAGTGTTGCTAGTTGCAGGTGCAGTTGCAGTTCGTTCCATGTTGGGACATGGATAACATGGGATATCACAATATCTCTTATTTAATTAATGAATCTATATACTTGGTAAAGGGTGGAAGGCTCGGCCTTTTACCTAGTGTTTTGTTCCACTCTTGCCACCCTAGTTTCTGTCATACCGGTGTTATGTTCCTTGATTTTGCGTCCCTAACATGATGAGGGTTTATGGGCCCCTCTTGACAGTTCGCTTCGAATAAAACTCTTCCAGCAAGGCCCAACATTGGTTTTACCATTTGATCAACATAATAACTTAACAAGATAATAAACTTGAAGCATAGGGAGTTAGCGCTACTTGAGGTTCGTTATTCAACCTAATACAGGGGGAGCCAGTGCTGATGGTGTTGGTCCCAAACTGGCAGACTGCAGGGCCGCCTCGGGGAAACCTAAGGTATTTGGTATATACCTGTTAGCTGACCCATCCAGACGTGGCCTGAGACGAGATACGCGCGACTACTATCAGGGTGCTGGCACGTCGGGAGATCTCGCCGGATTAGTTTTACCATTATCAAAATGTCTTGTGCACCGGGATTCCGAGTTTGATCGGAGGGCCCCAAGATGGAGGATTGTCTCCGCGGATCGTGAGCTTTTCATGGGCTAAGTTGGGACACCCTTGCAGGGTTTAAACTTTCGAGAGCCATGCCCGTGGTTATGTGGCAGATGGGAATTTGTTAATATCCCGTTGTAGAGGACTTGAAGTAAACTCAGTTAAAATACACCAACTGCATGTGTAACCGTGACTGTATCTTTTCGGGGAAGTTCGAGAGGAGAACACGGTTGGGTTGTGTTTTGACATAAGTAGTTCAGGATCACTTATTGATCATTACTAGTTTGCGACCGTTTGTGTAGTTTCTCATCTTACTCTTGTATATGTAAGTTAGCCAGCATACAATTCTTAGTCGCTTGCTGCAACCTCGCCACTTGCCTTTTCCTACCCATTAAGATTTGCTAGTCTTGATACCCATGGTAATGGGATTGCTGAGTCCTCGTGGCTCACAGTTTACTACAACAATAGTTGCAGGTACAGGTAATGCGGTGACCCGACATGAGAGCGATGCTTGATTGCTTTTGGAGTTCTTCTTTGATCAAGGGATAGGTTCTGGGTCGGGGAGCCTGGGATTAGCAAGGTGGATGCCATTCTTCTTTTTCATTTGATTTCATCCGTCGACGGATCCTACTCTTTCTGTATGATGATTGCTATGTATTGATGTATTGATGTATTCATGTTGTAGCGTGTGGAGAGTGTAAGCCTTTATCTTGTATTCTCATCTACTCAGTACGGGGGGCTAGTCCAGGGACATGGATGCAGGAGCCGGCCATCCAACTCTACCCTCATACATTTTAAGCTGGTTTCAACAAACCGGACGATATTCATCAAACACGACGGAATTCATCAAAGTTCAGATAGAAAATAGCACAAATCATCATAGCATGCAAATAAGTCTAGTACAACAATAGTTCAAATTCAACGAGATTTACCGGATGTTCAAAAAGTTTTCATGAACGGATCATATCGTCCCACACATATTGCCCCTTTAACGTCATTGACCAGTGTATGTACTTAAATGGTTGCCCCTCTATTCTGTGGTACATTATGGCAGTACATACGGGCTACATAATGTGTAGAGAAACATTGAGTTAATGAATGATTCAATCAACGGGTTGAGCAAGAAGAAGGAAAACTTACAACCTCCTCCGATGTCATGCAATGGCCAACTTGCCTCCAGCCGAGAAACCGCATCACAAAACTTGGTGATGGTGGTCTAGATGGCCTACCATCGATACGATAACGACTTCACATTGCGTTCTTGGATGATGTGCATGTCGTAGGGTGCAATGTGCTTTCGGGTGTGAAACAAATCATCCACTTGTTGTCAGAAGAGCCCTCTTCCACTCCTACCTATGAAATGCCACTCCTACCTATGAAATCCGTGGATACAGCCAACCACGCATCGCACAACAACTCATGCTCCATGCTCGAGTACCCCAACATCTTTGGTACTCTAAAAAATAACATGGCATTCAAAAATAAGCTCAATGGCATTTGACCGAGCACCTGCCGGGCGTGGTGTCCACCATGGACGTCGTCAACGGGGGACGGAGTGTACCTGGCTATGGACGGGTCCTGTTGGGGATATTCCCACTGACTATGAGTCGGCCCTGAATATGACCCGGATCAAGGCCGAAGGCACTACGGGTCATACAGTTCTACGATTCAAGGAGGCGCAATCAGGAGAAGGGCTGAAGGCCTATGGGGTGACCCGGCCAGGGGCCGGCTTGTAATGAAGTAGGTGGGTCGGCTTACACTACAAAAAAATACACTTCCGTGATGATACGTGTTTGTCACAGTAGGTCATGTTTTCTGTCATGCATGCACATTCATGACAAATTTATGACAGAATCAAGATAGTCATACCTGTGCTGTCGTAGAAGTGTTCCATGACATTACCAAAATTATCATCACGGAAGTGTCCACTTCCATGACGATAAATCGCGCGTCACAGAAGTGCTTTTGTCAAGGGTGAGCAACACGTGGCATCCACCGTAACGGAATGCCGTTAAGCTATCGGGTCTGGTTTTGGATCCGATAACCCGTTAACAGCTCTGACCAATGGGGATCTTCCACGTGTACAATCATCATTGGCTGGAGGGAACACATGTCGGCTCGCCGTTGGGACAGATGTCATCCACTCATTGGACTCAAAGCGCCTATGATACGTCGACACGTGGCATGGCCCAATAGAGGCCCATTCGTGTGAAAAGGACGGCCCGTTTGACTTGGTCAAAAGGTGGCGGGCCGGCCCACAGCAAGCCTGTTAACGGCCTGTTCGCATATAGCCCATTTATAGCCCGCTAACCCAGGGCCTGTTTACGGCCTATCCGAATTAGGCCCAGTAGCATCATCTGGGCCGTCTAATATAATTCCAGCCTGTTTTAACTTCCGGCCCATGTATGGACCATGAAGTCTTTCGGCCCATATGAGGCCCTTAGTAACCCTCGGCCCATTAATGGCCCGTGGTAAAACTGGCCCGTAATGAACAATGTATGACTTTATACCCATTAACGGACCATTATACCGTTGGGCCGTTTCTAGCCCATGTTATCTTTCGGCCTTCTTAGGGCCCATTTATTCTTGGGCTCATTTCTAGCATTCGTTTACTTACGGCCCGTTACAGGCCTTTTCTTCTTGTGGGCCAAATTCAGCTCATGGATACAGTCGGCCCGTTTGTGGCCCGTTAATCTGTTGGGCCATTTTCATAGCATCATCAAATACGGCCGATTAACGGCCCGTTATGGTCAGCCCATAAAACGTACGATTTCCACTCTAGCCCGTTTACGGCCCGTACAAGGCCCATAGATGAGACGGCCCGTAGAAGGCCCATTGACCCGGCCCATTGATCCGACGGCCCATAGAAGGCCCATGGATCCAGTGGCCCACGGAAGGCCCATGGATCCGATAGCCGATAGAAGGCCCACGGATCCAACAGCCCATAGAAGGCCCACGAATCTGACGGCCACAGAAGGCCAGGGATCGTCTGTCCCGTAGATGGCCCATGGAACGTATGGCCCGTGGAGGGCCATGGTCACTACAACGTTTGGGCGAATTGGCCCAACGATATAGCATATTCAAAGAATTATCCTACTCTATACCATCACCTCTAAAAAACATACACTATACAATAAAGAGATTAAGAAATAGAAACATAGAATTATCCTACACTATACAATAAAGAAATTACAACCGATTATACCCACTGGGCATTATAGTTCGGCACCAGTGATAATAAAGCATACACAAACAGCAAATTACATACACTGGGCAAATACAGCTCATGCATCATGGACGCGCATCAACATAACTTACCATTTGAACTATAATCTCTTCAGATAATAGGATTGGCCGGATTTAGATAGCACAAATTTCAGTCTGCAAAATCTCCAATTCCTTCGTTGTTACCTCAGTGTCTTGTTTCATTTTTTTGACTCCTGCATCTAATACCTGCATGTCCAGTCTCAACTTGTTGATTGTACGTTCAGAATCATGTACATGTTGTCTTGCCACCTCTAGTTGATGCTCGAGAACATCAGCACATTCCAATTCCAATCCATAATCATTCGGTAACGGCAATGCCGCACTGCTCGCAGATCTTTATGTTGATGTCACTTCATCCAGAAATGTTTTTGTAAGTACACATGACTAGGGCAGAAATATAGTTACAATAGTGAAGCGAGCAAGACAGACTATTTTGTACATGGCAAAACAGGACTAACAATAATGTTACACATCATGAAGCATAAGCAGGTGATATTTTAAAAATTATAAAAATGGTAGTCTGTGCAGCCTGCATATAGAAATCTCTCTTAGCTCACTAGAGGAGCATGATGTTGGGGCCAAATCCAAAACACAGACAAGTTACAAATTTAGATAGCACGTTGCGTAGAACTAAGCAAGCAATTGACCATTCTGTAGCTCAATTAAAGTCTTAGGGAGCATAAACAACAGAGGACTTCATACAAACATACTACAACAAGCAAAACTATGCAATCATTAGCCTAGTATAAACTAGATTGTGAGCCTCATTCAATAATAGTTGGTTAATAGACTTCAAAGCTTCAGGCACACTTCGGTAGAGTAATTAAATGGTAAGGCCTTTAATTATGCCAACTAATAGTTATGCGCGTACCCAACATCAGGCATCATTCTTTGGGAATCTCATTAACAGAGGACAAATAAAGCAATTGAAAAGAGCAAATTAACTATGCCTGAAACAAACAAGGTATTGAATTGTTGAGTTGGATATAGTGACTTACCTTAACAGGTTCAAGAGGCTCAGCACAACTCCTACTTCTCCTGCAAGGCTCCTTCCTACCATCTTGTACTTGGAAATCCTCAATCTTATCTTCATTGCACCCCCTCTGCAAGGTGACACAAACTAGTTACTCGTCTCCTTGGAAGATAAATATGCATAATTTCCAGTCTGTGAACACAAAAGGATGAGATTATAACAAAACAACACCACATAATGAAACATGATGCATCTCTTGCACTTGCACACAATTTAATGAGCATTTACTATGTCTGCACTATGTAAAAACTAGGCATACCTTCGAACTGGATCTCCAGGTACTCTTGGAGAGCCTACTTTAGTGTACAGCCAAACCTTTATGTCACCTATGAGTTAGAAAAGGCCCCACTACAGCAGCCCTTAGTGTTTAAATCATTGACAAGCTCTGCTAGAGTGTTAGGTCAAGAACAACAAGCAATCAAAGCAAACAGTCCTAGTATGGCTGGCTGATGCAGACAAGCAATTGAACAGATGTGTGAGCAAATCTTACATATCAAGAAAAGAATCAAAGAAGGAGGCTTAAAGACCATCACTTGACTGACCAGATCTAAGGGGCATTTAAACATCATTTGCGACATATGAACTAACATAAACATTGCATATTCCAGATTCTACAATGGAATGCACATGTATTAGGTTATGCCATGTATGATGATGCCTAAATGTACACTATAGCACGCAGCAGTGATTCATCATTGCACGCACAATTGAATTGTAGGTTAAGGGCCAGTTCTATTCCACCTTTTCGGGGCTTATGGTCAAAATAAGCCATAAAAGATGTAAAGAAGTCATTTTGAGTTATGGGCTTGGGCTTAACTAATTTCGCTTTGGAGGGGGGTGTTTCGGGTAGAACCTCACTAAAAATTGAAGGGAAGGGGAATAGTGAAATGACTATGTTGTCTACCTATATTACACTCAAAATCCAACTGGTGATGCCCGCATCACACCTCACCCTCAAGCAAAAGCAAACACGCAAGCGTTCATTGCCCTGCCCGCTTGCATCTCCTCTTCCCTTTCCCTCTACCCCGATCCCCTGCCTGCAGCACTAGGGTTCCTCCAGCAAGCCGTCGCCACTGGTCCCATCTGGCCTGGTCCTCGACGACGCTCTGTCCAGCTAGGCTACATGGCCGGCGGGTAGGGGAAAATCTCCCTGGATGCTCCTCCCTCTGGTGCCGCCCCTCATTCTCATGGTCTCCAGCAGCTGCTCCACTGTGGTTCGTCCAACACACTACTCCGGCAGGCGCTGCACAACTACGGCTGATGCCACACTGCGGCAGAAGGCACCTTATTCCCCCTCCCAGGTCATGGCCTTGAGGTGCTGTTAAAGGATGAGCTCATCCAATAAGGTGAGGATCTCCTCTGATTTTTTGCCAAATTTTCATTCTGATCCACTATACGGTGAATTGCTATGAGCTGCTTCTGCTGCTGCTATATGATGCATTGCTATGAGCTGCTCCTGCTGCTGCTATATGATGAATTGCTATGAGTTGCTGCTGCTATATGATGAATTGCTATGAGCTCCTGCTGATATATGATGAATTGCTATGAGCTGCTGCTGCTATATGATGAGTTGCTATAAGTTACTCCTGCTGCTGCTGTATGATGAATTGCTATGAGCTACTCCTACTGATGCTATATGATGAATTGCTATGAGCTGCTCATGCTGCTGCTATATGATGAATTTCTATGAGCTGCTCCTGCTGCTGCTATATGATGAATTGCTATGAGCTGCTCCTGCTGCTGCTATATGATGAGTTGCTATGAGCTACTGCTGGTATATGATGAATTGCACACTTCTGTTGCTTCTGTATGATGAGTTGCTATGAGCTGCTGCTGGTGCTATATGATGCTTTCAGGTGGTGCTGCTATATGATAATAACCAGCCACTTGGACCATCGAATTTCAAAAAATAATTGTTCTTCATTTAAATGTGGGTCATGCGTTTTTCGTTTAAATTAGGCAATGGGATCTCTATGGAAAAATTGACCAAAGTAGATTGTGCCAAGTAGATGGTATCTTTGTATTTGCATTTTGAGCAAATAGTGATGGTCTGTTTTCCTATCATATTAATTACTGCATTGGGTTCAATTTGTGATGTTTGCAAGTCAAATTAATTTTCATATGGGCAGCAAAATGAAAAAATATAATGCAATCTAGACTTTTCACTTATCATACCAAAGATAAGCTGAAAACACAATGAAAAGAACTGGTTGGCTTATTACATGGAGCTTATATTCACATGTGCTTATTTTCTTAGGATAACTCGTAATAACTGTCCCTAAGAAACTTGGCAAATAGAACTGACATACAAATAACATGTCATGATGATTGCAATGGAGGAGTGACGTACCATAGCACACTGTATAGGCTCACCGTTGGCTCTCCTTTTTTTGCGATGTTCCATGAAATTGCCACATACATCTTGTACTTTTTCATTGTGTAACCCAATCTGCAAGTTGGCACGGCTAATTTCAGACATCTCTACATGATAATACATTGCATATCCCTTGCGCATATTTAAACCACCAATTAATGATTGTGTGCGTAGCATAAACTAGCCATGACTCTGTGTGCTGGACTAGCAGGCACTCTAAGGGAGCCTAATGTAGTGTATTGGAATTCCTACATGCCACCTATGATTTTGTGTAATGTACTGCCTCTATTCCTAAATATATGTCTATGTAGAGATTCTAGTATGGACCACATATAGATGTATATAGATGCATTTTTGAGTGTAGATTCACTCATTTTGCTCCGTATGTAGCCTATAGTGGAATCTCTAGAAAGACTTATATTTAGGAACGGAGGTACGATGTACTATCATGTATGACATCTACATATCTAATTTAGCAGCCAGTAGTAGAAATTATTGTCTGCACAAAGGGATTACTGGTCGAAAATCCTAGCAAAGCACGCTGGCAGGCACATAACAATACAAGAGAGAGAGAGAGAGAGAGAGAGAGAGAGAGACGCTTACAAGATCATAGCAATGCCTCGGTCCAGGATCTTGGTTTGCCAAGCTATTAGATCCAGAAGAAACATCGTCCTTGTAGTTTTTGCCAGCTGCATAACAGGTAATAGCGACCTGTTAGTATATTTGAAGTACATCGGGCAGGTGATGCTGGACGGGTTTAAAGGTGACAAGTACCTAGGCCATGGCGGGTGCTTGGCATCATGCCAGACGGTGGGAATCAGGTTAGAAACGTCAAGGGTGATGACGCTGCGCTGCCTGTCAGGATCCGGTAAGGAGATCTAGAACCGTCGAGTAGGGTGTTTGTGGAGCGGCTCTAGTAGGGTGGACTACGGTGTGGGCGAAGCGGATCTGTGGCCATGGACGAGGGCGTAGGTGAAGCTGCTCCGGTTGTTGGGTTAAGAATGGTGTCGACAATGCGGATCTGCGGCCATGGACGGGGCGTCAAAAGCTGCTCCGGTAGGTTGGATGAGGGTGCGAGGAAGCGGATCTAAGGCCATGGACTTGTGAGTTGGAAAAGCGGCCCAGTAGGGTTGAAAATGGTATAGGCGAAGCTACTCTAGTGGGGTTGACGATGTTGTCGGCAAAGCGGCTCCGGTAGGGTTGAGGAAGGTGTCACCGAAGAGGATCAGAGGCCGTCGACGGGGGCGTCGGTGGGGCGGCTCCGGGGGGTGTGGACGAAGCATCTCTGGTGGGGAGTACGAATGAGCCGCTACAGATGCGCTGCGGTTGACGAGAGTACCGGCAAAGCAGATCCGGTGCCGTGGGCAAGGCCGGCACTGAATGGGCTGTGGTACAGTGGTGGATGAGCAGTCTACTTGTTTCTAGGGGAGGTGGGAGGGGTAGATGCGGCCGCAGAAGCAGATACGTCGAGGTGGATGCCGCTGGCAGTGAATGGGCTCTGGTACGCCGGTGGATGAGCAGTCTAGGGTTTCAAGAAGGGAGGGGAGAAAGGCCGATGAAGTACGGATGGCGTGATGTGAGATGCTCTAGGCTGTGGAGTTAGTCGTTTTTGCGGGAGGGGGAGAGGAAATGGGGGTGCCGTGTAGTGGGGGGAACCGGAAGTTACCAAAGCAGCCCTGACCTATTATGTAGATGAGGGCGGTATTGTAACTGTTGGTCTTCATGCACCAAGAACAAAAGGGGAATTTCGCATGATAAAGACTAAGGTGGCGGAAATTTTAGAAGGAGGCGGGAGATTTTGCCGCCCACGGGATCATTCATATCCAGTTTCAACTAATTTTGGACCGTGCTAGCGGGAAGGTCATGCGAGACTGTGTACACGGGGCACGCGTCAGCTGTTAATAACTGGTGTGTCCACCCTAGAAAAAAGACAATAACTCGGGATGATGCGCTGATAACTTAGACGTTGACACGGGCGCGACCAATCGTACAGGTGTAGTGGCGCGTTCACAAAAAAGGGATCAAACACTCAGCCTACGTATTTCTCGTGTAAATAGATAATTTAGTGCAATTGGTTATTTACTTTAAACATAATGCATTGACGTGTTAGTGTAGAGGCGCACAAAAACAAATGGATATTGTAGTCCGCTACTTGAAAGTGTTACCTCATATATTACATAGCCTCCATTTCATAAATTGCATACCCGTTGAATTCATATATGAATATTACATATATTACTTCATAATAGAACCTTAAATCATCCAAGACTAATGATTTTGAATACAAGAGTAACAATGGTGCATGTACATGATAGCTACATTGGTTGTTTGAAGAAACATGACTGTAACTTTGGCATGCACAACTGAAAAGGTTTATTTAAATAGAAAAAATGTGATATGTGAGTGTCCAATCTTTATAGCGTTGAATCGATATTGTACCTTTGGCCACGATACGAAGTAGATATTGATTTATGTTCAAGCGATGCACATCCACGATCGCTAGATAGTGATACGTGAATGAATTGTGCAATCTCTCTCACACGCATACATATCTCATTTCCCTCTGGTCATCGGAATCACACACACGCACTTTGTGTATTTCTCTCCCTCCTTCAAGGTTAGAATTCGTCTTTCTACCCCGTCCTACAAGTCTCTCACACAGAAACACACACGCTCTCTCTGTCGAACACGCCCACCCCTTTAATTCCTCCCACCCACAACCACTAATGTCTCAAAGTATAATAATGTCTCTCACACATATGCCTATGGTTAACTTGAGTTCCGGAACCATATGAATACATACAATGGGATTCCAACAGAGCACCTTTTGTTTTGAGATTTTGCTCTCTCTCTCTCTCTCTCTCTCTCTCTCTCCCACACATTGTTTCTCGCTTCATTTTTTCCGGCACTTGCATGCACACAATTTTTTTATCTTCATGATGCTTTAAGTATGCCTCGCACAAATGCTATCTACCTATCCCTGGATATAGCTAGATATGTGTCACACAAACTCCTTCTCCCTACTAGCAAGATGCCCATGCGTTGCATCGAACATCAAGATGCATTTGTATAAGTAGTTTATCTTGTGGGAGAAAAGGATGAACAAGGGAATGCCTTATTTGCAAATGTGGAGAGGGGTGTGGGTATCTTTTTGCAAAATTGCCACAGTTTCCTTCCTATCCGTCGGGTATAAATCGGATGGCCTATATTGCAGGATGGCAGGACACCATCATCACCAACTCTATTTTTTTATAAGAGTAGGGATATGTAAGTGTCACTGCCCCCCTCCCCCCCGCGCCCGACACACACACTTCCCAACACTGAAGGAGTAGGGTGACACCTCGATGTTGATACTAATCTATCGACTGGCTTCTCTCTCAAACACACACACACGCACACACACTACCCGACACCGAAGGAGTAGGGCGGCACCTCGATCTTGATAGTAATCTATCTACTCCTCTTTCAAACACACACACACATACACACACACTCGCTAGTTGTGCCTCTGTGCCTACCGCGCACACTCTCGATACGTCTTTCTCTCCCTCCCCCCACCCCAACAATGACAGTAGAAGGGTGACAACTCAATCTGATCATAATCTGTCAATTGGTTTCTCTCTCGAACATTGTGTCTCTGTGCCTCGCTCAGTAGCCCCCTCGGTATGTAGACTTCTTGCGCGCGCATAGCTGTAGTGACGATGACGCTGAACCCAATGTGCCTCGTTTTTACCGGCCTCATGTGATAGTTTTCACCCTGTTTTCTGTTAATTAACAAGGCAACCTTTTCTTTGTTACTACTAGTGAATCCGAAATCATTCGGGGCAGCCATAAAATATATCACTTCAACCCAATTACCGCAGTAACTATTTTAAAAGAAACTAGCTAGATGCCCGTGCGTTGCACAGAACATCAAGATGCATTTGTATGAGTAATTTATCTTGTGAGAGAAAAGGATGAACGAGGGAAGGCCGTATTTGCGAACGTGGAGAGGGGTGTGGGTATATTTTTGCAATATTGCTATAGTTTTCTTCCTATCCGTTAGATATAAATCCGACGGCCTATATTGCAGGATGGCACGCACACCATCACCACCAACTCTGTTTTCTACTCCCTCCGTTCCGAAATATTTGTCTTTTTAGAGATTTCAACAAGTGACTACATATGGAGCAAAATGAGTGAATCTACACTCTAAAATATGTCTACATACACATTCGTATGTGGTAGTCCTTTTGAAATCTGAAAAAGACAAATATTTAGGAACGGATGGAGTATAAGAGTAGACATGGAGATATATCAGCAACATGGTCTACAACAAAAATGTGCTGGGTTGGTTCGCGCCAGATGCTCGCAACGCGATGACATGAGTTCAAATTCTATCTTTAACTTTAGATTTTTTATATTATATATTACTTATTTAATATATACTTCTTTCGATACTGTACTCGTAGTGGAACCCATAGAGTACTTAGAATACAAGATTAAGGATGGACTTGTTTCTTTTTAACTTTTTGTACGAAGTTGTAGCCACCCTGCAAGTCACGTGTACATTGTACATGCAATTAACTTTTTATAGAGGGACAATCATCCACACAATTAACTCAAATGGATTGGATGTCACTCTATTATTTCCAACATAAGAGCATCTCCAACGGCAGCCGGCAAATTTCCTCCCATTTCCTTCCACGGAGGACGACATCAAATGCCAGCGGCATACATTTTCACAACTCTAACCAACAAGATGAAATTCATGCAAACACGGACTGAATTCATATAAGCTTGAAGGATTTCATATAAAAAAGCCGGATCTTCATATAACAGGATGGATTTCATTACATTTACATGAACTAAGCGGTGCCAATCCGGCTATCTTGGTATAATTAATACTCCCTCCGTCCGGAAATACTTGTCCTAGAAATGGATGTATCTAGAATTATTTTAGTTATATATACATACAATTTATCCATTCTTAGAACAAAAATTCCCGCCAGCTGGAGAGGGAGTACATAATCTAAATGGCCGCCCGCGGATCCTTTGTCTTCCTCATGTCCGGCAGACACTTTGCGGGGTCGACGAAGGTCCTCGAAAGAGACGACGAAGCAAAGAAACCACCCGAATGCGCAGTTGTCGCCTCGGCGGTGGCCTTCATGGGACCCAAGTGGCGACGGCCTCCCGTGTTCTACTTCTCCTCGATGATGGCAGTGGACACGGAGAAGCTGGCCACCGACTCGTCGCTGTCCACACACCCGGCTTCTGTCTCTGCCTGCATGGCGCTGCCGCAGGCACGAGAGGCGCGCCCACAGACACGGGAGGCGCGGTACGACGCGACAGTGATGATGCCCTTACCGGTGTGCTCGCCGTCGTACCGGCGTGGAGCAACTCGCCGCTCCTCATCGAGCTGAACTGGAGCGGCGAGTTGCTGAACCACGCGCCTACTTGGGGAGGCAACTGGCCCCGTCGAGCCAAGCGAGGTTGGTGAAGCACCGAGCGGCCTCGCCCATATCCGGAGGGCTCGGCGGTCCACCCAACCGGGTAATATGCCGGAGAACGGCTCCTCAAAAGCCATCGGAAGAGTGGAGAAAATGGTGAAGGCGGAGATGGGGGAGCGGCGGAGGGGTGCGATTCTTGCCCACTGTCTATCTGGCCTCGTGTAAATAGAGGGTGGACGGTACAATCTTGGCCGGCGTCTGGCCTCGTTTAAACTGAGGGCGGACGGGAGGAGCTCGGCCAGTGTTGCATTTAATTCCGGCCCGCTCATGAATGGACGTGTGGCCGGAGTAGGTTTCTCGGTTTGCATGCGGGTTTAACGGAGGGGTTTGATGGAGGCGAGGAGGCGTGTTCAGCCGGGCGTGCATCGGGCTGCGCGGTACTATTCGATTTGACAGCAGGCGGCGCAGTTCCCGATACGGCTTTAACACAGACGAGCGAGGGAGTAGCGGTTCCCAAAATGTTGAACGGCCAATGCATCCTCCTTCAATTAATGCATGAGGGAAGTAATGGGAGGAGGACCGTGAAAAGAGGCTGCACGATGTGAATGCAACGCAGTTTGCCCTCATATAAAGGCGCCCCTCCATTCCAATGCATCTCCACATCGTATGCACCTAAGCATTTTCCTAAGCACCTACACTAAGCGCAAAAGAGCTCACTCCAGACCCATGGCGGCGATGCGCGCGAGCGGCAAGCGGCTGTGCCAAATGGTCCACGACGTCGTCCTGCGGCATGGCACCGAGGATCGTGTCTAGACGGTGTTGGAGACCGGCTGGTGGATGGCCGCCGTCACGCCAACTACTACTCTCAGTTGGACCAGATGATCGTTGCCACCACCATCAAGTTCACCGTCCTCAAGAAGCTCGCGGACCACATCGCCGTACTCCTCCAGCCCGCGTGCCCGGGCTACTCATTGCCTGCCACCCTAATTGGCCTCCATGGCCGGAACCTCTTTCAAGCACTGGTGGCCCTGTGACTGCCCGCCGACGCCATGAAGAATGTCCACCTGGAGGTCGCACTCGCCGCGAGGCGCCTCGCCCTGCATGAATTCGTCGACCTACACATCCACGTGTACGAGCAAATCGTGTACATAGGTATTTACAAGGCCAGTGAGGACGCTACGACGTTGGCCTTCCTCAACCGACTGGAAGCCTTGGATGCCTTTGCTGAGAAGCACCTCGACCTCGCCACAAAAGCCGCCGCTCCTTAGCCGCCGGTCGGTGGCCCGGCGCACTAAGTTGAGGAGTAGGAGGTCGTACGTTGATGGATGCATCTTTCTTCTTGCCTTCTGTAACCACCACTGCGATCACATCATCATCATGGACTTAATTCTTATTGTGGTGTTGCATTCTCATGCCAGTCAATACTGACATGTGCGATCCCTTTGCTTAATTATATGCATCACTGTTAACTAGTACTCCATCCGTCAATTTATAAGTTGTGCTTACCTTTTCCATCAACTTCGTGCAACGCGCGGGCATCTTGCTAGAAACACTAGAACATGTCGGACCGCGTGTGACCAAACCGACGATGCGCCAACGTAGCTACTACGTACCCTGCTTATCTAGCGGAAATAGCCCCGCCCTAGCGTTTCCAGTCGTTATTTCTATCTATCGTTCGTGCTAAGGAGCAGAACCAAAATGTTACAATTTATACATGTTTCTCTACTCCTACTCCTATAAAAGACTCAGTTGGTGATGGTGGTGTGTCTGCCATCCGTCGTTTCTGACCATTAGATCTGCATCTAACGGCTGTGAGGTAAGTTGTGGCATTTTTGCAACAATAGCCAACTTCTCTGCTCCAATTTGCAGAAAACCCCTTATTAACTTGAAAGCAACCACATCCCTCCCTCACCTCATCAAAACAGCCTGAGAAATATATTTTGAGTGAAAAGTACTCCCTCCATTCCTAAATATTTGTCTCTCTAGAGATTTCAATAACTGACTACATACGGAGCAAAATGAGTGAATCTACACTTCAAAATATGTCTACATAATCCGTATGTGATAGTCCATTTGAAATCTCTAAAAAGTCAAATATTTAGGAATGGAGGGAGTAATATATTAGGAGTATATCAAAACAAGAGTGATTTCTTTCAAGTTTGTGAACAAGTACTACTATTCTACTACTTTGGATCCGTCGCAACGCACGGGCACATTGCTAGTAAAAGGAAAAGGCCTGATGCGTTCGCGTCGCACTCCCCCCCCCCCCACATGCCCGGGAATCGGGAGTACTCCACGGCCCGTCCGGCATGACACATAGCTTAGGGAAGTCGTGTTGCCTAGCATTTTCACTTTCATGTGGGACCGCCGTTGAGCAAACCGACTATTGGCAAACCGCACCCCGCCCGCCGTCGGGTTGGAAAACAGAAACGAGGGGAAGATCTAGTTGTAGCACGGAAGCCAAGAAATTTGGTGTCAGATGGGGCTCGTTGATAGAGTAGGAGCATTCCATACTACTCTGCTCCTACTAGTACCAAGTTTGTACTATACAACTAGTACTACCACTATACAACTAGTAGGTACATGCACGACACAACATCGTAGGAACAAAAAACGGGAAGATCTTGTTTTGGGTGATTTATCTTTTTTCTGTCAACGTAGTATGAATAATATGATGTGGGGGGCACCCATGAAGCTTATGTGGCTTGGTTGCATGGCTACGAAAGGTTAGAGAAAAATAAATAGATAATGTGTTTAGAGTGCACTCCACTAAAGAGATATACTTTGGATCCATTGCAATGCGTCGGCACATCTATATCTATACCCCCTATATAGTGTGTGAATAACTTTTAAAGTTGGTCGTTGGATGAAGCCAATCCGACAGTACAAAGATGGCAAATCCGAGCACTACTGGCCGTTGGATATCATCTACATTCCACAAGATTCTGCCACATGTAGAATCTAGAAGACTCCATGGTTGAACTTCATTCATGACTAACTTTGCCGCAACTAAGCTTAGGCAAAGTGTGTCTGAAACAAAAAATGTGGCTAACAAAATGGCCACCACAAGTGTGGAAAGATTTGGCAAGAAGTTGAGTCTATGACATGTGTACCATGTAGCTAGAAAAGTGTGGCAAGCCACAAGTGTAGGAATGAACCAAACACATGCCTGGTGTGTTTGGTAGGGTGTATGAAGGGTGCATGATCCCAAGAGTTCCCTTCTCGACCCATTTTTGGGTGTTTGGTAGAGTGTATGGAGGGTGCATGAGTCCACACTAGATTAGCACAAATACACTAGAAGCATGCATGAAGAGAGCATACATGAAGAGGGGTGTTGAGTTGAGCATGCATGAAGAGGGAACAACTATGCTGAGACGAGAACGCAACCAAACACACTTGTGGCATGCCTAAGCTTAGGCGTGGCAACCTTAGGCTGCAAAGCAAACCATAACTTTAAAAGTTGGTCATTGGATGAAGCCAATCCGACGGTACAAAGATGGCAAATCCGAGCACTACTAGTTGTTGGATATCATCTACATTCCACCAGATTCTGCCACATGTAGAATCTAGAAGACTCCATAGTTGAAATTCATTCATGACTAACTTTGCCACAACTAAGCTTAGGCAAAGTGTGTCTACCACAAAAAATGTGGCTAACAAAATGGCCACCACAAGTGTGGCAAGATTTGGCAAGAAGTTGAGTCTATGACATGTGGACCATGTAGCTAGAAAAGTGTGGCAAGCCACAAGTGTAGCAATGAACCAAACACATGCCGGCACGCCTAATCTTAGGCGTGGCAACCTTAGGATGCAAACCAAACCATAACTTTGAAAGTTGGTCGTTGGCTGAAGCCAATCCGACGGTACAAAGATGGCAAATCCGAGCACTACTGGCCGTTGGATATCATCTACATTCCACCAGATTTTGCCACATGTAGAATCCAGAAGACTCCACATGTAGAAGCATAATGCACAAACCACCAGAATCTCATGCGTGCAATGCACGTGTACCTTACTAGTACTAGTTGGTAGTAGTAAGAAACAAATTCCAGGTTTGGTACGAGCTCATACTGCGGGAGCACCACAAGGCGTGCCGCGGGAGTTACATTTCCCTCTTGGGGCCCATGGGACCGAACTTCAGTGGCTTAGTGCCCGACATATGAGTCAATGACATGCGTACCTTAAATGCGGCTGGCCCACATGTCATTCTCATGGTGGTGGTGTGGTTCGCGACTCACTCGTTCGAGATGAACCGGCTAGTGGTGGCGTGGCCGTCGTGAGGGTGCCACAGCTGGGCGTCGGGGCGTTACGAGGCGTAGATGGCCACACAAGCGGGTACTACCTGTAGTACAGAAGTACTCCAGCTAAGGATTGATTCCTGAGACGAAATGTGTCACAGCCGCTGGATGAAAATTCGATGGTGCGGGACGTGTGGTGTCATGGGTTCGTGCGGCATCGTGGGAATCGCGTGTGGCTGTGGTAGAAACTTGATGCTCGCCGCATTTAAGGTGGCCCACATGTCATGCACACAAAGGCAGAGGGGCGGTGTGGCCGAGAGGGGTGAGGCGCACGTCGGGGGACGTGGTGCCATGGGTTGGAGCGGTGTCGTGGGAATCGCGAGTGGAAGTGGATGAAACGTGATGGTCGTCGTAGTTGAACTTCCATGGACAAGCTGTCATGTCTACGGACACATGTGTTGCATACCGATCACTATAAGGAGTAGTAGAGAAAGCTAGGCGGATAAATAGTTCCTTATAGTCAAGAGGACCCACGCTACTACTTGTTCCAAAGACATGCACACCATCAAAATAGTCCATCTATATCAATATACATAGAGAGGGAATATTTTTTTTACAAGAGAGGAAATAGTTCATCCATCCATAATGCCCAGCTGCTGGTGCAGCATCTTCTTCTTCTTCTTCTTCTTCTTCTTCTCATTTTCTGTGGGAGACGGCTTCGCAACAAGCTCTCTGGACCTTGCAGCTATCTCGAAACTCACACGGGCATCGAGGGCAGCATATTTTATCTGCTCGTACGCCAAGGGATAATTCTCCCATCCAAACGACCTTAATGCCAGCGTCTTGTCACCCTTCTGAAGATTTGTTCCTAGCACAAAATTTGCTACGGCGAATAGGGATGGTGTTGGTTTATCACAATCTTCTACATGAATTTTTATTCTGGTTTGTAGGTCATTGGTGCTTTTCAAATCAAGGTTGTACGGCTTCAACTTCTGTTTGTCCCCTGCGATGGCTGCTCCACAGAAGTATATGTCCTCCCGAGACAAGAAATTGTGAAGCTCACCTGGTATGGAGGGTGCGTGTATGATGTGGTACACCAAAACATCATCTTCGAGGCATAGCTGAAGGACAGCGGTGCGTTGGATCTTCCCAGTGGCACGCTTTGTGTACTCTGCGTCGAGACCGATGACATTCATCTCCACCTTTTGGAGGGAGTTGGATACATTGTTGATCCACTTCCGAACAACCCTTGGATGGTCAGTACTATGGCAACTATGCTCAACGAGCCTTCGACGAGGACATGTTGGACGCTAAAAACCTGCATCTCGATCTCTTTCACCATTTGGAACCGCTGGACCGGAGGGCTATGGTTTGGAGAATTAGGATTAGATGGCTAATCTAACTGAAGAATATGATTATTTATAGGGGCTTCAGAATTACTCCAGGAGGATGTGAAGAGGTTAAAACAGTGTGAATGCAGTGTGGTTTGGATGCAAATGAAGATCAAGGAGTAGTGAAAAAGCCGAGGAAAATCGGTTCCCGATGGAGAAGTAAATGGGAGAAGTTCTGCACATGCATGAGGAGAGGTGCGGTGGTTTGACTGTTGCATGCAATGGATTGGACGGGCTCTTCGGTTTCCTTTTCTCTCTCCCACGTGCACAGAGTGGCCAACTTCCATGCTACAGTTTATTGGCTGGAGTTGGGCTGCAGCTGCTCATGTGTACGCTAATTAATGCTGTGAATGTGGGGCATGGAGGGAAATGGGCGTATGCAAAATGGTATATACGTAGACTAATTAGAGAAATACTGGAAAAAGTTATGCACGGACAAAAGAGGACCGGAGGGAGTACTACTCATGTTCCTACTACGGTTAAGGAATATGTGGTTATCCTCAAAAAAGAAAAGTCCTTCTTTACGCTTCCGCATGCACGAGAATTTGGTTCTGCTTGCAATATGGATGATAGGTGGAGCATGAAGTGAACCCAGAGGCATGCTAGCATGGGAGTGCACTCGTGTTTCTACTACTCCTACTAGTAGGAGTAGTACAACTGTGGTACACTTGATGGTCAAAATACTATTATTCATCTCGTCCTCACAGTGAAGTGACAAGACCCTGCGCCCGAGGTGACACCAGTCCAGGCGGCATGTCCGGGTTACCAAAGTCAGCCTCACCTTGTGCACTGTGCAGTCACTGTCACCGCCGCTATATAGCATGCCTCGCCTCGTCTCCCTCTCCCCTAGCACCAATCCATCTCCATCTCCGTCTTGCCAGAGATCCTGATGTCACTCTTCATTATCTCACTGTGCCCCCGCATACCATGGCCTCGCTCGCCTCCCCCAGTACCACTTTTCCCTCGCTAGCTGCTCCAGCACCGACAGCCTTCTCCCTCGTAAATCAAGCCCCCCAAAACCCCACCTTCCAAACTCCACCATGGCCGAACGCGAACCGTGCAGGATCCATATGAGCCACGATTGGAGCAATCTCCCCAGTGACGTCCTCGACCTCTGTTGTCCGTGTATGGATATGTTAAGCGCCCTGCGGCTGGCTGCATGCTCGAGGGGCATGCACACGGCCATCATCGAAGCGAGGCTAAAGCTTTTCAAGACACCCTTCTTGCTGCTATCTGGTCTTGCGAGATTGGCTCACCATGATACGGAGGCGTACATGATGCCACTCGACTTCAATCCGATCTCCATTAGCCAAAACTTCTTTGTAGGCATGTAGTGGGTCGCCGTACATCGTTTCCCTCGACTTCGATCCTATCACCATCTCCTGAAACTTCTTCGCAGGTATATACTGGGTTGGCATGAACTCCCACTGGATGGCTGCCTTCGGAGAAGACGGTAAAAAGTTGGTGCTCGTGAACTTCCAGACCTCCCATGAGATTATCCTTCCTCCGTTGGATTGTGTAGAGTTTTACCATCACAGTCCTAGTCATCTAGATTACCATGTCAGTTGGACGGACCTTGTTTTGCAGAAGATTATAATCTGCCAAGTGCCCACACGACATGCGAAGTACGCAGACTTCAAACTAATTGCCCTATTCGACCGCGGACTCGCCTATCTTTACGCTGGTGCCTTCTTTAGCTGGAGACAACTCAGCTCGCAGTGGATCATCGTCAAAGCAGATACACACTTCTATGATGCTATTGAACACAATGGCATCATCTACGCAATCGACAAAGCAGATGGCACCACGTATTACTGGGACGACGCGTGTAAGTTGTTTCCATCTCATGCTAATGATGACGCCATGACACTGTTTGAACTTTTTGTGATGATTGGCATATCCCTGTTTGAGCAGAATTTGAGTAGAACTATGGCAATGTATTAGAGACACCGTAAATCAACTATATTTGGAATGAGTTAATTCATGCGATTGTGATCATGTCATTACAACCAATTTGTACCCCTGAATAATCAAACGGTTAGGAATATATGGATATTCTCCTTATTTTACAGTAATCTATATACTACTACTAAATATGAGTGTGTATCAATGGCCATGTTAGTTTCCTCATTTTCATGATGTAGAAACATGCACCACACTGTTGGTTTCATCTAACCATACATTAGGGAAGTAAATGTGCATATGGAGAACTCTATATTTGGAAGTAGAGAAATTCTGTAATGCTTACCATGTGTACATACCTATATTCGCCCTTCAGCAATCAATGGCTAGAATAATATCCTCACAAGAATTTTGCCCACAGAACTCGAGTATATAACAATGCATGGTCTGTTAGTTACCTTGAAGAATTTGTTTGTGAGGACAAAACATGATTCCATAACATGCATGACATGGTAGTTTCCTGTGAAGAATCGATTGCGAGATAACATGAGTATAACCATGTAGGGCACTTCTATATTTTCGAGCCCAGTATACATTTCCCTGTATTTTCCTCCCAGTTCCAACAGGGACATATCAATGCTGATCTTACATTAACAATGCTAATCTTACATTAACAATGATGTTTCTTGCACTATCCTACTCATACTCTGAACAATGTTGATCTTACATTAAGAATGACTATCCTTTTTGATATGATGCAGTGTCCCTACAGTTACTGCCCTTTGTAATCACACCACCTTTGCCAAAAACAGGGAAGCACAACTGGTTCCTCGCTCAATCAGACGACGGCAAAAGAGTGATGATCATTTGGACACATGAGCCGGAAAAGTTATATTGCAAAAACCCCATTGTATACAAGCATCGTGAAATACGTGAATACCCGGACAGTGGCTGTTACGTCTATGAGCAGGATACCAGCTTGTTGGGGCCTTTAGGATTTTTTAGTTGGAGGCGGGTAAACAGCCTTGGTTCACACTCTCTGTTTCTCAGACTCAATTATCCGATTAACCAGGAGATCACCGTTGGCAAGGACCTTGATGGCAGAGAGGCTCTGTTTGCTATGGAAAACTGTGTCTACACGGCGAGCCCTAGGAGTTCGGGAGCAAACTCCCCTGATTGTCAACAATATAGCCTGCAGCCAAAAGAAGGTGAGAATGACAAAGGCATCTGGATTAACTTTGATCCTTGAATGTCTCAATTATGACAGGCAGTGATGTGGTTCAAGCCTTCAGGTTGATAGGTAATTGGGCTGTTGCGTCGAAAGGGTGGAGTACTGGTGTCTCCGGATCATTGGTCGCTGAAGCGGGGCTGCAAATTATGATGGTGTTGGATCATCTCTTTGAATGACTTTGTTGTCTTTGCTGCTTGTTCTGGATGGGTAGTTCTTTCTTTTGTTATGCATATTCCTTGTCATTTGGTCATCCTCGTCTATGTCACTCTTGCTATGTAATAGTTGGCTCTGTTTAGAATGTCATTCTCATCTGGATCACGAGAGTCTGAGCGCTGCAAATGGGTGCGTTTTGGTGGTTTAGCAAGACTTCTTATGAACTATCATGTCTTGCTATTTATGTTAGTAGTAGTCACTAGTCAGTGTTTGAATGTTGTATATATCGTTGTTTCAAACTGTTTATTGTCTCGAACTACTGGTGGGCTAAATGAGGGCATCACCATTCTCCAGTGTTCAGAGTGTATCTCCTTTTTTCAAGTTATATAATTTGAGCTCAGTGTCTTTTCGATGATGTACACTTGTTTGGGCCAGTGAGGTGTCGTTGAATATGGGCCGAGTAGTAACGCAATGCCAAACAGGTCAATTATGACTCTCAGGCCGGGCTCTCAAAAGATCCTCAAAAAAGGTCGGGCTCTCCAAAAAAGAAAGAATAAGGACTCTTAGGCCGACATGTGGGCGCTACCGGTGTTTTCGTGCACTTGCGCGCCGAGAGCATATTGGCGCGTGTTCAAAATTCAAGCTACCTTTTCATCCCCAATCTCCCGTCCCTCCCCCACCTCTGGAATCTCGATTCCTACTCCAGTTCCTCCAAATCCCCCTCCTGTACTCCCTGTACTCAAGCTCAGTATCATGTCGCCGGTCAACGCGGATCTCCGAGTCAGAGATCTTGAGGTCCGTCCTGCCTTTGGTCGCTGCGTGTTGTCGCCCAACAGTGGCATGGCGGCGCTTGACGACCAGTTTGCCAGCAAAGTGCTGATGGTAACCATCAACAGCGACCGGCCTCCCGTCTCGTCGGACGACCTTGTCAAAGCTCTTGGCATTGCGCACGGCATCCAAATAAGTGACTTGCTCATCGAAGTCTGTCCGCCACCGGCTGATTTCTTCATCAGGTTCCGGACAACCTATGACTGCAGTCGTGTGTTCGAATCTTCCCGGCGTTTGTTCTGCGATGGCGCACTGGTGAGATTTGATCGGTGGCACCCTGGATGGGGCTCAGTGCCCTCTGAGCTTGAGTTTTTAACAAAGCTTACCTTGCACGGCATGCCTCGACGTGATTGGAACATCGAGTCCATGAATGAGCTTATCAACGACCTTGGAGGTGAGCTCGTAAGTATGTTTGTTCCTCCAGATAGCTGGGCTCTGACGGTTATGGCATAGATGAAGAAGCCGTCCACTATACCGAAGGTGATTGGTGTTGAGATACCGGTGCAGGAACCGGGGTTGTACTATTCGTCGCCACCAAGGCCGTCGCGGACCACGTTAGGGATGTATCTGTATCGAGTGTTCGTGCATGTCGAAGAAGTGGTCAATACATCAATCGAAGTTCTGCCGCCGCTGCTGGTGCCAGGGTCCATCGACGACGTCCATTACAGGAGTCAACGTCAGACTTTCCCCTTGTTGCTCGGAACGATGGATGGCACAGGGCCTACTCCATCGTGTGGCGGAGGCCACTGCTTCTTTGGGAGAAGAGGCAGGGCTGGCTGCCTGGATGTGCTCTAATTTGAGGTAACAACTGAATCTTGTCAGATACTAGTTAAATCCGAGCTATGGGTGTGAAGCACTAATGTGCCAGTACATTTGATTGTGACCTGTTCTAATTTTGTACCTGAACTTTTTTTAGAAAGGGTTGTACGTCAACTTAATGTGCTAGCAGAACTTATTGTGTTGTTTGTCTGTTTTCTTTGCACAGCATTCAAGATATTTCCCTGTCATTGATAAAGACGATGAACTATTATGTACGAGTTCGTTGGCTTCAACATAGCCCTACCCGTAGAGATCCATTGCTTCCATCCAGATTGTGCTGCCTACGTGAAATTTTTGTATGCAAGTTCAGTGTGCTATGATGTTCTATATGATTGTGTCAACTATATAAGTTTTTACTGAGCATCAGCAATGCATATGGCTGAAAGATGTATTTACGAGCATCGACCGATGGGTCTCTCACACACACACACACACACACGCACACGCACACACACGCACACACGCACAAGTGGGACCCGTTGATTTATTTCTTTGCTCGTGACAGCTTTTAATTAGGTTCCACTGTAATCTAACTTTTTTCTTAAGTTATTAATTGACCTCAGTGACTTCAAAAAGTTATATAGAAGCCTTGTTTGGGCCTTTCCGGCATCGCTGAATGTGGGTTGAGTAGCCATGTTAGGCTGTACTGTACTACACATGCCTTTTTTTCAACATCAGCAATGCAACTGGGTCGACAGTTGTATGCTACCTCTTGAGCACTGCGTTGGATTTCCCCGAAGAGGAGAGGATGATGCAGCAAAGTAGCGTAAGTATTTCCCTCAGTTTTTGAGAACCAAGGTATCAATCCAGTAGGAGGCTACGTGCGAGTCCCTTGTACCTACACAAAAATAATAGCTCAATGCAACCAATGCCCTTAGGGGTTGTCAATCCCTTCACGGTCACTTACGAAAGTGAGATCTGATAGAGATGATAAATAATATTTTTGGTATTTTTGGTATAGAGATGCAAAGTAAAAAGTAAAAGCAAAGCAATAATAAAGTGATGGAGATTGATATGATGAGAAAGAGACCCGGGGGCCATAGGTTTCACTAGTGGCTTCTCTCAAGAGCATAAGTATTCTACGGTGGGTGAACAAATTACTGTTGAGCAATTGATAGAATTGAGCATAATTATGAGAATATCTAGGTATGATCATGTATATAGGCATCACGTTCGAGACAAGTAGACCGACTCTTGCCCGCATCTACTACTATTAGATGGCCCATTGTTTCTACGGCCCTTAGATGGCCCATTGTTTCTACGGCTCGTAGGAGGCCCATGTTAACTACAGTAAATATGTAGCCCATGGTTAATGTGGCCTAGTTTTAAAAAATAGGTTATTGCGGCCACTAGCAAACCACGGAAAAAGAACTGCACTGACTACAAGAAAACAAATAAACAAGACAATAAGGAAATAAATAGGCAAGCAACTTACGCTAGGCTATCACGACTATTACACATATTACATCCACTGGGCATCAAAGTTCGCCACTAGTGCAAATATAGGGAAGAAAGCAGCATATATACGCCGCAACAAAACAAGTCTAGAACTGAAACTACTTCAGAAGATCTCAAGAAACAATATCCTGGGTACCCATAATGCTGGCAAGATGCTTAGCAAGCTTATTAACTTTCTCTTGTTTGGCGCTTAAATCCGCCAGCACTTGCTGTTGCACCAGAAAGTATGCATCTGAATTATGTAGGGACTTCCTCAGTCCTTCAGCTTCCTGTCGCATAACATCTGATCGATGTCTTTCAACTTGAAGTTGAGACTCAAGAAGCCTAACTGATTCAGGCAGCGAGTTCGAAGAGCTCGTGCCAGCAGTAGTAGCCAGTAACTCAAACACTACATCAAGACAGGACTTTGGGGTTGTCTCAGTGTCTTAAATATAGTTTTTATCAGCTTTCTTGGAGACCAACAGGGATGTCTCACTATCTTGAGCCTTATCTGCATTACTTCCTGTACCATTGCATGACGGGGTACTCTTCTCCAATATTTTATCCGCATTCTAAAAGAGAAACAAACAAACACATCGCAGGTTTACAATGTAGTATATGAAACTCATTTTGGTAAACTAGTTCAGTACTAAGGTGGACAGGATAACAGCATGAAACAAACATATATCTATGTAGTATGGTCACTGTATGGTCTATATCATTCTAGTTTATGTTGCCAAATCAAGATAGATATCGTTCGAATCATATCTATTTAAGACAAAGCAGCTTAGACAGAATATAAGTGTGGGAAACTACACAGCAATAACAACACTTGTAAGGTGCATGGCATGAGAATATAACTGTTTATTCAATTAAAACTAAAATCAACATAGAGCAAGTTACAACAGCAAACACATTAAAGAAATAGGTTTAAAACATACCTGTTGCGCCATTGGAGTTTCAATTGCATCCTTCAAATTTGAAATTAGTTGGTATGAGTAAATACAATGATGTAAGAGCAAAGTAGTATGAACCATAGCTACGGAACCTGACCTGAGAACAATTCTTCTTCCGCTTTAAGCATTGATGTGGGGTTCGGAGTGGTGGTCTTTGTGCTTTGGGCACTGCAGTTGCCTTACTAACTGCTCATGTTTGGGTGCTTTGTGGTGGAGACGGTGATGTGTCAACGGGAATTGGGTTACTATCTACTGGGGTTGGGGTTATAAGGGGTGTAGCTGGTTCTCTGTCCAACTGGATAGGGGTACAATCTGCGGGAGTCTGGGTTATGTGTGGTGGGGCTGGTTCTTGGGCAAGTACAACCGTGGTTCTATCTCCATCAACAGGTAGCACGATCTTTTCTGAAGACCGTGTTTTTACTCCCACAGATACTGCCATCACCCCTCCAATTGAAATGGCTGATAAACAAGAAAAGTAATTGAATGTACAAACATTGTAAGATAGACAGGTGCAATGGATAGTAGGGAAGAAAACATGGCATGAAATAATTCGCATTTATGTTGTCTAACCAAATAGAATAGTAGGACATAATTTCACATATATGATGTCTAATTAAACAGGATAGCATGACACAATTTCACATGTATGATGGCTAACTAAACATGATAGAATGACATACTTCAAAATATGATGACTATGTAAACAGGATGACATGATATAACTATACGGTGTGTCTATTAAAGTGGTTGGCATGCCATAAATCACAAACATGCCGTCGATGGAAACATGATGGCATGATATAATTCACGGATAGAATGACATAATTCAAAATATGATGACTATGTGAAGTGTGAACAGGATGAGATGATATAACTATAGTATGTCTTTAGAAAATGGGTGGGCATGCCATAATTTAGATACATGCTGTCTATGTAAACATCATGGCATGATATAATTCAAATATATGATTTATATACTAAGGAAGTGAGCAGAGGGCAATCGCATATATGATGTGTCAACTAAGGACATGGCATTCAATATCGTGTATATGATGTAAAAACTAAGCATTGCAATACAACATATGCATGATATGAGTAATATAACCCTGCCAAGTTTGAGCATACACCTCAGGGGGATAATAGGACTGGTCATCTGCCTCTGAATCCTCCTTTGAAGAGCTATCTGTAACCAGCAAGATATCTGCTTCACCAGGTAGCATTGTCTGCTCTGAAGACCTTGTTTTCACTCCAGATTTCTCCATCACCAATTCAAATGGCTGATGCATAGAAAGAGCAGTTGAATATACAAACATTGTCGACAAAAGCAATGAGAAATACAAAAAAAGGACGGCATGATATAATTCACATATATGACGCTTGGCTAAACAGCATGGCATTTCATAATTCACATATATAATGCCTTGCAACAAGATAGCATTGTATAATTCACATATATAATGTCTTGCAACAAGATGGCATTGCATAATTCACATATATGGTAATTAGACACTAAATAGGTGGCATTCACACAAAGCATGTCTAAACTAAGCAAATGACATAGCAATTCAAGATACCATACGCATGATATGAGCAACATAACCCGCCAAGTTAGAGCATGCACCTCAGGGGGGGGGGATAGGACTGGTCATCTATCTCTGAATCCTCCTCTGAGGAGCTATCTGTAACCAGCAAGACATGCACTTCGTCAGATAGCATTGTCTGCTCTGAAGACCTTGTTTCCACTCCATATTTTTCCATGACCGTGCCAAATGGCTGATGCACAAGAAGAGTAATTGAATGTACTAAAATTGTTGACAAATTTAACATGTAATAAAAATGATGCCATGATATAATTCACATATAAGGTGACCAGCTAACCGGGGTGGCATTGCAAAATTCACATATATGATGCCTAGCTAAACAAGATGGCATTGGATGATTCACATATACGATAAAGAAACTAAACAGATGGCATTGACATAAAGCATGTCTAAACTAAGCAGATGACATCTTTGATGTATACAGTAAGCAATGCAAGGCACCATGTGCATGATTTTAGCAACATCAGCATGCCAAGTTAGAGCGAAGACCTCATGGGGTAAATAGGAGTGGTCTTCTGCTTCTGAATCCCCCTCGGAACAGTTATCTTCCTCTTGACTACGATCCGAAATGGGTGGAGCGGGGGCTGCCTTTGCGCCCACCATGGAGCCACGTCTACATGAAATTTTATTGCCACGCAAGGCTCGTCTCTTTTGCTCTACATGTTCAGTTCCATTGTGTATAATAACTGACATGCAGAGGAATAAACATAGTGAGATTATGTAAGGAGTGCATGCACAAATCCAGAGTGATGGTAGCAAACCGTGGATAGGCCCAAAACAAATGATAGCAGGCAGATAATAGCTTTAGTTAAAAAATACAGATAATGGCTCCTTTAATGTTTGTTTGCACCCAACATGAAACTCATAGTAGACACCCGAGATTAACCTGATAGTAGACAGATAGTACTGATTGCTGCCCCAATATGTACCCCACAACCATTTAAAAACTCAAGTTTCAGCATAAGTTTGGACCTGAGTCGGAGTCTAATAGGTGAACACGACAATAAAGTAGCATGTAATCATATTAAGAATGCATAACGTAAGCAGACACGGAAGAGTGCGACCTCTCTTGCGGACCCGTGTAGTCCTCAAGGTCATCTGCTCAGTTGATGATGGTAATGCAGTTGTCATGGCTGCCGGCGGCGGGGAAGAAGATCTGAGGTGGCGAAAGACAGTCTAGAGAGCGGATCCCTGCTGTGGTGAACCCTTCTGTCGTTGGAGCAGCTGAGCTGGGGTGGAACACAGCACCGCAGGAGCAGGACAAACCACACAAGGTTTTCTTTGACACGTATCTGTGACAGAAGTAATTGTGTAAGGGCTTGTTTGAATTTGAGGATTCTAACAATGCAAGGATAGGAAATAGACAGGAATAGGATAGGAATGCACGTGAAAAATAGAAAATTTAAAAACACAGGATTTCTGCCAATCTGGGTGTTTGGTTCACAAGAATTGGAAGATCACATGATGCAAAGAAGCATGGTGAGATTAAGTCAAACCATAAGAAGTGTACAACCTCTTTGGCGAAGCCATGTCGATCTCAGCGTGATTGGGTTGGCCGGTGAGGATGCTTCAGCTTACTTGGCTGTCGGAGGAGGGGAAGAAGATCCTAGGCGTCTGGAGATGGAGCCCGAGGTACTGCTCCGCTGTGATGGAGGGTTTCGTCGTTGGAGCAGCTCCGGTGAGTTGTACGATGCCGAGGCTGAAGCAGGACAAGAGAGACAACGTTAACCTGAGTGCAATTCTAATAGCATCTCCAATAGATGACTCAAAATACATAACCACAAAGTGCTAGATGTATACATCAGCCGCTCATCTCTGAACTTAACTGTCGAAACTGAATTTAACTAGTGAAACTGAACTTAACCATCGAAACTGAATTTTGCTGTCGAAACTGAACGCACTAGAGGTGAGGCTACATGTCAGTTGACTGACTTTTTCATCTTTGGTCAGTCGATTTTGCAGTCGTTGGATACGAAATCAAGGGCCTGCAGTTCATAGTCAATCTCCACCCCCCTGTGCCGCCCGCCACAACCGGCCAAATAGCCGCCCCCCACCGCCCGCGGCCGGCGGTGCGCCGCCCCACCCTC
>NC_041392.1:308106261-308184176 GCF_002162155.2 Triticum dicoccoides | reverse complement strand
CAGTGCGCCACCACCGCCGGCGACCACCATCCCCACCCTGAACCCTAAGATAGCTAGTGGGGTACCTCTCCCGCGAGCCCCCTCCCCGCTGTGGCTGGTTCTTCCTTAACTCCGGTGAGCCCCCCCAACCCCCTGAAAATCGACTGACCCAAAAGTCGATCCAATCGACTGAAGTGTAGCTAAATCGGAGTAGCATCGCAAGCAAGAGCAAGAGCGAGATCAGCAGCGCGAGCAAGAGCAGACCAGGCAGGGACCGAGAGCAAGAGCAGAGCAGTAGCGCGAGCAAGAGATAAAGCAGCAGCAGCTCCTACTGATGTGGACGTTGCCGCCGAGGGAGCGACACCGTGGAGGAAGTGGTCGGTGACGCCGCCGTGGATGGAGCCGCGCCGTGTCGGCTCGGGACCGAGCGCTGGCAGCACCGTGAGATTGAATCAAGAAGAAAATGCGGCGAGTAGTGTACAACCTCTTTGGTGGCGCCAATTAGGCCGCAACTTCATCCGAGGAAACGATGATGATGATGCTCTTCCGGTGATGCAGGTGAAGATGGCGGTGTGGGAACGTAGGTGGCGCAAAAGACGAGGGGAACATCGGGGCAGCTCCTTGGAGGTGGAGGACGGGGTGGCTGAACCGGTGGGAGGACCAGATCGACGACGGATCCTCATCCGGTACGGTGGATGAGGGACGTCGAGGTGTTGCTGTGGATGATGTCGTCGGGGAAGAGGCTCCGGCTAGGTGGCGGAGGGAGGAGAGTGTGGGGCTTCGCGGGTTTTCCCGGCCTCGGTGTACAGATGGGTGGGCGGATGGGATGGGAGTGGGAAACCGTGGCTTAGGGACGCGCTTGTCCGAAATGTGGGGTAAGTTACGAAAGTACCCCCACCGATTTGAGGGGGTTCTTTCGGTTCAGGGGTATCACGGGCATCTCGCGTGTCGGGATTTCACAGGAGGTGGGAGTTTTCACGTGCGTTGTAATTTTGGAATAGCAAGGCGCGGGTTGAGATGGAGGGAGTTGTCGGAGCACAACGAGACAAAGATTTATCTTAAATATTTCGGGGTAACAAGGCGCGGGTTGAAGAGGCGGGAGTTTCGCAACACGATAGACAGAGACGCTAGCTTGAAATTTCGGCATAACAAGGCGCTGCTTGAAATTTCGGGAGAACAAGCTTAAAGTGTACCCAAAAGAAAAAAAGACAATTTAGACTAGTATTATATACTACGTACAATGTGTTTAACACGCACAACACACACAGACACCATTTAGACTAGTAAGGTACACGTGCATTGCACCCATGAGATTTGGCAACCAAATTATGAATAAATACCACATTATAGAATGTAAGCTTTGAGTCATATATGCATGATGTAGATGTTCATTTAATTCTTATAGTTCATTTCATTCAAAATCATCTAGTTTTCATAAGAAAGCTAATCTATTTTAAGATTCATGGAATTGTGCGTTGTAAGGCATAAAGTAAAGACAAATCATGTACAAAAAAATTGGGCAATTTCGATACGGAAGATTCTAGAACAAATAAGAAGTGCTTGTGTTTTGAGGTTTGTGCATTATGCTTAAGTTCAACCATAGAGTCTTCTAGATTGTACATGTGGCAAAATCTGGTGGAATCTAGATGATATCCAATGACCAGTAGTCCTCAAATTTGCCATCTCTGCACCATCGGATTGGCCTCATCCAACGACCATCTTTCAAAGTTAAAGTTATCCGCACACTATATAAAAAATATAATATATATATATATATATATATTGGTATAGATATAGATATGTGATGCGAAAGCCACCCATCATCTCCAATTAGAATAGTGTGTCCATGCACGGATGCAATGTGGCCAAACGATGTCTGCCATCTGTATCTCAAATTCAAACCTATCTGACCTTGTTCAATGTGTATACATTACAACATGCTCATTTCCAAACCACACCACGCAGATTTCCATTATATTCATGCATGCATGGGTTTCACACATCATGATCTCTTATTCAAATATTTGAATTCAACTTTACATTGATTATGACCTCACCTAGTCTTTTACACCCACACATTGGTCTTCTCTTTATAATTGTACCACTAACTTTCTCTCGTGCATGCATGCACACACACTACCAGTCGGCATTATCCATCGCACACATGCAATCTTTTTCTTCAGGTCGGTCTCCCATGAAGGCACACACACACACATCCCCCTCCCCATCATATCGGGAATTCTTTATCTCTCACGTGCATGCGCAACTATCGATGTTCCTCTATGTGTGTGTGTGTATATATCTAGGTCTTTCATAGTTTTCCACATAAACCGATCAATCTATATATCTAGTGAGGTCTCACCCTCTTTCCCACATCCACATCGATCAATCTATACCTCTTTATATAGGATTACATATATAGATAATACACCCACATTAATTATATATCCAACGCCCCCTCTCATCATCCATGTCTTCCGCTTCATCTCTCAGACGCGCACACAATGGCGAAGACAAGGGGCAGCAAGGGCCCTGCCCCCCTAACATCACTATATGTCGAGGCTAATATGAATGTGATCATTAGACAATTGATGGTAAAAATGGCTTAAGTTGATGAATTGGCCCTCCTCATAAAGGATTAGCAATGCTTGGCCCCCTAGCTCATGGGACATTTTTCATGGCTCCGCCACTACGCGAAATAGCGCACGTTCTCACCCCCTCTCTCTAAATATCAATCTCGCCGTTGTGCACTCCTTCATAGTCTCCCTCCACTCGGCCCCTCGCACCATCTTCTAGCCCCCCACCGGATTTTGCCAGATGTACAATCTAGTAGACTCCATGGTTGAACTTGCACAAATCTCAAAACAACAGTGGTTCTCCTTTGTTCTAGAATCTTCCGTATCATAACTGCCCAAACTTTTTTTAGTTGAATTGCCATTATTTGTTTTTACTTTATGCTTTACAACACACAATTCCATGAATCATAAAATAGATTAAGGGCTTCTTTGATTCAAAGGATTCTCGAAGGAATTTTGGGGGATTCTACTCCTTAGGAATTTTTCCTATCTTGGTTGTTTGATTCGTAGGATTGTAAACCATAGGAATTTTTCCATATGATTCATTTGCACTAGATTTCATAGGAAACATCCCATCCACTCAAACCTCTTTGAAAGAATTCTGCATTTTTTCTATGCACAATCAAACACTCGTACCATCCTGTAGGATTCAAGACGACATTCCACTCTAATCCCATGTTCTTCCTATTCCCGCGTTTTGGAAATCCTACAAATCAAAGAGGCCCTCGGTTTTTTATAAAAACTAATTGATTTTGAATGAAATGAACTATAAGAATTAAACTAAGGTCTACATCAGGCATATATGACTCAGAGCTTACATGCTACAGTGTGGTATTTATTCATAATTTGGTTGCAACATCTGACGCGTGCAATGCACGTGTACCTTACTAGTACATCGAGTATGTGCAAAACACAATGGCACGGTACACAGTGTCTCTCTTACAGTTCATGAAGCCACGTGGCACATGTGGAGGCGTTGTCGCGACATCCTTGTGTGGATTTATCACAGTGACGTGCTACTGGTTCCAGAAGAATGTACCCTTCCTCCCTGAGCCGCACTGGCGGTACATGCATGAAGCGAAGATGTGCACGCACACCACGCACACACTCATTCCCTTGCACGCACACGAGGGTACACGGGCAGACGCAATTTTGTACCAAGATCCACCCCATGTGATAATTTGACGCGTGTAAAGTCCTTCACTTCATTGATGGTCAATTAGTACAGCGCATGCAAATTGAGTGGACGTGAGGGTGGAAGAAAGACATTACTACTCCACTGCGCGCATGTGAGTAGTTAAATCATGGGTTGCTAGTAGTACTTCCATTGGTCCCCTTCGTATTTTGTGCCAATTTTTGACAGTAACATAATATTTACGCATCTGAGCAGTGTAGTCTACTTGAAATTTATGTTCCATTAAACTCATCGGGAGCCGTTTTGGGCCTCGAAACCAAAAACCATCAATTAATCTTTACCTTGTTCCCATCACATTCGAAAGTACTAGTGCTACAATTAAGTGCAAGCCTGCTCACACCTACCAGTACGTACCAAACCTGAACGTGTTCCCACTATGCAGGTTTTAGTACTAGTGCTAGTACTTAGGTTATAAAAAGGGGAACTACCTAACAAAAAATTACTCTACCTTCCTCCTCATAAGTCCTCCTTCTTCGTCCGTCCTTGCCATGGCCGGTGTGCAGAGCTCTAGGTCGAGAACTACTAGTAACAAGGGAGCGGCAACCAAGGCTGCAGAAAAAAGAGAGGGCTCGCCGCCACGCAGAGACCTCGAAAGATCTCTCACGGGCAGGTGATGGCTCCCAGGAGCGCCCTAGACGCGGAGGCAGACATGCCGAGTTGGCGGCGCTGGAGTCATTATCCCTCGACGGCATGCCTGTTCAGCTCAATAAGCAGAAGGAGTTCATCCACGGCTTGGTGGAGCTGCTGAAGGAGAGCCTCGACGACATGCTCGCTGAGCTCAATGAGCAGGGGGAGTTGACCGCCGGCTTGGTGATGCTGCTGAAGAAGAGCATTGCCTCGGAGAAGAAGGCGACTGGCAAAATCCTGCAACTTCAAGAGGACAAGGCGAAGCTCTGCCACGAGCTCGACCTGCTGAAGGAGGAGAACGCCGGCTGGAAGAAGCTACATGAGAATAGTAGTTCCTCGATGAAGATGTTGTAGGCCCTCATCATGGAACACAAGGAGGAGTTGGCGAAGCTCCGCATCGAGCACCCGGCTGCTGTCAAGGTACGTAATGTGGCTGTGGAACAGATGATGAAGGCTCGCGTCGAGAAATCCTGCGTCATGGACACAATGATGAAGATGGCGGAGGAGACGCGCAAGGAGATGGAGGTCGTGGAGGTGATGAAGAAGCAGTTACGACTCGGCGGCCAGCAACCCTTCATGTAGTGAGAGCAGCGCCCCAAACTTGTGTGTGCCTCTTCCTTCTTTTTTGGGGGTGATAATCCTCCTTCTTCTTTTGCTCATGTGTTTCTTTTTTTGCTTCGGGTGTTTGGCCGCACGTGTCACCTTCTCTGCGAGGCATGAATAGAACAATGATAAAAATGAGATGACTAGCAAATTTGATCATTCTTTATCGCCAATAGAACAATGCCTCTTGCTAGTAATATATGATAAGAGTAGAGAGTAGAGGATATGGCACTGGGCTGCCGTGTTTTGTGCTCCTCCGTCGCACTCCAGTGGAAAACTTGAGTATACTGCACGGTTCTTTGCTCCTCCTCAGGTCGTCGGCACATTTATACGAGCAGTCAAATCACAAGGCCCCACCTTCCAGCAGTAATGAACCGTCAAATCACAAAGGCCCTCGCCTCTCGTGAAAAGGACCAAGCTAGACTGCCCCACCCTCTAGCCTTTTAAAAAATGTATACATTTGTACAGTAGTAGTATCGATGGATTGCGCCATGGAGCAAAACTAACAAGATGTAATTAAAGAAAAAAGGTGGTACATATAGAGAGCGCTCGTCACCAAATTATGCATATACTATATGACACTACCCACTATGAATATACTAGTAACATAGACTAGTAACTAGTATATGCTACTCTCCACTATGACCAACCAAAGTCGAGGCGCGGATACCAACGAGGGCCTGGTTGTGTCTATACTTGGACAACTCACCCAACTGCATGCGCACCAGGCAGACGAAGCTCGTGTCGTGTTGGTGTCGTGTGCGGCCCGCACCTTAACCAAAACCTCGCGCCTCCATCTTAGCCTCCGTGTTTTAAACTTCACAATCTCAAGGCCAAGGAGCAACGTGAAACCTATGATAAAGCCAATCGGATGGTTGAGAACACTACAATTCATAGCTACAGATGTGTGTGTGAGAGAGGACGAGTGCGTGCGTGCACCTCTTCTCAGAGTACAACTGTATGTGGGTGGCATCGACCTAGGGAGTAGTGATGGTGCGTGCGAGAAGTCCCGAGAGATAGGTGTAATGCGTCTGAAAAAAAGACTAGTCTATAGCTTGCCACGAGGCTATTCCTGTCGAACGCCAAGTGTAAGATATGTATCCGACGGTGCCAGTTTTTGCATGTACACAGCAGTAGAAAAAGAACTAGTACCATGGCATATGAGAAAATGTGCCGACGTTACGCCATCTAGGAATAGTGCCGCACTTCAAAACTAGAACCGTCAATAAATTTTGAGCGCGTCTCGTCACATTCCAAATTACTACTACTACTACCACGCTATATTTAATTGCAAACCTGTTCACACCGATCACAACCTAAACGGTTTCCCACTTAGGAGCGTATTAGTAGTACTCGGTTATAAATACTACTATGCTAAGATGACTGCACATTCCTCCTCAACTCCTCATCCACAAAAAAACAATCAAGTCAATCAAGCCATAGCCAACGTGAGTTCTAGTCAAGAGATTTCCACCAGGGAGAGGTGAGTATGGAAGAGGAAGCACGAGAGATATCCCGCCTCGCCGCGGAAGCAGCCGACATGTCCAGCCACGCAGCAGTGGCAGCACAAAGGTCCCGCCGCACCGCCGAAGCAGCACGGAGGTCCCGCCGCACCGTCGATGTAGCAGACTGGTCCGGCCACGCCGCGGAAGCAGCAGAGATGTCCCGTTGCACCGCCGAAGCAGCAGGGAGGTCCCTCCATGCTGCGGCGGCCTGGGAAAATTTCTCGCGAGTAGGCGGGGACTCTTACAGGCGCATGCATGCGATAGTCCATAGCCAGATGGATCAGATCTCCGGCTGGGTGAGGATGCAGGGCGAGGCTACCGACGTCATCCGGCAACTAGGGGAGGGCAATGCGAAGCTCCGAGGCGAGCACGACCTGCTGAGGGCAAAGATCGCCGGAAGGGCGAAGCAGGAGGAGGAGACCGCTGCCTTGTTGCAGAGGACGGGCGTCATCATCAAGAAACTTATGGACGAGAATGCCATGCTCCGCAACGAGCGCAATAGGCTGGTGGAGGAATCCATGGATGCTGCCAAGCAGCGTATTAAGGACATGAAACTGATGAAAGAGATCATCGCCTACCGCGAGAACTAGTCTCCGCGACCTGCAGCGCATAAAGAAAGTAGAGATCAGCGAGCCAGATCGATGTATGTGTCTTCCTTCTTCTTTTTCCCTTGTGTATGTATTTCGGGCATAGGCGCATGTGGCTTTTTTAATTATCTTCCTAATTATGTAAGACAATTATTATCCACTCTCGTCGTCCTTATATATATTCATCAGTCTTGCTATAAGTCGCGGTAGATGCTATATAGGTCCGTCGGATCTTACATCAAGATCCGTGCAAAATTTTCTTTTTTCTCTCTTAAATCTCAGTCGAGTGAGACATTGCCACGCCATTAAACAGAGGCTCGGGCGCCATTAATGGAGACCTTGGGAGAGAGGTGGACGGCAGATGGAGGTCAAAGGGCTCGCACGCCTCCCGTATTCAAATAGCTACCCTACACGGCGCCTCCTAGCTAATAAAAAAGGGGACGTGTGGCGGCACGTAAATGGTAAATAGAACGCCCACGGTTTCAATAATACTTGTGTTTCCGATTGTAATGGGAGAACACTTGTTCCAAAATGACTTCGTTGATTGTTAATGTGTGCGCCTTCGCAAATCGGACAGCAAAATTACTACAGCATGTTGGTGCCATGTCATGACACCAAGCCAAGTTTCATGATTTTCATGTGTGTTTCGGATTTACAGGAATTAAAGAACCAAGTTTCTCAATGTTTCCAGCCGAGCCATGACGCCCAGATGTTTGAATTTCATTCCCATTTCTGGCATGGGACCTAGAAATTTACCCGAGGACACACATGTGATTTTTCAACCAGCTTTGGTGCACTGGAGCATGTGCTTGTATTTAAAATTTGAATTATGCACACAATGGTGACGCGTTACCTATCAGAACCAGGAGCCTTCTTGATAGAAGCTCCGGTTAGCAAGAAACTTATACCAAAACTTGTTCCTATTCTGCAATTTTTTTTACCACAGCATGGTAGTACCATGGCATGACACCATGCCAAGTTTCATGATTTTCAGGCGTGCTTTGGATTTACAAGAATTTTAAAACCAAGCTTCTCAATGTTCTTTGCCGAACCATGATGCCCAGATGTTTGAATTTCATTCCCATTTCTTGCATGTGACCTAGAAATTCACCCAAGGACACACATGTTATTTTTCAATCAACTTTCGTGCATGGGAGCATGTGCTTGTAGTTCAAATTTAAATATGTACATTAAATGACCATAAAATCAATTAATGTATAAAAAGGCCAAATGAACCCGGAATAATTCCAAAATTTAACAGGGCACTCATATAGTTCTATGTTGCCTTTGTAAAGAAAATCTGGGGGAGGCAGCGTATATTGTTTCGCACACAAAGGTATAAAGAAATAAAGAAATAAAGAAATTAGCATACCTATTTAATTCTTGGGTTCTTATTATTTATGCCACTAGTTGTGTATCACTACTCACTTTTGCCATTAGAAGTTACAACTACTCAAAAATGCCATCGATCCATGAGATGCCTACTCAAAAATTCAATTAGATATCTAAAAAATGCCATCGTTAAGTTAGTTGTTTGCTCAGAAATGCCATTAGACGTCACATCAAACTCGTTAACCATGTTACATGACAAAAATAAGCCGATTCTCACAATGATAAGTTAATGGTGTCCAGCATAACACACCCCTCAAATAAAACTAAGCACCCTGGAATTATTTGACAAAACTAAGCACCCTGTCTTTGACAACTAAACTGCTGGCTATATGATGTTGGCCATATATATTGTATGTATATAATGTGAAGAAACGAGTGGTAGTACTATGCCAACTAAAAGATGAAATGTACGAAATATAACAAGAAGAAACATAACATAGTTATGTTGGGGGCTCAGCACAACACACCCCTCAAATAAAACTAAGCACACCTGAAATTAAACTAAGCAACTAATCTGGTAGACACTGCATTAGAACCACCATGAGCAACGACACTGCCACCTTACTCGGACTCCTCATCCACGTCCTCGACTTCGTCCTTGTCCCTCTTCCTCTTGGCCGATACTTCTTTGCTTGAACCGCACACTTGGCTCTTGCTCTTCATCCAACCCTTGTAGATATTGAAACAAAGGTAGCCATCCATTGCAGCATAGTGGATGTGGTCTATATCTAGTACATTGCACTCCCATGCATGATGAAACTTGAACGGAGGTTTCTTCAGTGTATCGTATGAAGGATGAACCATGGCTCCTAAAAGGGTTAGCATTGAAGGCTGACCACGGGAGGGCACCAGCCCTTTCTTTTGGAGGTCGAAGGGGTTGCCTACAATGAGGCCTATCCAATCCAGGACATCCATGTCATTCCTAAAGTCTACAGTAATGAATTTGACTCGGCCGTCCTTGAGGAAATTCTTAAAATCCTGGCACTCAATGTCGGCATGGCATATGTGGTAGACCAAGCATAAGTCATGCACGCAAACCTGGATCATGGCGGGCTTCTTCTTCTCTGCCTCCTTTAGATTCTTCTCGGTTCCCAGGACTGTGGTGTACTCAACATCTAGCCCAGCGACCCACTCATCATTTGAGTTTTCGAACATGCGTTTGAAGCGAGCAAGGCATTCTTTGACCTTTGCGGAGGAACGGGTGTAGATGACGTAAAACTCATCATCGGTGATGGTTCTAACCTTGTACTCACCGCCGATCATGGAGATTTGGGACGCCATGGATTTGGGAGGAGGGTTAGGATTAGTGGAACTGCCGAAATGTGAAAGGACGGGACGACTAGGAGCGGTTTATCGATTGTAAAAATGTCGAGTGGGGGCGCGTGCGAATGGCAGGGTAGTGGCTTGCCTGGTGGATAAATGGATTCATGGACAGTACTATGGGGGCCCAATTAGATCTCATGTCTACTCGATGCCCAATTAAATGGCTTTTGATGTCATGTCAAGCGTCGGGAAAATTACAGGTGATACGAAGCTTTCTATTCTCCCACGATACGGGCTTTCGAGAGCCCTTGGATTTGAGATCGAACGGTTGCATGGCGTGATTCTAGACCTATGGGTGAATATTCTATCCTGGAGGGTTATTCTGCAAATTTTTAGCAACTTAGCATGCGACCGTTCGATCTCAGATCTAAGGGCTGCCAGCAGCCCGTAGCATGGACGCGCCTACCACGACCGTCGCCTCACTCGCGCGGTCGCGCCCTTGGAGATTTAACACGGTGTGTTAGGCTATCTGATGTTGGCATGTCATACGTAGTCATCAATTTGTCACTCATACAACAAGGTTAGCTATAAGGTTGGCTATAAGAGTATTTTTTGTTTACTTCTCTCTATCTCTTTCTTCGTAGTATTTATTGCATTTGCCAAGGAGTGACATCTTCCAATGAAATGATGCTTAGATGAGGTGATATGGCATTAAATGGCTTAGCAACTCAAGTCCCCAATGCATAGGTGCTTAGTTTTTTGTTGCTAAGTTTGCTTCATCTAGGTACACGCGCTTATCACCGTTTCTTCCTGGGGTCACCAAACTAGTCTCTCTCTTCTTAATTAACTTGCCACATCAGACTTTATGCCTATGTGGCAGGCTTAGCACCTATAGGATCAAGTACAATAGTGGGCTATAAGCCCGCTTTACATGGCATTTTTGCATATGTGGGGGAAAGAGGCAAGGAAAAAGTGGAGGAGTGGGCTCTCAAGCAAGAGCCAGCCTCTACATGGTGGAGCATCGGGAGAGGCACCTGTATGGAGGTGGTCAGGAATCGGGAGACTCAAGTCGGTTGTAGCGTCCTAGTTAAAATGATAATGGCAAGTCAAATCACCGGGCCCCACCTATCCAGTTGTAACTCACTATCAAATCACACAGCCCTACGTTTGCAGCAGCCTACTCCTTCATCTTCTCGCGTCTTTGTCGAACCGACTAGGCGGAACTACCCCGCCTACCCCACGGGAAAAGCCACGCCCTCGACTTTTAAATAGTACATTATACTAATTTTGTATCCATGGATTGCGCCATGGAGCAAAGCCTCAAGAAAATGGCGGTACACATGTACGGAGTATACAACATGCCCATCGCGTTTGCGTCGCACCCTAGACGTCGGTCGGTCTGGCATGCCGCTCTCCGAATGGAACACGCGTCATATTGTGTTTGCACACACATGTGGGACCGCAATTGAGAATCGACCATAGGCACACTCCCCGGCCCCGCATGTCGGGTGAGTTAATAGGAGTACATACGTTGGTACCTGGACGATCCCTGCAAGACACAGAAGATCAGTTCGTCCATGCATGTGACCAGACTCCAGGAGACACGCCTGGATTGGCTATCGTCTACATATCGTGCAGGCTGTGTTGTACAGGGCTATAGTTCTGGTGAGAAATCTAAAAAAGGTTTCTTGTCATATCGCAAAATTTGGTGTCATGTGCTTCGGATCACTGTGAGGGTTAAACAACGACAACTGAGTTGGGCTAGTCATTGGGGGCACATGCACGAAGACTACTCGGCTGCCATCTAGGTCAAGCCGGCTATGTTAATTAGGACATCTACCGACATACCCCTTTTCTACGAGTTTATCTTTAATTTGAGCTTTGATCCTCGTCTAGTTTGCCCATCGGGATTGATCTTGTCTCCTTTGGGCAGTGAGATTATGATTTCTTGTCATGTGGCATTTTTTCGTGTTATATGTTATAATCCGGTGCTTCAGATCAAAATGAAGACAACTGCGCCTCCGGGGCACGTGCATGAAGACTTCTCGACAGTCATTGCCGAGGTCAAGGCGGCTCCGGCCGGTAGACAAAGGAAAACTAGTACTCCACTATATAGGCAGGAGCCTCCGTGCTTGCTTGCTAGTGTTGCTCTCTTCACACTGTCTCGTCCTCTCCAGATCTAAACACGACAGCGGTGGCCACACACACACTCTCTCTCTCTACTCACCGCTGGTCACAGATCTAGCCGGATCCTCTCCGCCGGGGAAGGTGAGAAGGTGCAACGTTCACGCGGTTATCCTCGGTGACAACTCTTACCCACTGCCGGCGCGTCCCGATCAGCGTGCCTTGTCGTTCTCTCCCAAGCATCGCTGGCGAGGGAGGGCCTCCCACCCCTTCTTCCTCGCTGCCGTAGTGTGGGCAGATCCGGCCTCCCGCCGCCCACCTAGCGACATCCCGGCGACCCTCAAGTATAACTTCCTTCGAAACCGGCCTTGCTCTACTTCCCGAGCTCCTGACGTCGCCGCATTTGAATGCTTTAGTATTTCTCATCCCCCCTCGTGTAGATAGGATCGATCGGCTGTTCGAAAACCACCTAAGTTCTTTACTGTTAAGAGGTAAAACTAGTTCATGCACTCGAATCTAGTAGTACTTGGTTCAAACAAGGAAGAAAGGGGGTGGCGGTGGGGGAGATTTGTTACCTGAATCTAGGACTTGGTCGAAAGAGGAAATAATGGGGGCGAAAAGTAGTAGAGACTAGCTATCCAACTGGTCTCTAGGTCTAATAGGCAAATAAAGGGAATGCAGTACAAACTCAATATAAACCTGATCTATTGGTTGAAAAAGGAAAGAAAGTGGGGAGTGGGGGACAATTCAACAGAGTAAGTCCAGCACTAGATTTGCTAGCCTCACACAGTATAAGGTGGCTATATACTGAACAAAAATGGGACCAACCCAGATATCCTCCTCTGATGTTTGTTGCCCCGAGCCACTCTTATGTAATGCCATTGGTAAAATGTAGCAGTCGCACTGTTAAAAGTGAGGACACGTTAAACCAATGTTGTTTTCAATGTAATGCCTCTAGTAATATGAATCAATGGCACTTTTTTCATGTCCTGTTAAATTTCCCATTAAGATAAGTTGCTTCTTTTCGTTAGAGATGCAACTGTCCTGGTCCGCCTACTCTCCAGGAGCTTCACGACCAACCTTGATGTTGCTCAATTTTATTGCAACTAATGAAGAAGAAGCTTTGTGGGTTTCTTTTTCTGGTGGAAATGGAACCGGTGCTGGAGACCTTTTCTTAAAAGAAGAAGAAGAAGAAGTTGCTAGCTCATGGGACATTGCTTCATTTTAGGTGAACTACACCAAAAGGTCCCATGAGTTGAATCATCCATGTTGGTGACTAGTGTCATTGTCGGATTTCAGGTTCTGGCAGACCCTTGAGGTTCGAACACTGGGGTGCGCGCAGAGATTTCGCCTCCTACCTACCTACACCCCTCCGCCGTGCTTGGATCTAAACTAAGGAAAGAACAACACAAGAGACACAGGGTTTATACTGGTTCGGGCCACCGTTGTGGTGTAATACTCTACTCCAGTGTGTGGTGTGTGGGTCGCCTCTTGGGCTGATGATGATGAACAATACAAGGAAGAACAGCCTCGCGAGGGTCTGTTCTTGGCTGGGGCGATGAACTGCTCGGAGGAGTTCAGTCACCTTTCTCTCTCTCTGCTCTCCTATGACCGGCCCCCTTGCTGTGTGGGTGGCTGGTCCTATTTATAGAGGCCCTGGTCCTCTCCCCAAATATTGAGCGGGAAGGGAGCCAACAATGGCAGGCTAATTTGAAGGGGACAGCAAGTATCAACTATCCTGACAAAAGTAGTCTTCGCCTGCGCAAAGCTCTGGTGATGACGCCGTCTTGGGCTCCACGGTGACCTCCATCTCGTAGTCCTCCTGGTCTTGGTCTCGTTGCACCGAAATGGCAACCTTTGCCTGATGCCTCGGTACTCCGCGGCTGCGCTTGCCCCCTTTGCACCAAAGAGGAAAGGAGGACGCTGCGCGGGCTGGCACCCGCCTGGCGCCATGAGTTGTCATGGCTTGCGTCATGGGCACCTCGTGAGGTACCCCGCCATGATCTCTCCGCCTCCTCGTGAGCCAGCCTGACGAGGCCGTGCCTGAGGAAGCTCCACGTCATTCGCCCCGCGAGGCTTGGCCCCTCGCGAGGGTCTTGGGTTTGTGTTGGTGAAGATGGGCCGTGCTGGGCCCCCCTTTGAGCCACACCGCAGGCCGTAGGCAGGCAAGTCTGGGGACCCCCGTTCCCAGAACACTGACAATAGCCCCCGGGCCCAAGGCGCGCCCAGACTTGGCCGTGCAGGGAGGCGGAAGGGCAAGAGCGAAGCGCCGCGGGCCCTAACAGCTTGCGGCCTTGGGCGCCGCGTGGCGGTTGATTGGACGTGGGCGTCTCCACTTCCCCATGGTGCCTCGGCAACTGCACTGACTGGACAAGTCCCTGCATGCAAAACGGGTCATGATTACCTGTGATCGTGGAGGTCGGCGGTTGGCCTCCGCCGGCTATAAGTACGGGACGGCGTGCGCCCTTCCGGTTCATCTCCCCTTGCTTCTCCTTCTTCTTCATGGCCCCGTCGAGGAGGTTCTCGGCCGCGGAGAAGGGGAAGGCTTGCCAGGCAGAGCATGCCTCTCCCCTGCCCAAGCGCGACCGAGGGCGCCCCCGCAAACATCCTGTGGCCACCACAGCAGCTCCCCGCGGGCGCGGAGACGCTTTCCAGCGCGGTGGCGGGCGGATTGCTGCGGCCGGGGGGTGCGCTCCGGCTGCGCGTCCCCCTATGCCGCGCTTTCGCGCTGCAGAGGTGCTGCCGGAGGTCGTCATGTGGTCGGCGGAGCCGACTAGCACCCGGCTCCCACTTCCTCGCTTCCTCCTCGGCGAGCTCCCGACCAGCGCCCCGGGCGGCCTCTGGCTTCAGGCCAACGGCTGTTGCAGCCGGGCCTCATGGGTTTCACTGGAGGTCTCCGCAGCCGGGAGCCTCGCCCTGGCCCGCGGTTGGCAGACGTTTGCCCGCGCGCGTGGCCTGGGCCGTCGGTGCACCCTATACTTCAGGTTCGACGGCGATGCCACTCTCTACGTAAGGGTGTTTGGGGAAGATGGTCGCCGCGCAGGGTGTTGCCCCGAGGGCGACGATCGCGGCTGGGAACCCGGCTCCGGCGATGATGGAGAGGATGGTGCTCTCGGGGCTGGCGGCGCTCAGGGTTCCTCAAGCTTCTCCGGTCCTTCTTCAGGCGGCGACTCTCCTAGTGGTGGCCGCAGCCAGCCCCCACGCCGTCGTATCTGCTTGGGGGGTGGTGGCGCGTCCGCCCACCGACGCGCCCTGGTGAAGCGCAAGAGGGAGTCCGCCTGAGCTCCGGAGGCAGCTCGGGCTTCCCTGCGGGCCGGTGCGAGGTGAGCCACACCAGATTTGTTTTTTCTCTTCCCTTTTCCTGCATAAAGAAGGACAGTAGTGTGGTGCCCCGCGCGGGCGTATATGGGTTATTGCTGTTAATTATTGGTTCGCTTTGTTCATTGTACCTTCCGACTATGTGCCCGCGCGTGGATGGTTCCCGGCCCCAGCCGTGGGGGCGACCGACCCAGGCCCTGTGTTTGTGTCGCGGTGCCCGAGGGGCACGGACTGGAGGGGTGCTCCTGCAAGGGGCCCAGGTCGCGAACCCTTTGAGTGACTAGGATAGGAACACTCGCGAGAGCATTCGGCTCTCCTCCTCGCGAGGCCTTGCACAAGAGAAATCGAGGCAGGAGCGTGAAAAGCCGAAGAACCGCAAGCCAAAGACGGCAACAACTTCAATAAAACTTCAAATGAAGAAGAACAAGCCAACTGCGGAAAGCAAATGAAAAGCCGCGTCCGGCACCTAGTCTAGTCTTCGATATCTTCTCACCAGCGCGGAGCTAAGTGCTGCCACTTGGCGTGGGAGGGAGCCCCAGGGCCTGAGGCCGGTGCTCCTGAGACTCCGGGGCGTGTACAGCCCCAACTCATTATTACGTGAGAGTGTCACGGGCGGCGAGCTTCACAGGCGTTCGCCTTGCTTCACAAGCTCCGGGCCTTTTCCGAAACGCGATAGCTTCACAGGCATTCGCCTTGCTTCACAGGCTCCGGGCCTTTTCCAAAGCGCGATAGTTTCACAGGCATTCGCCTTGCTTCACATGCTCTGAGCCTTTTCCAAAACGCGATAGCTTCACGGGCATTCTCCTTGCTTCACAGGCTCCAGGCCTTTTCCAAAACGCGATAGCTTCACAGGCATTCGCCTTGCTTCACAGGCTCCGGGCCTTTTCCAAAACGTGATAGCTTCACAGGCATTCGCCTTGCTTCACAGGCTCCGGGTCTTTTCCAAAACGCGATAGCTTCACAGGCATTCGCCTTGCTTCACAGGCTCCGGGCCTTTTCCAAAACGCAATAGCTTCACAGGCATTCGCCTTGCTTCACAGGCTCCGGGCCTTTTCCAAAACGCGATAGCTTCACAGGCATTTGCCTTGCTTCACAGGCTCCGGGCCTTTTCCAAAACGGAGGAAACGGCCTTGTGTTCGACCGGCCACGTTCGAAACAGAATCCTGTTCATCCGGAGGGGTCTGGCTTACCGCAAAACGGAGGAAACGGACCTCCTACGGTCGAAACGGGGGTCCTGTTGATCGGGAGGTTTGTGGCGTACTACAAAACGGACGAAATGGACTTGTGTTGGAGCGCTATGGTCGAAACCGGGGTCTTGTTCGTCGGGAGGGGTGTGGCGTACCACAAAACGGGAATCCACGGGATATTGTTCATCTCCACCGTCGACCCCCTCCAGCCTCCACGGGCTACTGTTCATCCATCGTCGACCTCCTCCAGCCTCCACCTGCGACTGTTCATCCACGGGCTCCTGCTCATCCAGCCTCCACCATGCGCTACTCCACCGGCTACTGTTCAACCAGCCCTCTCCACAGGCTTCTGTTCAACCACCCCTCCACGGGCTACTGTTCATCCAGCCCTCCAACGTCTACTGTTCATCCAGCCCTCCATGGGGTGGTCCTGTTCATCCTGCCCTCCACGGGGTCCTGTTCATCCAGCCCCAACCGGCTCGACCGATCAGGGTCATGTTCATCCAGAGGCAACACCACGGGGTCCTGTTCATCCACCCCTACTGGGAACTATTCATCCAACCCCCCAGCAACGCTCACTGTTCATCCAAAGGCAACATCGATCGGCTTCAGTTAGCAGCAGTAGCGAAGGAATCGCTCGATCGGGTTCAGTTAACAGCCATCGATCGATTGCTCGGGTTCAGTAACGCGTAGCCTGCAGTGCAATCGCTCGGGTTCAGTTAGAGCCCAATGCCTCGCTCGGGTTCAGTTAGAGCCCAACGCCTCACACCCACGCGCGTGCCTGTACGAGATAAACGCGCATCGCTCGGCCCCGACCACCCACCGTAACCGGAACACCACGATATTTTCCTCGCCCTCTCTTCTACCACGATTTTTTCCGTCATGGACGGCCCAAAGAATGTCATGCAGTTGCGTCTCCAGCTGGCCCAGGACGAAAAGCCCATTTTCTTTCATGATTTTTTGTCATAGAAGTAGGACCCCACCACATCTATGATGATACCGTGTTTTGTCACAATTATTGTCATAGAAGTGTCATAAGTATGACAGAAAAAAAATCGTTTGGCCCAAAATGTCACGGATGTGTCTTTTTTTGTAGTGGGGCGCCCCCCTTTCCTTCTCTCTTTCTCCTCTTTCCACCCTTCTCCTTGTAGGAATAGGAAAGGGGGGTGTCGGTGTCAAAACCGGCGGATCTCGGGTAGGGGGTCCCAAACTGTGCGTCTAAGGTGGATGGTAACAAGAGGCAGGGGACACGATGTTTACCCAGGTTCGGGCCCTCTCGATGGAGGTAAAACCCTACGTCCTGCTTGATTGATCTTGATGATATGAGTATTACAAGAGATGATCTACCACGAGATCGTAGAGGCTAAACTCTAGAAGCTAGCCTATGGTATGATTGTGTGTTGTCCTACGGACTAAACCCTCCGGTTTATATAGACACCGGAGGGGGCTAGGGTTACACAAAGTCAGTTACAAGGGAGGAGATCTACATATCCGTATTGCCAAGCTTGCCTTCCATGCCAAGGAAAGTCCCATCCAGACACGGGACGAAGACTTCAATCTTGTATCTTCATAGTCCAACTGTCCGGCCAAAGGATATAATCCGGTTGTCCGGAGACCCCCTAATCTAGGACTCCCTCAGTAGCCCCTGAACCAGGCTTCAATGATGATGAGTCCGGCGCGCAGATTTGTCTTCGGCATTGCAAGGCGGGTTCCTCCTCCGAATACTCCATAGAATATTTTGAACACAAGGATAGTGTCTGGCTCTGCAAAACAAGTTCCACATACCACCGTAGAGAGAATAATATTTCCACAAATCTAATCTGCTGACACGTTTTGACAGCATGACATCATGTCATGGCCCGGTCATTATTCAAATCGTTTTTCTCAACCAGCAGCGCACGTATCGCGAGGCGGTTTTCCTGACACATCTTGTCAAAGCAGAGATCGTGTCCCCCTTATTACGGGATTATCATCAATACGGACGTGGGTAACCCAACCGCGCCATCAATTACGGTGCTTGGGGAATAAGCAATTTTACCAGGCAAGTGGGTAGGCGTATCACTTCTTCCGCCCTTATAAAGGGACAAAGATTCACCCTTTTTACCCACGCCTTCTTCCTCCTTGCTTACCCATTCTCACGCAGTCGAGCTCCAGCGCCCAAGTTCGCGTTTTTCTTCTCAAACCACTCAAAGCATGTCCAGAGCGGGAGGCAAGTGGATGGTGTCCTCCGTCACAGAGGAGAACATCACAAAGTTACGGGAAGCCGGATATCTGGCCGCGGATATCACGCACCGGCTGCCAGATGTGGGGCAGATCATCCCTACGCCCGAACCCCATGAGAGGGTAGTTTTTCTCACCCACTTCATCCACGTACTGGGATTTCCCCTCCACCCCTTTGTCCGCGGGCTCATGTTCTACTACGGGCTGGATTTTCATGATCTGGCCCCCAATTTCATCCTCAACATCTCGGCGTTTATCATCGTGTGTGAGGCCTTCCTCAGCATCAGGCCCCACTTCGGCCTGTGGCTGAAGACCTTCATTGTTAAATCGAAGGTGGTGGTCGGCCAGCAAGCAGAGTGCGGAGGCGCCATGGTGAGAAAAATGCCTAACGTCACCTAGCTCGAAGGCTCCTATGTGGAGACCATAAAGGGGTGGCAATTGGGGTGGTTCTACATCACCGAGCCGCGCGACACCATTTGGGTGGCGGCCCCCAAATTCCGATCCGAAATCCCCACGCGGCTCACTTCCTGGAAAGAGAAGGGCCTATCCTGGGGTTCCTCGGTAGAGCTGACCGGACTCCAGACCTGCATCAGGAACATGATGAGCAAGAAAATCAAGCTCGTCAACGTGGTCCAGGTCATGCTCTTCCGCCGGATTCTCCCGTGTCAACGACGGGCATTCAATTTGTGGGAGTTTGACCTGGCCAAGCACTAGCGCTGCGAGAGCTCTACGACACGACGCACAAGGACGTCTAGAGGGTGTTGTTCAAGGGTGTCGAGGTACCTCCTTCCCTCACTGAGGACCGCGGACTCGGCGCAAAGCGACATGCCAATCCAGTAAGTTTTTATATGTCACAGGGTATTCATTTGCCCCAGTTAAATCATGTACGGGATATGAGCTTCCATGTCATTAACAGGACTGGATAAAGACAGCGGAGCAGCTCGATTGCCTAGCCCGCCTGCCTGAAGATCCTGCAGATGCTCTCCTAACGGAGATGCTGGCTCCGGCACCTTAGGAGGTGCCGATGAATAAGACCAAGAAGAAGGCCATGGGGACCCGAAAGGGTCTCTGGCGCAAGGTCATATCGGACTCATCGTCCGATGACTCCGACGCGCACTCCTCCCACGAAAACAAGGAGGAGGAAGAGAAAACTTCTCCCCCCCAGCCAGGGGAGACAAGGAAAGGAAGGCCTCCCCAACCGAGGAGGCCGAAGGGTCCAAGAAGGGAAGGACCCTCCTTCCGGACTGCTCCACGACGGCCGCCTACAGCGGTGAAGAGTGGCTACCCAGGGTCAAGCCCTTGGTGAAGTCGTAAGTATCCGGATACCATAGTAATTCACGACATGTTTTATTGCACTGCTTCTCCTGATGCCGAACATGATTATGCAGTCCGTCCCGAGCTCATCTCGACGTATCTTCGTCGGGCGGCTCTTTGGACTCGTCGGATATGAACCGCGGTTCTCTTCCAACCGCCTCCACCCCTTGCCCTACGAACAACATCGAGGTGTTGTCTCAAAAGGCACCGAGCCGAGGGGAGGGGGTCCTGGGGGCGCCTCGAGGCGACCTTCCGGACCCTGCGCGAAAAGGGAGCAAGACTCCCACGGGCTCTGAGTTCGGCCTCCAGTCGAACACTGCGCCGAAACCTTCGATGGTTCCAGACTCCAGCAGGTGATCCCCTGTTAAGGGGGGCAAGCCGCCCGTGCCGGTTTCCTCTATCCGTCCAGAGGCACCGGACAACTTGCTGGAAGCGCTTCGTGGCGCTTCCATCGACGAAGAGCATCACACTATCATGAGTGCGGTGATCGAGAAAGTTCAGTCCGCCAAAAACGGACTGACCAAAGCTTGCGCCAGCCTCCTAACAGGCTATGAGGTAAGCAATCAAAATATAAGAAAATATTACCGCCTAGATAGTAGCCCCTGATGCTCTGTTCGGCGTTCGCGAAGAAAGGCCGGATAGAGGATCAAATGATTAAGCAGGAGTCTAATCAGAGTATGTCTATGTGTATGTGCAGGCTTCACTGCTGGCCGCTGCCACACGTACTGCGGAGGTCTCTGCACTGAAGCAGGACCTGGAGTGGTCCGAGAACGAGCTTGGCCTTACCAAGAGGCAGCTCGAGGAGAGCAAAGGTAAGTAATACCTTGTCTATACATTAAAAAGAAGTTCGGTTGTAAAGTAATAGGATCACCATGAATTTGCCAGGGGCCACGACCGAGGTGGCAACCCTGAAGAAGGCGTTGTTCGAGGCCGAAGATAAAGCGGCCAAGGAGGCATTGAGCGGGAAAAGCAAGAAGCCCAGGTAGGCGAGGTGCGGCAAGAGCTCGAGGCTCTCGGCAAAAAACACGAGTCCTTGGAGCTTGACTCTAAGATGCGAGAGTCCGACCTTGCGAAGGCGCTCGAAAGCGCCCGGAGCACCAAGGCTGAAGCCCACAAGGCCCCCTAGGAGATGGATGCGGTGAAGAAGATAGCAGCGGGTAAGGCATTCATTATGAAAAGCAAGCATGTGAAGGAAACTTTCCTTTTACTTACCCGAGTTCAGAGCTCTCCAGGAGCGTTCGCAGATCTTCCCCGCAGTGTACTGGATGCCGCAGAGTTTTACCGAGATGAGGAGGGGAGCTCGACGGAAAAAGTTGTTCTGGTCTCAGTATACTGGGACCGAACACCCAATGCCCTTGAGCGACCAGCTGAAGCAATTGGTCGAGCTTCACAAGGCGGCCGAACAGGCCATGAAGGGTCTTATAGTCCGGATGTGGCCTGGCGAGCCCCTGCCCGGCAGATACTTCAGTCTGGTGAGGCGGCTTGTGGATGCCTGCCCACGGCTTGAAGTCATAAAGCAGTCCATCTGCATCGAGGGTGCGCGCAGGGCATTTGCCCGGGCAAAGGTGCACTGGGCAAAGCTGGATGCTGTGAAGCTGGTGAAGGAGGGGCCGCCGGAGGGCAAGGAGCATCGGTGGCCCAAAATGTATTATGAAAGTGTCCTGAAGGGTTGCCGCCTTGTGGCGGATGAATGTGCCAGGGATGTAATTTTTGAATGAACATGCTTATGTGATCATGTTTATTTGAAACGAGTTCATTTGCGCTATGCAACGCTTTTTGAATTTAAAATATTACCTTCTGTGCGGCCGTTTATAAAATCTGAGAGTTGGCCATTCGTCGGCTTCTGCCCCCATGTAACTAGTACTGGGGTGTTCGGGATAAACCTGAGCACTCTTTATCCCAATTTTGGGTCCTTCGAGGGAGGTGTTCAGCACAACGAACCAGGCAATCGGACTATAAGGCTTTGTCACTCTCACTTAGCCATAGAAGTCTACAATTTTAAATTTTGGCAAAGCCCCTAGTATTTGGAAGGCCAAATTTGGGGTGCTATATACGCCTAAGTCAGGCAAGGCCGACTCCTCGCCCGAAGCGGAAAAAGTCTTTAAGGACTTGAGACCTCTCGAACAGCGACCAGCTCTCGCCTTATCATGACAGTCAGTTTTCGGCTTTCTCTACTGAGGTGCTTGTCCGGATGAACCGGGACACAATCGCAGTCGTTCTCCTAGCGCTACCTTAGCCGATATAGCGTAACGTAAGGTACCAAAGCATGGGAGCCGGGCAAACCCAACTATTGACCCAAGACATGATTCGGAGCTGATGCATATAATGCTATAAGTTCGGGGTGCCGCACTGTCGAAAGTGTTCGGACTTCTCACGTCGTATTATGGGGTAAAAAAAAGCCCCTGGCGTACTGGCCGTACCAGAATGTACGGGTGCAAGTTGTCGTAGATGAACATATAAGAAAAAAAGGATGAATAATCCAATAATAGACTAATGCAATGCATTGTTGTTTAAATAATACGTCGAAGCGTACTGATACAAGTAGTGTGATAAGCAAAAAATAGGACCATCTGACATGTCCAATCTAAGGGCAAGCTGTGTGTGGGAAGTAAAAAAGCGGGTATATCGATTGTTATTAGAGACCACCTGGGGGTTCCCTTGTACGTCTTAGATTCTTGCCTCCTTGGTTGTTCCTTCCCGTAATGTGTCCGACAATCATACTGCCGGAAAGGGCTTCCAGAGAGTTAGGTCCTGAAAGAGAAAAAATGATAAAGGTATATAGCCCCTAGGGTGGTTAAGCCGCGTTGCGGTGCGTGCCTTGATCGTGCCCCCGCTTATGCCCATGGTATTTTCAGTGCGTAATTATGTATGCGCGACATGGATTTCACGCTTGACTGGGACTAGGACGGGGGCCGAATTGCTAGGCGAGCTCTGAACGTGCCAGGCGATCATGTTGAAGTTTACTCCGGACTCTCTTGACGGTGTCCGGGCGTTGTACCATCGAATTGGCGGTTTGCCTTAAAAGGCTGCTTTGTGCTTCTGCTGCGAGGGCCGCAATGTGCTCTTCCGTGCGGAGCGAGCGTTCTGTATTTCCATTGACTGTTATGACCCCCTAGGTCCTGGCATCTTGAGCTTGAGGTATGCGTAATGCGGTACCGCATTGAATTTTGCAAATTTGGTTCACCCGAGCAGTGCGTGATAGCCACTGCAGAATGGGACGATATCGAAGATTAACTCCTCGCTTCGGAAGTTGTCCCGAGATCCGAAGACCACTTCCAGTATGATTGAGCCCGTGCAATGGGCCTCTACACCTGGGATGACGCCCTTAAAGGTGGTTTTGGTGGGTTTGATCCTCGAGGGATCTATACCCATTTTGCGCACTGTATCCTGATAGAGCAGGTTCAGGCTGCCGCCGCCGTCCATAAGGACTCGAGTGAGGTGAAATCCGTCGATGATGGGGTCTAGGACCAATGCGGCGGATCCGCCATGACGGATACTAGTGGGGTGGTCCCTGCGATCAAAGGTGATCGGACAAGCGGACCATGGGCTGAACTTTGGGGCGACGGGCCCCATCGCATAGACGTCCCTTAGTGCACGCTTCCGTTCCCTCTTGGGAATGTGGGTTGCGTATATCATGTTCACCGTCTTCACTTGTGGGGGGAACCTCTTCTGTCCTCCCGTGTTCGGCGGCCGGGGCTCCTCCTCGTCATCTCTATGCAGCCCCTTGTCCTTGTTTTCGGCATTTAACTTGCCGGCCTGCTTGAACACCCAGCATTCTCTGTTAGTGTGATTGGCTAGCTTATCGGGGGTGTCGTGGATTTGACACGAGCGATCAAGTATGTGATCCAAACTGGAAGGGCCCGGAGTACTTCTTTTGAATGCCTTTTTCCGCTGACCGGATCTAGAGCCTCTGAATCCAGCATTCACTGATGTATCATCGGTGTTATCACTGTTGTTGCAGCGCTTTTGTCTGTTACGACGTGGTCTGCCGTTGGCATCTTTGGTATCCGAAGTGCCCAGATTCCTTGATGTGTTGTTGCTGCGAGCCAGCCAACTATCCTCTCCTGTGCAAAAGCAGGTCATGAGTGTCATGAGGGCTGCCATAGATTTCAGCTTTTCCTGGCCGAGGTGCCGGACGAGACACTTGTCACGGATGTTATGCTTGAATGCCGCTAAGGCCTCTACATCCGGAAAGTCGACAATTTGGTTTTTCTTTGTTAGGAACCGCGTCCAGAATTGCCTGGCCGATTCCCCGGGCTGCTGAGTTATATGGCTCAAGTCATCAACATCCGGTGATCGCACATAAGTGCCCTGGAAGTTGTCAAGGAATGCATCTTCCAAATCCTCCCAACTGCCGATGGAGTTTGCTGGCAAGCTATTCAGCCAATGCCAAGCTAGTCCTTTGAGTTTTAGTGGGAGGTACCTGATGTCATGCAGATCATCACCGTGAGCCATGTGGATGTGGAGGAGGAAATCCTCAATCCATACAGCGGGATCTTTTGTACCATCATACGATTCGATATTTACGGGTTTAAAACCCTCCGGGAATTCGTGATCCATAACTTCATCACTGAAGCATAGGGGGTTCGTGGTGCCTCTGTGCCGGGCTATATCACAACACAATTCATATGAGTTTTGTCTGATGTATTCGGCCCGGCCAGATTTATTTTTTGTATCCGGCACGACGGTCATCGTACCGCGTTGGCGTGCGCCCCGGTGACCCGTATATTGACCTTGCATGTTTTTCCCTGTTGTCCAATATGTCTCACAGGTCCCGTGTGTTGCCCCAGGTCTTGGTATTTTTGTTTGAGTTACCGTGGGGTGCAGGCTAAACTTCAGGCTGAAACCCCTCTCTGGCTCGGCCACGAGGTGGCCGGTCAGCCGCATCGTACACTGGTGATGTAGGTTTCAATGCTTCCTCCTCGAGGTGAGGTAGCAACCTGCGCTTTGGGTAACTCTTGGAGGGGCGCTCGAGTTCGTATTCCTCGGCCGCAAGGACTTCGGTCCATCTGTCTGCTAGCAAGTTTTGATCAGCTTGAAGCTGTTGTTGCTTTTTCTTCAGGCTATTTGTTGTGGCCATAACCCGGCGCTTGAAGCGCTCCTGCTCGATGGGATCCTCGGGCATGATAAATTCTTCGTCACCGAGGCTCACCTCGTCTTCGGAGAGAGGCATGTAATTGTCCTCCTCCGATTCTCCATATGCTGCCTGCTCTGGAGGGCTAGCTTGTTCACCCTCCCTCTCTACATCGTGTTGGAGGGGATTGTGGTTGTCTTCGGCACTATCCGGAGTGTTATTGTCTCTTGTGCCGGTATCACTACTTTTGCTGTGGCGGGACTTAGAGCGGCGCCGCTGATGTCGACGCTTCAGTTGCTTCTTGGAGGGGTCATCCTCCGCTGTCTCGTTGCCATCGCCTTCTTTGGGGGTGTCCACCATGTATATATCATATGATGAGGTGGCGGTGGTTCATGTTCATCTCCTGCACCGTCATCCATACCTTCGATGTCTTCGGAGTCGAAGTCGAGCATGTCGGTTAAATCGTCGACAGTGGCTACTAAGTGGGTGGTGGGTGGGCAGCGAATTTCTTCGTCGTTCGCATCCCATTCTAGCCGGACATAGTTCGGCCAAGGTTCTCCTGACAAGGAGAGAAACCTTAATGAATTTAGCACATCGCCGAAAGGCGAGTGCTGAAAGATATCCGCGGAGGTGAACTCCATGATCGGCGCCCAGTCGGATTCAATAGGCACGGATGCAGGTGGTTCGGAGCCCATGGCCGGGGACGAATCCAGTGGTTCGACGACACGGCTCTCGTAAGGGGTGAAGTTAGTATCCGGCTCCATCGCCACTGAGAGTGCGGCCTCCATGGCGGGGTCTATCCCTCCGTCTTCGGATGGCGCAATTTGCTCTGGGTTGAAGGCCGGAGTAGTTGCAGATGCCATCTCCCGAGCACTGTCCGACAGCAGAGTTACGTCATGCTCGTCATGATTGTGTGGCGCACCTGACATGGGCTCGAATCCGTAGAAGATCAAGTCTCCGTGGATGTCGGCAGTGTAGCTTAAAACCCTAGGTCCTGCTTAATTGATCTTGATGCTATGAGTATTACAAGAGTTGATCTACCACGAGATCGTAGAGGCTAAACCCTAGAAGCTATCTTATGGTATGATTGTCTATTGTCCTATGGACTAAACCCGCCGGTTTATATAGACACCAGAAGGGGCTAGGTTTACACAAAGTCGTTACAAGGGAGGAGATCTACATATCCGTATTGCCAAGCTTGCCTTCCACGCTAAGGAAAGTCCCATCCGGACACGGGACGAAGTCTTCAATCTTGTATCTTCATAGTCCAACATTCCTCCCAAAGGATATAATCTGGCTGTCCGGAGACCCCCAAATCCAGGACTCCCTCAAGGGGAATCCTACTTGGAGCAGGAGTCCAAGTAGGACTCCCCCCCTTGGCGCGCCACACCTTGGTCGGCCTCCTCCTCCTCACCCCCTTTTATATACATGGGGAGGGGCACCCCAAAGACACACAAGTTGATCTTTTAGCCGTGTGCGGTGCCCCCTCCATAGTTGCACACCTCGGTCATATCGTTGTAGTGCTTAGGAGAAGCCCTGCATCGGTAACTTCATCATCACCGTCACCACGCCGTCGTGCTGACGGAACTCACCCTCGGCCTCAATTGGATGAAGAGTTTGAGGGACGTCATCAAGCTGAACTGTGCTGATCGCAGAGGTGCCGTGCGACACACTCTCCCCTCTCGTTGCTATGCATATCCTAGATAGATCTTGCGTGATCATAGGTAAAAAAATTGAAATACTGCGTTCCCCAACAGTGGTATCAGAGCCAGGTCTATGCGTAGATGTTATATGCACGAGTAGAACACAAAGAGTTGTGGGTGATAATAGTCATACTGCTTACCAGCAATGTCATATTTGATTCGGCGGTATTGTTGGATGAAGCGGCCTAGACCGAGATTACATGACCGTGTTCATGAGACTGGTTCTACAAACGTGCTTCGCACATAGGTGTCTAGTGGGTGTCTATTTCTCCAGCTTTTGTTGAATTGAGTTTGACTACGCTTGGTCCTTATTGAAGGTTAAAACAACACACTTGACGAAAAATCATTGTGGTTTGGATGCACAAGTAAGAACAGTTCTTGCTAGAAGCCCGTAGCAGCGACGTAAAACTTGCAACAAAAAAGTAGAGGACGTCTAACTTGTTTTTGCAGGGCACGTTGTGATGTGATATGGTCAAGACGTGATGATATAAATTATTGTATGAGATTATCATGTTTTGTAACAGTTATCGGTAACTGGCAGGAGCCATATGGTTGTCGCTTTATTGTATGAAATGCAATCGCCATTTAATTGCTTTACTTTATCACTAAGCGATAGCGATAGTGGTAGAAGCAATAGTTGGTGAGACAACAATGATGCTACGATGGAGATCAAGGTGTCAAGCCAATGACAATGGTGATCATGACAGTGCTTTGGAGATGGAGATCAAAGGCACAAGATGATGATGGCCATATCATATCACTTATTTTGATTGCATGTGATGTTTATCCTTTATGCATCTTTTTTTGCTTAGTACGATGGTAGCATTCTAAGATGATCTCTCACTAAATTTCAAGGTATAAGTGTTCTCCCTAAGTATGCACCGTTGCTACAGTTTGTCGTGCCGAGACACCACGTGATGATCAGGTGTGATAAGCTCTACATCCACATACAATGGGTGCAAGCCAGTTTTACAGACGCAGAATACTCGGGTCAAACTTGATGAGCCTAGCATATGCAGATATGGCCTCGAAACACTGAGACCAAAAGGTCGAGCGTGAATCATATAGTAGATATGATCAACATAGTGATGTTCACCATTGAAAACTTATCCATCTCACGTGATGATCGGACATGGTTTAGTTGATATGGATCACGTGATCATTTAGATGACTAGAGAGATGTCTATCTAAGTGGGAGTTCTTAAGTAATATGATTAAATCTAACTTTAATTTATCATGAACTTAGTACCTGGTAGTATTTTGCATGTCTATGTTGTTGTAGATAAATGGCCCGTGCTACTGTTCCTTTGAATTTTAATGCGTTCCTACAGAAAGCTAAGTTGAAAGATGATGGTAGCAACTACACGGTCTGGGTCTGTAACTTGAGGATTATCCTCATTGCTGCACAAAAGAATTACGTCCTGGAAGCACCGCTAGGTGCAAAGCCCGCTGCAGGAGCAACACCATATGTTATGAACGTCAGGCAGAGCAAAGCTAATGACTACTCGATAGTTCAGTATGCCATGCTTTACTGCTTAGAATCGGGACTTCAACGACGTTTTGAACGTCATGGAGCATATGAGATGTTCCAAGAGTTGAATTTAATATTTCAAGAAAATGCTCGGATTAAGAGATATGAAGTCCCCAATAAGTTCTACAGGTGCAAAATGGAGGAGAATAGTTATGTTGGTGAACATATACTCAGAATGTCTAGGTACCACAACCAATTGACTCAGCTGGGAGTTAATATTCCTGATGATATTGTCATTGACATAGTTCTTCAATCACTTCCACTAAGCTACAAGAGCTTCGTGATGAACTATAATATGCAAGGGATGGATAAGACAATTCCTGAGCTCTTCGCAATGCTAAAGGCTGCGGAGGTAGAAATGAAGAAATAGCATCAAGTGTTGATGGTCAACAAGACCACCAGTTTCAAGAAGAAGGGCAAAGGGAAGAAGGGGAACTTCAAGGAGAACAGAAAGCAAGTTGCTGCTCAAGTGAAGAAGCCCAAGTCTGGACCTAAGCCTGAGAATGAGTGCTTTTACTACAAAGGGACTGGTCACTGGAAGCGGAACATCCCCAAGTATTTGGCGGATAAGAAGGATGGCAAAGTGAAAGGTATATTTGATATACATGTTATTGATGTGTACCTTACTAATGCTCACAGTAGCGCCTGGGTATTTGATACTGGTTCTGTTGCTCATATTTGCAACTCGGAATAGGGGCTACAGATTAAGCGAAGATTGGCTAAGGACGAGGTGACGAAGGTACGGAGGTACCAAAGTAATCCCGGCATGGAACACTGGACAGTGGTCAAGAATATCCTAAAGTACCTGAAAAGCACTAAGGATATGTTTCTCGTTTATGGAGGTGACGAAGAGCTCATAGTAAAGGGTTACGTCGATGCTAGCTTCGACACAGATCTGGATGACTCCAAGTCACAAACCGGATATGTGTACATTTTGAATGGTGGGGCAGTCAGCTGGTGCAATTGCAAGCAAAGTGTCGTGGCGGGATCTACATGTGAAGCGGAGTACATAGCCGCCCCAGAGGCAGGATAGGAAGTTGCCCGGATGAAGGAGTTCGTCACCGACCTAGGAGTTATTCCCAATGCGTCGGGCCCGATGACTCTCTTCTATGACAACACTGGAGCTATTGCCCTTGCCAAGGAGCCCAGGTTTCACAAGAAGACCAGGCATATCAAGCGGCGCTTCAACTCCGTTCGTGAATATATTCATGATGGAGACATAGATATTTGTAAAGTGCATACGGATCTGAATATCACAGATCCATTGACTAAACCTCTTCCGCGAGCAAAACATGATCAACACCAGAACTCTATGGGTGTTCGATTCATCACAATGTAACTAGATTATTGACTCTAGTGCAAGTGGGAGACTGTTGGAAATATGCCCTAGAGGAAATAATAAAGTGGTTATTATTATATTTCTGCGTTCATGACAATTGTATATTATTCATGCCATAATTGTATTAACCGGAAACCGTAATACATGTGTGAATACATAGATCATAATATGTCCCTGGTAAGCCTCTAGTTGACTAGCTCGTTGATCAATAGATGTCATGGTTTCCTGACCATGGACATTGGATGTCATTGATAATGGGATCACCTCATTGGGAGAATGATGTGATGGACAAGACCCAATCCTAAGCGTAGCACAAGATCATGTAGTTCATTTGCTAAAGCTTTTCTAATGTCAAGTATCATTTCCATAGACCATGAGATTGTGCAACTCCCGGATACCGTAGGAATGCTTTGGGTGTACCAAACGTCACAACGTAATTGGGTGGCTATAAAGGTGCACTATAGGTATCACCGAAAGTATCTGTTGGGTTGGCATGAATCGAGACTGGGATTTGTCACTCTGTATGATGGAGAGGTATCTCTGGGCCCACTCGGTAATGCATCATCATAGCGAGCTCAATGTGACTAAGGAGTTAGCCACGGTATCATGCGTTACGGAACGAGTAAAGAGACTTGCCGGTAACGAGATTGAACGAGGTATGGGGATACCGACGATCGAATCTCGGGCAAGTAACATACCGATTGACAAAGGGAATTGTATACATGATTGATTGAATCCCTGACATCATGGTTCATCTGATGAGATCATCGTGGAACATGTGGGAGCCAACATGGGTATCCAGATCCCATTGTTGGTTATTGGCCGGAGAGATGTCTCGGTCATGTCTGCATGGTTCCCGAACCAGTAGGGTCTACACACTTAAGGTTTGGTGACGCTAGAATTGTTATGGGAAATAGTATGTGGTTTGCTCAGTGTCCCAGATGAGATCCCGGGTGTAGCGAGGAGCTTTGGAATGGTCCGGAGATGAAGATTTATATATGGGAAGACCTTATTCGGTCGCCGGAAGTGTTCGAGGGGTTACGGGTATTGTACCGGGACCACCGAAGGGGTTCTGGGGGTCCACCTGCCCCGGAGGGCCCTATGGGCTGAATATAGAGGGGAACCAGCCCCTAGGTGGGCTGGGTGCCAACTCCCCCCTAGGGCCCATGTGCCTAGGGTTGGGGGAAACCCTAGAGGCATAATAGTGATTCAGTATATTTGCTAGAAGATACTGTAATGTAAATTTATAGGAGAATGTAGTATAAACACAACTGAAAATTTTGTAACATAGTTTAGAAGATACCATATTAACAGGGAGTACAATATAAAAAAGAGCCACTTTAAGGCATAATGGTGATTTAGTGCTGGTTTTCAAATAAATGCAAACAATGCTACTACCACCACAAATTAAGGCTCGCAATATAAAACAGAGCAATTGCCCAAGTATTTATTTTGTGAGTGTCGAAGCATGATAAATGTGAGCGGAAATCCTGTCTTGTGAATGAGCAGTTCAATTTTCTCACATGATATAGTACCTGATGCACCCGTGATTGGATTACTGCTTGTTGGGGGGAAAGCAAGCACGGCGAAGCTTCAGAAATACCACTATAGGGATCACCATATTTTACAGATAAAATTTTCATTGTGTCACACCCTAGTTAGTTCAAGCATTAGAGTGTGCATCATGTTTAAATTCCTTTTAAATTTGAAATGGGGATGACAGAACCCCCAGCACCCCCCCCCCCTGGAACAACTAGGGTTTACTAAAAACTTTACCAATGAACCTGAAATGCCCTTCTAAAAAGCCCACCCTTTTTGTTTTGGGTTAAAACCTTTGACAAAAATGGTGCACATTTTTCTAGGACATCAAAGGTCATTGGATTAATCCTTATGGTATTTGCATTTGGGCATTTAAATGCTATAAAATATTTTAAATGCTCAAATAGTCATAAACTAAATTGTTTGCTGTTGGATATATTCTAAGCAGTGGCCATGATTAATTTTATGATTATGGTAATGCCCTGGTATTTTTAATAAAGCCCTGAAGTTACAGAAATAATAAATAAATAAGAAAAACAGAAAAAAGGAGAGAGAGAAACTTACCAGGCGCAGCCCACCAGCCCACCTGGCTCGGCCCAGTCGACTGGCTCTTGCCAGTCGTCCTCCTCCTCTCGCCAGGAGGACGAGGAGCGCGTGGCCAGCGCCCACGGCCACACGCCGGCTACCTCCTGCTTCCGCCGACGCCCTGGAGGCGCCTACGAGTGCCACGCCGACCCCCACGTCTCCCTCTCTTCCTTCCCACTCTCCCCGTGGCCTCTCCCCCTCTCTGGCTCTCTCCCCATCTTCCTGCTGAGCGCAGCCGTCGCCGCCGACAAGCTTCACCGCAGCCACCGCCGTCCATTTGTTGCCCCGTCATGCCAGGAAACTCCGCCGTCGTCGACTACATCAAGTAGGCCGAGCCCCGAGCGCTCGCTTGCCCTGGAAACTCTGCACCGAGCTCGTCCTCAACTCCGGCCACCGGAGATCCCCTTCGCCGCCCCGCTCGCTCCAGCCCTTCCCCGAGCTCGCCGTTCGCTCCCCTGCAACCGCTGTGAGCTCCGCCACCGTTTCCCCCTCTCCCCGCGCTCGTCCGCGTCCTCTAACCACCTCTGCCATCGAAGCCAAAGCTCACCGCCGCCACCGCACGTCGCCGTCGTGGCCACAGCCACGTTGGGACGCCACCGAGCACACCTTCGTCTTCCACGCACCCGCAGGAGCCCGTAGCACCCTCGCACGCCCCTCGCCGTGCCCCCTAGCGACTAGCTCGTCCTCGCCCGAACTCCGGCGACCGCCAAGGTCGTCGCCGGCATCGTTCCCGGCCTCCCCGAGCTCCACTTTCTCCACCAAACGACGCGGCTCGCTCCCCGCGTCACGTAGCTGCTCTCCGCCGTCGATTTGGTCGCCGGAGACGCAAACCCGAGCCCCTCCGCCGCGTCTGTCGTCGCCGGCGTCATGCCGCCGACGAGTTGACCCTGTTTGACCCCGTGTGGGCCCAGGTAGACCCCCCCTAAGTCTATGACAGGTGGGGCCGGTCTGCTAATCAGTTTAAGATTAGTTTTAACTAATTTTAATTAGTTTAGTCACTGACATGTGGGCCCAGGCCCCACTGACAGTCAATTAGCACTAACATAATTCTGTTAATTAGTTGTGACACTGACAGACAGGGCCCACCAGTCAGGTTTGACCTGGCCGACCCAGTTGACCCACTAACGTCACACCTATGTCATGCTGACGCATTAATTCAATTACTGGATTTATTCTTTAATAGGAAATTCCAGAAAATAGCCAAAACTTCTAAAAATCATAGAAAATCAACCATGGCTCCAAATGCAAAGATTTATATATGAAAAATGATCAGAAAAATTCAATCTATCCATCTGTAATGGTTTCATGCATGAAAAAACAAGTTAACCTTGCTGTTTAAGCAGAATAAGGTAATGCACTAATAAGGCCATGTTTAATGAGCTAACATTTGAATCTTTGATTCAAATGAGTTCATCCCCTTCTGTTTTAGCTTGCATTAGGCCAAGACACTTTCATCTTGCCATGTCATAGCATGCATCATATTGTTGCATATTGCCATGTGTTGATTATGTTCGGTGTGTCTTTCGTGGTAGGTTCTACCTCCGAGGATAACCACGAGTATCCGTCTGAAGGGCAGTACCCTACTACCTCTACAACAGGCAAGCAACCCATTGATCATTCCGATACAAACCCATGTTCTCGCTTCTGCTCTTGTTTACTACATTAAGATAACGCGATTCAAACTGTTGTGTGCTACGGTAGTTGAACCCTTATCCTCGGCATGACCTGTCATTGCCACAGTAACTAGATGAAACCCACTAACATGTGTAGGAGTTGATTGAGCCATGTATGTGATTCCTACCTTCCTATGCCTGCTATGCTTAGAGTTGTGTCAGGTCTGGTTCATCTGGGTGATGGGCTAGAGTAATATGATTATGTCGGTAATGAGAATGATGTGTTAAACATGTTTTGGTAAAGGTATCGATGAGAGGCCATGTAGGAGTACATGGTGGGTTGTTTCATTGAGGTCGTCCATAAGAACTAAGATCTATATGCGTGATTTAAGATTCAGTTACTACCACACATTGGGCCCTAAAATATGACCCCGCTCGACTTACTGACTCATCTCATCCTCTGTCCAGGAGTTGCAACTAGTTTATGGTGTTTGTAGGTTATGTATTGGCGGTCGTGCGTAGCGCTGACCCTAGGGGTGGGCTATGATGCGGTAGATACACCATGGCATGGTGTACCGAGTCGCCCGTTTGGTGTCTCGGGAACCTTGTACACATCGTTTGGGGCCGTTGAGGACACCCCGGCCGGATTTCCTTGCGGATGGAACCAGAATAGGCGATAAACCTGGACTAGAGACTTGTGAGGTTAGTCAGGTCGTGGTCTACACCCACGTCGGTTTTCTCTTGAAGTCTGTCGAGCACATGTCGTGTGCAGACGCTAAGTGGTGGAAACATGTGTGACGAAGTACACCCCTGCAGGGTATAAAACTATTCGAATAGCCACGTCCGCGGTAAAGGACTACTTGGTTGCCTATATAGTTCATAGACAAGTTAATGCTTACTACTAAAAGACTCAAGATAAGTGTGAGTACCGAGGATGGCCCTCTCGTAGGATGACGAGGGAGAATCCCCGGTGGAGTATTGTGTTGGTGAGTAGTGGACTCGTGTGCGAAAACTATTTTACTAGTGGAGTTCCGTAGGATAGCTTAGCCAAGAGTCAAAGCTGGCTTGCTGCAATAACCCCACCACCTTCTTGAGAATGAGCATGTATAGTAGGTTCTGTTGTAAGACTTGTTGAGTACCTTTGTACTCATGTTTGCTTAATTACTGTTTTCAGACGACAACACCGCCCCCTCCGATGGGTTCTACGTAGACCTTGACATCGACGAGTGACTAGCCACCCAGGTGGTGATCCTGGCCATGGAGGGCCCTATGTAGATAGACAGGCTTCGAGAAGCCTTCTTTCTTTCTAGCGTCTGTACTCAGACTAGTTGCTTCCGCTTGTGCTGGTATGATTGTATGACTTGAGTGTCGGGTCATGTGACCCCTATCTGTATGAAAATGTTATGTATGGCTCTCTGGAGCCTTTAAATAAAGTACTTGAGTTGTAGAGTTTTGTTGTGATGCCATGTTGTATGTACTCATATCGGGCATATTGTGTGTATGATTGAAATGCTTGGTATGAGTGGGATCCAAAAATCTAGTTGTTTATCCTTGGCAGCCTTTCTTATGGGGAAATGTAGTCTAGTGTTCCTCGAGCCATAGTAGTCCGCTACAGCCCGGTTCACCGGAGTCCTGCTAGCCCAGCACTACTGCTCAGGACACTTGACTGGCCGGCATGTGTTTCACGTCGTTCCTGTGTCTGTCCCTTCGGGGAAATGTCACGCGGTGACATCCGGAGTCCTGCCTAGCCTGCTACAGCCCGGGTTCCCCGGAGTCCTGCTAGCCCAGTGCTACAGCCCGGAATCACTCGCTGATGACCGACATGCTCGATGTGATTCATGTATGTCTGTCTCCATAGGTCTGTGCCGCTTTGGGTTCACGACTAGCCATGTCGGCCCGGGTTCTCTGTCATATGGATGCTAGCGACACTATCATATACGTGAGCCAAAAGGCGCAAACGGTCCCGGGCCATGGTAAGGCGACACCGTGGGATACCGTGCGTGAGGCCGCAAAGTGATATGAGGTGTTACTGGCTAGATCGATGTGGCTTGGAATCGGGGTCCTGACAGCGTTGGCATCAGAGTCGGACTTCCTGTAGGTTCGTTGAGCCAAACTGGTCGATGTCGAGTCTAGAGATGCTTTAGTTATATGTAGGGGAATTGATTGTGGAAGGGAACGTAAGGCTCTTTTACTCCTTTACCTTATGTCATCTGATCTGAGTCATTCTCTTCTCATTCAACGTGGGTTAAGGACTAGGCTCTCTTCTTCTATCAGGTTCACGTGTTACTAATCCGTAGTAGCTTATAGGATTGTTGTTACAAGCCCCTGATCAGTTTCTACTATTTTAGTATGTTGCTAATTGAATCAGAACCTTGATATGATGTTGTTGAGTGCTATTTGCAAACTGTTGTGGATGTCTCATATCTTTTTCTGAGCATTTACAGCTGTTATGCTGTCCAATTTTCCCTAGAAATTCTAATGTCTTTGCATTATGGTTGTGCTTTTAGATGGCCAACCGTGTTCAAAACCAAGTGGTTCGCCTGACCCGGTGCCTCGACGTGCCCGGTCATACTGCTATGTTAGTCCGGGTAATGATCGAGACGGGTTACCATTGGTATCCCGAATACACCATCGAAGAGCAATTCCAAGACTTTAATCAAAGCCAATATTTCTGCACCGTCAGGATATTTCCTTCTTATCCTGGATCTACCGAGCCCCTTCACTGTTCCTATGGACTCGGGGTTACTGTTGAGATGGTTGTGCAGGATGCTGCCTATTCCATGATGACCATCATGCGAGTCCGGACTGGCCTGCTTCGGAACACCGACTTTCGTTACATGCCAGCTTCACTTCCGGGAGCGCAAGGGTATCTTCAGGCTATCTATGCTGACTCCACTCAGGAGGACTCATTAACTCGTACCACTGCCGAGATGCTCGAAGATAAGGACCGAGAGAATCGGGCCTTGAGGCTGGAGCTTTTCAATACACGTGCTGATCATTGGGCCACATTAACTCGGTTTGCACCTGCGGTGCAAGCTGGATGTATGGATACAAGGGATCTGTATCCTGTGAGATCTGCTCTGCCAGACATGGTGGATTGGCGTGATGTGGGAGGCATCACCCCACCCCGTGGTCCCCGCAGGCCACCGTTTGTTGGTCCAAGACCTCATCCTAGCCCCTATGGTCCACAAGCTCCTCAGGACCGTCTGTTCCCGGATGATCACGTTGAACTCCTAGGCTATGGAGGTGACTTCTATGAGGACTACTATGGAGCTGTCTGAGTTAGTAGTAGTATCATTAGTATTGTAATAGTTGTATCTCCATTGTCCTGCGTGACTTGTGGAATATGATTTGTGTGTAATCAATTCCGGAGGTGTAGACAAATAATGTATAGGAGCTTGGAATGCCTCCGATGAGATGTAACGTCTTTCATCATAGTTGTACTGTAACCTGGGCTTGTACTAAACTATGTATGATGTGTATGACCGTTGGTATATATATGGCAGTTTCATATTACCATGACATACGGATGAACATCTCTACATTCCGTGTTATCCATTACATTCTGCACTTCCTTGCTAAGTTTGAGCCATCCTTATCTAAACCGTTGTCTAGTTTTCTCCTAGGATGGTCAACACCCGCAGCAACCCTGCTGCCCCGGAGCAGGGGGAAGCCAGTGCAGCTAGGGGTGAAAATCTGCCTCACCCGCCCTCTCTGGCCGAAGTGATGCTGGAGGCGGAAAGAAACAAGCGTGAGACTAACCGCCTGCTAGAGCGGATTGAGCAGAACACTGCACGCCATCAGCGAAATGACTTGGTGTCAATCAATGACTTTATCAAGCTGTACCCACCAAAGTTTAACCGTTCCGTCGAGCCCCTCGACGCGGATGACTGGCTTCACAGCATCACCCACAAGCTACGTTCTGCCAATGTAGCCGAAGCCGACAAGGTTACTTATGCTGCCTATCACCTCGAAGGCCCTGCTAGCCTCTGGTGGGAAAACTTTGAAGCTATGCGCCCGGTCGGCCAAATCACTACTTGGGCTGAATTCAGTGAAGCCTTCCATGAGCATCACATTCCGGAAGGTCTCATGGATCGCAAGAGGGAGGAGTTCTGCAATTTCACCCAAGGAAGACTGATTCTGGATGCATATAGTCGTGAATTTGGGAATCTCGCACGTTATGCTCCCGAAGAAGTATCTGGCGACGCTAAGAAGTAGGCAAGGTTCCGCAAGGGACTCAGCCCTGAGCTTCGCCGCGATCTTCGCCTGCACGAATGCACCTCCTTTCAGAAGTTGGTCAATAAAGCCATCAATGCTGAGACAGGCCAGACTGATTATGAAGCTTCACGCAAGCACTCACGTGATTTTGGCTCTTCATCCGGCTTTGGAGCTCAGAAGCGCCGGGTGTGGATCCCAAGCACGGCATTGCCACCCAGGTTCATCCCGAGGCCATCCTTTGAGGCGCCTCGTCCCAACCAGCAGTTTGCACCGCCCAAGCCCTATGGTGGCCCCGCTGCTAATGCTGCTCCACGCCCCAATGTGGTGACATGCTTCAAGTGTGGAGAGCTGGGTCACTATAGCCGAGAGTGTCCCCAGAACAACAACCCCAATCAAACTGGAAAGTCCGTTGGCCGTGGTAAGCCCGCGGGAAAGACATTCTATGCCAAGCCGGTCACCACTGCCCGTGGCCATGTCAACTATGTTTCCGCCGAGGAGGCTCATGAGGATCCTAACATCTTCCTTGGTACGCTCCTTGTTAACTGCCATCCGGCATCTGTTCTTTTCGATACTGGAGCATCTCATTCATTCATATCCGAGAACTATGCTAGATTGCATAACACGACATTTTGTGACATGCCCACTTCCATGGTAATTCAAACTCCGGGTTCCAAATGGCAAACTTCTAGAGTAAGCCATGGGAACGAAATTCTTGTCGATAGATGTCGGATTTCGGGTTCCGGCAGACCCTTGAGGTTCGAACACTGGGGTGCGCACAGAGATTTCGCCTTCTACCTACCTGCACCCCTCCGCCTTGCTAAGATCTAAGCTATGGAAAGAACAACACAAGAGACACAGGGTTTATACTGGTTCGGGCCACCGTTGTGGTGTAATACCCTACTCCAGTGTGTGGTGTGGTGGATTGCCTCTTGGGCTGATGATGATGAACAATACAAGGAAGAACTGCCTCGCGAGGGTCTATTCTTTGCTGGGGGGGGACGAACTGCTAGGAGGAGTTCAGTCACCCTTCTCTCTCTCTGATTTCGATCTGACCCCCCCTACCCTGTGGGTCGCCGGTGCTATTTATATGCAAAGGCCCTGGGCCTCTTCCCAAATATTGAGCGGGAAGGGCGCCAACAATTGGCCATTTTGAAGGGGAACATCTAGTACACTTGTCCTGACTAAAGTTGGTCCTCGCCTGCACAAAGCTCTGGTGGTGATGTCGTCTTGAGCTCCACGATGACCTCCATCCTGCAGTCCTCCTGGTCTTGGTCTTGTTGCACCGAAATGGCAACCTTTGTCTGATGCCTCGGTACTCCGCGGCTGCGCTTGCCCCCTTTGCACCAATGGGGAAAGGAGGACACTGCGTGGGCTGGCGCCTGCCTGGAGCCCTTGGTCGTCATGGCTTGCGTCACGGGCTCCTCGTGAGGTACCTCGCCTTGATCTCTCCGCCTCCTCGCGAGCCAGCCTGGTGAGGCCGTGCCTGAGGAAGCTCCGCGTCGTCTGCCCCGCGAGGCTTGGCCCCTCGTGAGGGTCTTAAGTTTGTGTTAATGAAGATGGGCCATGTTGGGCCCCCCTTTGAGCCACGCCACAGGTCGCAGGCAGGAAAGTCTGGGGACCCTCGTTCCCAGAACGCCGACAGCAGCCCCCGAGTCCAAGGCGCGCCCGGACTTGGCCGTGTAGGGAGGCGAAAGGGTAAGAGCGAAGCGCCGCGGGCCCTAACAGCCTGCGGCCTTGGGCGCCGCGTGGCGGTTGATTGGGCGTGGGCGTCTCCACTTCCCCATGGCGCCTCGGCAACTGCACGGATTGGACAAGTCCCTGCATGCAAAGCGGGTCATGATTACCTGCGATAGTGGGGGCCGACGGTTGGCCCTCGCCGGCTATAAGTACGGATCGGCGCACGCCCTTCCAGTTCATCCCCCTTTGCTTCTCCTTCTTCTTCATGGCCCCGTCGAGGAGGTTCTCGGCCGCAGAGAAGGGGAAGGCTCGCCGGGTAGAGCCTGCCTCTCCCCGCCCAAGCACGGCCGAGGGCGCCCTTGCAAACATCCTGTGGCCACCACGGCAGCTCCCCGCGGCCGCGGAGACGATTTCCAGCATGGTGACGGGCGGACTGCTGCGGCCGGGGGGCGCGCTTCGGTCACGCGTCCCCCTAGGCCACGCTTTCGCGCTGCATAGGTGCTGCCGGAGTTCGTTGTGTGGTCGGCGGAGCCGACTCGCACCCGGCTTCCACTTCCTCGCTTCCTCCTTGGGGAGCTCCCGGCCGGCGCCCCGAGCGGCCTCTGGCTCTAGGCTGACGGCTGCTGCAGCCGGGCCTCATGGGCTTCATTGGATGTCTCCGCAGCCGTAGCCTGGCCTTGGCCCGCGGTTGGCAGACGTTTGCCCACGCGCGTGGCCTAAGCCGTCGGTGCACCCTGCACTTTAAGTTTGACGGCGGTGCCACCCTCTACGTGAGGGTGTTTGGGGAAGATGGTCGCCGTGCAGGGTGCTGCCCTGAGGACGACGACCGCGGCCGAGAACCCAGCTCCGGCGATGATGGAGAGGACAGCGCTCGCGTGACTGGCGGCGCTCAGGGTTCCCCAAGCTTCTCCGGTTCTTCTTCAGGCGGCGACTCTTCTAGCGGTGGCCGCGGTCAGCCTCCACGCCGTCGTATCTGCTTGGGAGGTGGTAGTGTGTCTGCCCGCCGTCGCGCCTCGGTGAAGCGCAAGAGGGAGTCGGCCCGAGCCCCAGAGGCAGCTCGAGTCTTCCCTTCAGGCCGGTGTGAGGCGAGCTGCGCCTGATTCGTTCTTTCTTTTCCTTTTTCCTGCGTAAAAAGACAGTAGTGTGGAGCCCCGCGGGGGCGTGTTTGGGTTATTGCTGTTAATCATCATTTTGCTTCCGTTATCGTGCCTTCCGGCTACGTGCCCGCGCGTGGATAGTTCCCGGCCCCAGCCGTGGGGGGCGACTGACCCAGGCCCTATGTTCGTGTCGCGGTGCCCGTGGGACACGGACTGGAGGGGTGCTCCTGTAATGGACCCAGGTCGCGAAACCTTTGAACGACTAGGACAGGAACACTCGCGAGGGCGCCCGGCTGCCCCCCTCGTGAGGCCTTGCATAAGAGAAATCGAGGCAGGAGAGTGAAAAGTCGAAGAACCACAAGCCAAAGACGGCAACAGCTTCAATAAAACTTCGAATGAGAATGAACAAGCCAACTGCGGAAAGCAAATGAAAAAAGCCGCGTCCGGCACCTAATCTAGTCTTCAACGTCTTCTCACCATCGCGGAGCTAAGTGCTGCCACTGGGCGTGGGAGGGAGCCCCAGGGCCTAAGGCCGGCGCTCCTGAGACTCCGGGGTGTGTACACCCCCAACTCATTATTATGTGGGAGTGTCACGGGCGGCGAGCTTCACAAGCGTTAGCCTTCTTCACAGGCTCCGGGCCTTTTCCAAAATGCGATGGCTTCACAGGCATTCGCCTTCTTCACAGGCTCTGGGCCTTTTCCAAAACGCGGCGGCTTCACAGGCATTCGCCTTCTTCACAGGCTCTGGGCCTTTTCCAAAATGCGGCGGCTTCACACGCATTCGCCTTCTTCACAGGCTCTGGGCCTTTTCCAAAACGCGGCGGCTTCACAGGCATTCACCTTCTTCATAGGCTCTGGGCCTTTTCCAAAACGCGGCGGCTTCACAGGCATTCGCCTTCTTCACAGGCTCTGGGCCTTTTCCAAAATGCGACGGCTTCACAGGCATTCTCCTTCTTCACAGGCTCTGGGCCTTTTCCAAAACACGGCGGCTTCACAGGCATTCGCCTTCTTCACAGGCTCTGGGCCTTTTTAGGGGTAGAACCTCCGGAGGTGCTGGATGTTCCATGTGTTTTGGACCGGCACCTCCTCCTGAGTCTCCAAGCGCGCGGAGCCGGGCCTGGAAACATGAACAACCTTGAACGGGCCCTCCCACATGGGAAAGAGCTTGTGCAATCCCTCCCTGGAGAGAACCCGCCTGAGCACAAGGTCTCCTACTTCGAGAGTTCTGGGGCAGATGTTGCGGCAGTAATATCGTCGTAGTGCTTGTTGGTACCTCGCCGCTTGCAGCGCGGCTTCTCGGCGACGTTCCTCCCCCAGCACGAGGTCCATCCCCCGCATGGCGTCCTGCTGCGCCTCGTCGAACGCCAGGACCCGCGCGGAGCGACGTCTGACCTCGTGAGGGAGGACCGCATCGGCTCCCTAGACCAGGAAGAACGGGGTCTCTCCAGTCGGCTTGGTTGCGGTTGTGCGGATGGACCACAACACGGACTGAAGCTCGTCGTACCAACCTCTGCCGCAGGCCTCCAGCTTCTTCTTGAACGTCCTGGTCTTGAGGCCGCTCAGGACCTCTGCGTTGGCTCGCTCGGCCTGGCCGTTGCTTCGGGGGTGCGCCACCGAAGCGTAGCATATCTGCGTTCCAAGGTTAGCACAGTATGTTTTGAAAAGGTTACTGGTGAACTGCGAACCATTGTCCATGATGATGTGGTTCGGCACCCCGAACTGGCTCACGATGCCCCTGATGAACTTGACCGCGGAACCCGCGGGGATGGTGCGGACGGCCTCTACTTCAGCCCACTTGGTGAACTTGTCCACGGCGACGTAGAGGTAGCGGTAGCCCCCTGGTGCCCGAGGAAACGGGCCCAGGATGTCCAGCCCCCAGACTGCGAATGGCCACAAAAGGGGTATAGTCTGCAGGCCTCCTGCCGGCTAATGGATCTGCTTGGCGTGCAACTGGCAGGCCTCACAAGCTTTCACTAGTTCGACGGCGTCATTGAGTGCAGTGGGCCAATAAAACCCACTGCGGAACGCCTTGCCGACGAGGGTCCGTGATGATGAATGATGTCCACAGTCTCCGCCGTGTATATCTTCCAGCAGTTCCTTTCCTTGCTCCCTGGAGATGCAGCGCAGGGATACACCGTTTGGTCGCTTCCGGTAGAGCTCTCCATCCTTGATGCAGTATGTCGTGGCCTGCCGTGCCACAGGTTCCGCTTCCTCCTCCTTCTCCGGCAGGGTCCCTTGTGTTAAGTAACTCTGGAGCTCCATGATCCAGCACCCCTCCTGAGCTTCCATCGTCAGGAGCAGGCGTGCTCCTGAGGCCGGGCCACAGGCCGGGGCTCCTGAGGCAGGTGGCTGGGGGAGCTCCTCCCGAGGCTGAGCCGTGTTTGACAATGACGGCAGGGCTGAGGGCTTGAAGAGCCGCTCCTCAAAAATGCCAGGCTCCGGAGGTAACCGCCTAGACGCCCGTTTGGCGATGTCGTCGGCCTCCTGATTGGTGCCACGGGGCACATGCTGCAACTCCAACCCCCAGAATTGCTTCTCCATCCTGCGGACCTCCGCAAGGTAGGCTTCCATGTGCTCATCTTTCGGCTCGTATACCTTGTTGGAGAAATTGACAAGGAGCTGCGAATCGCCCTTGATGGTGAGGCGTTTCACCCCCAGGGCAGCTGCGGCCTTCAAGCCTGCTATTAAACCTTCATACTCTGCTATGTTGTTGGAGACCTTTTCACCTTGCTAGAACCAGAGCTGCACATCGTAGTAGAGCTTGTCCTGAGTGGGCGATATAAGCACCGCCCCAGCCCCAGCGCCATTCCTGGAGAACGCCCCATCGAAGTACATGACCCAGCCTTCTGGCGCCTCGCTTCCCGGGGAGAGGGACCGATCCTCGTCGGCCTTGAGGTCTGGTGCCTCCGTCCATTCTGCCACAAAATCCGCCAATGCTGCTCCCTTGATGACTCTGGTCGTGCTGAATTCGAGCTGAAACACTTGCAGTTCTATGTTCCACTCAGCGACCCTTCCAGCTGAGTTAGGGCTCCTGAGCACTCTCTCCAGGGGGTATGATGAGACGACCTTGATGGGGTAACCCTGAAAATAGCGCCGCAGCTTGCGCGAGGCCACCAGTAGCGCGAGGAGGAGTTTCTGAGGCATGGGGTACCGTGCCCTCACGTCCCGCAACACCGTGCTGACGAAGTACACTGGGTGCTCAACGAGGTTGGGTGCGTCAGTGCTGGTGGCTCCCTTGGGAGACCATGGCGCCTCCTGAGGCGATGAGGCCTCCTGAGGCTGGCCATCTGGGAGAGGGGCCTCTCCCGCCTCCGGTGCACTCCTCTGCGGTGGCTGATCCTCCTTAGCCGCGTGGCGACTTCTGTCGGCCTTCCTTGTTCCTGTTTTGCCTTGTCTCGGGCTGCTGCTGTGGTTTTGATGCGACGCTCCTCTCTAACCGCCACCAGGGTTGCGCTGGCGGAGTAGGGAGTGGCGGTGAGGTAAAGCACCAGGGGCTCTTGAGGGCGCGGAGCCACCATGACCGGTGGGCTGGTCAGGTATTTCTTGAGATCCTAGAATGCCTTGTCGGCCTCTTCAGTCCACTCAAAGGGCCCCTTTTTCTTCATTAGCTGGAAGAAAGGCAGTGCTCGCTCCCCCAACTTGGAGATGAAGCGTCCTAGCACGGTCACGCGCCCAGTGAGCTTCTGCATTTCTCTGAGGGTCTTTGGCGGGCTCATGTCCTCGACCGCCTTGACCTTTTCCGGGTTAGCCTCGATGCCTCGGTGGGACACGAGGAAACCCAAGAGATTGCCCGAGGGGACTCCGAACACACACTTCTATGGGTTGAGCCGTAGGTTCACTGCGTTGAGGCTCGCGAAGGTCTCCTCCAGGTCTTGTATCAGGGTCCTGGCCTCCCGAGACTTTACCACAATGTCATCAACGTAAGCCTCAACATTCTTCCCGAGCTGCGGGCCCAAGGTGATGTGCATCAGCCGCTGAAAGGTCGCCCCTGCATTACGCAACCCGAATGGCATGCATGTGTAGCAGTACACCCCACACGGGGTTAGGAAGGTTGTCTTTTCGACGTCCTCTACCGCCATCTTGATCTGGTGATACCCGGAGAAAGCATCCAAGAAGCATAGCAGGTTGCATTCCGCGGTGGAATCGACGATCTGGTCGATGCGGGGGAGCGGGAACGGATCTTGCGGGCATGCCTTGTTGAGGATGGTGAAGTCGACACTCATGTGCTCCCTCCCTCCCTTCTTTGGCACAATGACAGGGTTGGCCAACCAAACCGGGTATCGGACCTCGTGAATGACCCCAGCGGCTTCTAATTTGCGGGTCTCTTGGACGATGAAGGCCTGCTTTTCTCTGGACTGCCGCCTTGCCTTCTGCTTCACAGGGCGCACGTTGGGGCACACGTTGAGGTGATGCTCGATTACACTCCTAGGGATCCCCGCCAACTGGTCAGGCTCCCAAGCGAATACCTTCTTGTTCGCGCGCAGGAACCCGACCAGGGCCTCCTCTTGCTCGGGTTTGAGGTTGGCGCCTATGGTGAAAGTGGCATTGGTGGACCCGTCCTCATCAACGGGTATCTGCTTGGTTTCTGCCTTGTCTTGGGTGAACAACTGTTTCTTCTTAGCGGGTGCAGCCCCCTTGGGCTCGAGGGTCTCCGAGTCGGCGGGCTGTGCCAACGCCGCCGTCTTGAAGGCGAGCTTGAGCACCCGCAGCGCGTCTCCGGTGTCCCCGTGCACAGTGAAGACACCGCTGCTCCCGGGCATCTTCATGAGGTTGTACGCCGGGTGCGTCGCGGCCATGAACTGGGCCAACGCTGGGTAGCCGAGGATGGCGTTGTGGGGGAGGCCGATGGGGGCGATGTCGAAGTCGACCAGCTCCGTGCAGAAGTTACTGTAGGTGCCGAAGGTTACTGGGAGCCGGATCTGTCCCAAGGAGCTGGATGATCCGCCCCCAACGCCTGAGAAGGGCCGGCTGGGTTGCAGCCGTTACAGGGGTATGCAGAGGAGGTTGAAGGCCTCGACCGAGAGCACGCTGAGGCCCGCACCGCCATCGATGAGAGTTCTGGTGACAGCCACCTGGCAGATGGTGGGGGTGAACGGCATGGGGAGCGCACCCGGGCAGGTCGAGTTGGAGGGGTGGTCCTCCGAGCTGAAGGTCAGGACGGCCTTGGGCGTCGCCCGGTCCGGGAGAGCCCCCTGCCGCGTGGAAGCGGCGCTGACCCGGCGGATGAACGGCTTGACGTGGTGACTTGTAGGCGGCCTGGGAGCCGCCCAGGAGGGCCGCGACGACCGGGGGTGTTGGTGTAGCGTGATGGGCGGGGAAGAGGCCATGGGGCTCTTCCCAAGAGGCCACGGAGGCTGTCCGCAGGTGGAGCAGCCATGCGCGCGGAGCGCCGGTGAGGGCCATGGGGAGCCAGTTGGCCATGACCCTATCGTCACCTCCAGCTTCGAGGTTGACCTCCTCGTACGCCAGCAAGAAGGCCAGCGGATCACTCGCGCCGCCGTAGCACGGCAGCGTCGTTGGCTTGAACTTGACCGGCCACCGTACCCGTTGCAGGGCTGTGGCCAGGGCTCGGAGCCCCCTGGCCCCCGTGCTGGCGCCGGCGGCCGGAGCGGGCGACGCGCTACTCATCGCGAGGCATGTCGTGGCGGTGGCGGAAGGGAAAACTCCGGTGCACCCCTACCTGGCGCGCCAAATGTCGGATTTCGGGTTCCGGCAGACCCTTGAGGTTCGTACACTGGGGTGCGCGCGGAGATTTCGCCTTCTAACTACCTGCACCCCTCCGCCTTGCTAAGATCTAAGCTATGGAAAGAACAACACAAGAGACACAGGGTTTATACTGGTTCGGGCCACCGTTGTGGTGTAATACCCTACTCTAGTGTGTGGTGTGGTGGATTGCCTCTTGGGCTGATGATGATGAACAATACAAGGAAGAACAGCCTCGCGAGGGTCTGTTCTTTGCTGGGGGGGACGAACTGCTAGGAGGAGTTCGGTCACCCTTCTCTCTCTCTGATTTCGATCTGATCCCCCCTACCCTGTGGGTGGCCGGTCCTATTTATATGCAAAGGCCCTGGGCCTCTTCCCAAATATTGAGTGGGAAGGGCGCCAACAATTGGCCATTTTGAAGGGGAACAGCTAGTACACTTGTCCTGACTAAAGTTGGTCCTCGCCTGCACAAAGCTCTGGTGGTAACGCCATCTTGGGCTCCATGATGACCTCCGTCCTGCAGTCCTCCTGGTCTTGGTCTTGTTGCACCGAAATGGCAACCTTTGCCTGATGCCTCGGTACTCCGCGGCTACGCTTGCCCCCTTTGCACCAAAGGGGAAAGGAGGACACTGCGCGGGCTAGCGCCCGCCTGGCGCCCTTGGTCGTCATGGCTTGCATCACGGGCTCCTCGTGAGGTACCCTGCCTTGATCTCTCTGCCTCCTCACGAGCCAGCCTGGTGAGGCCATGCCTGAGGAAGCTCCGCGTCGTCCGCCCCGCGAGGCTTGGCCCCTCGCGAGGGTCTTAAGTCTATGTTGATGAAGATGGGCCGTGCTGGGCCCCCCTTTGAGCCACACCACAGGCCGCAGGCAGGCAAGTCTGGGGACCCCCATTCCCATAACACCAACAATAGACTTGTCTTCCTTGCATCCTTAATAGCTCTCAAGTCCTCGGACATAAACATCATTTTGGGTATGGACTGGATGTCAGCTCATTATGCTAAGATTGATTGTGCCACTAGAACCGTTCAACTTACTCACCCATGGGGTAAGACAGTCAATGTCTTAACTCGAGTGGCCAAGCGCCAGCTTTACTCCCTAAATGCCAACCCCCTTCCAGACCTTGAGGATGTTCCGGTAGTCCGAGACTTTCCGGATGTCTTTCCAGAAGAACTGCCAGGTGTTCCACCTGACAGGGATGTCGAGTTTGTGATAGACCTTGTTCCAGGAACCGTTCCAATTTCTAGAAGACCCTACAAGATGGCACCCTTAGAACTAGCCGAGCTTAAGAACCAACTCGATGAGTCCTTGAAAAAGGGTTTCATCCGTCCTAGTTCCTCTTCTTGGGCTTGCCCCGTCCTCTTCGTCAAGAAGAAGGATGGAACGGATCGAATGGTTGTAGATTACCAACCTGTCAACTTGGTCACCATCAAGAACAAGTATCCGCTTCCCAGGATCAACAATCTGTATGATCAGCTCGCTGGGTCCTCAGTCTTTTCCAAGATGGATTTGAGGTTGGGCTACCACCAAATCAAAATCAGAAACGGGGACATTCCCAAAACGGCCTTTGTTACTCGTTATTGCCAATACGAGTACACCGTTATGTCCTTCGGTTTAACCAATGCCCCAGCCACCTTCTCCCGGTTAATGAACTCGGTCTTCATGGAGTACTTGGATAAATTCGTCGTAGTATACATCGATGACATACTCATCTACTCCAAGAATGAAGAGGAACATGCCGAACATCTAAGGCTGGTATTGATGAAACTTCGAGAGCATCGCCTTTATGCCAAATTCTCCAAGTGTGAATTTTGGTTGCCAGAAGTGACCTATCTAGGCCATGTAATCTCTGGTAAGGGTATTGCTATCAATCCCGAGCGAGTTCAAGCTGTCCTTGACTGGACTCCACCTGAGACGGTCAAGCAAGTTCGAAGCTTCCTTGGCTTAGCGAGCTATTGCCGCCGCTTCGTCGAGAATTTCTCCAAGGTTGCTAAACCTCTAACTAAACTCCTCAAGAAAGATAAAAAGTTCGAGTGGGCTCCATAGTGTGAGTTCAGTTTTAGGAACTGAAAAGACGCCTAACATCTGCTCCCGTACCGGTACCACCAGATTTCTCCAAGGACTTTACTATCTATTGTGACGCCTCGCGACAAGGACTAGGTTGCATACTCATGCAAGATCGTCAGGTAATTGCCTATGCTTCACGGAAATTACAACCACATGAGGAAAACTATCCCACACATGATCTAGAGCTTGCAGCTGTAGTCCATGCACTTAAAACTTGGCGACATTACCTCCTCGGTAATCGCTGCGAGATCTTCACCGATCACCAAAGTTTGAAATATATCTTCACCCAACCAGATTTGAATCTTAGGCAAAGACGTTGGGTCGAGTTGATCTTTGATTACGACTTAGGAATAACTTACACCTCGGGCAAAGCCAATGTCATGGCTGATGCACTAAGTCGTAAGTCCTATTGTAACAACCTGATGTTACAACAAAGTCAACCACTTCTCCATGAGGAATTTTGTAAGCTTAATCTTCACATTGTTCCTCGAGGTTTTCTATCCACCCTGGTGGCGAAACCTACCCTTATGGATCAAATCATAGCTGCCCAGAAGCGTGATAAGGGCATATCCCGGATTAAGGAAAACATTGCTAGCGGAGTTGCTAAATGTTTTTCCATGGATAAGTGGGATGCTGTCTTCTTCGAGAACCGTTTGGTGGTTCCCAAGAAACAACATCTACGCCAGTTGATCCTTAAGGAAGCTCATGAATCCCCTCTCACCATTCATCCCAGTAGTACTAAAATGTATCAAGACCTACGCCAGAGGTTTTGGTGGACTAGTATGAAAAGAGAAATCGCTCAATACATTGCTAATTGCGACGTTTGTCGTCGTGTTAAAGCAGAGCATCAACGGCCTGCTGGCACCCTTCAACCTTTGGCCATTCCTGAGTGGAAATGGGATAAAATCAGTATGGATTTCATCACTGGGTTTCCCAGGACCAAGAGGGGGAATAATGCCATCTTCATCATGATCGATTGTCTTTCCAAAGTAGCCCATTTCCTACCTGTTCGTGAGAGTATCACCGCTAGCCAGCTAGCTGAGTTATACATCTCCTAAATAGTGTCACTTCATGGTGTCCCATTGGAAATTAACTCAGACCGTGGGAGTCTCTTCACCTCTCGATTTTGGGGAAGTTTCCAAAATGCTATGGGAACTCGTCTCTCTTTTAGCACCGCCTTCCACCCTCAATCAAGTGGTCAAGTAGAATGAGTCAATCAAATTCTAGAAGATATGCTCCGAGCCTTTGTCATCTCGTTCGGAATGGGTTGGGAGAAATGCCTTCCATTCACAGAGTTTGCTTACAACAATAGTTATCAATCTAGCTTGGGCAAGGCTCCTTTCGAAGTTCTATATGGACGAAAATGTCGAACGCCTCTTAACTGGTCAGAAACCAGGGAAAGACAACTCTTTGGCCCGGATATGATTCAGGAAGCAGAAGAACAGGTTCGCGTTATTTGTGAGAAATTGAAAACAGCCCAATCTCGTCAAAAGAGTCAATATGATCGTAAACATAAGCCTATGACTTATGAAGTCGGCGAGAAGGCCTACCTTCGGGTTACCCCGTTAAAGGGAACCCATCGTTTCGGTATCAATGGCAAATTGGCTCCTCGTTACATCGGACCCTTTCACATTCTTGCCAAACGAGGAGAAGTTGCCTACCAATTGGAACTACCTTCACATCTTTCCAGAGTTCATGATGTCTTCCACGTTTCTCAACTCAGGCGTTGCTTCGCGGATCCTATCCGTGGAGTGGACCACAAAACGCTTGATCTACAAGATAACCTCTCATATCGGGAATATCCCGTTCGTATCCTTGATCAAGCCGAGCGTACCACTCGACGTCATAATATCAAGTTTCTCAAGGTTCAATGGTCACACCATTCCGAGAAAGAAGCCACCTGGGAAAGGGAGGATCGTCCTCGACTCGAGTACCCCACCTTCTTTCCGGAGGATCCTAAATCTCGGGACGAGATTCTTTTGAGTGGGGGTGAGTTGTCACACCCTAGTTAGTTCAAGCATTAGAGTGAGCATCATGTTTAAATTCCTTTTAAATTTGAAATGGGGATGATAGAACCCCCAACACCCCCTGGAACAACTAGGGTTTACTAAAAACTTTACCAATGAACCTGAAATGCCCTTCTAAAAAGCCCACCCTTTTTGTTTTGGGTTAAAACCTTTGACAAAAATGGTGCACATTTTTCTAGGACATCAAAGGTCATTGGATTAATCCTTATGGTATTTGCATTTGGGCATTTAAATGCTATAAAATATTTTAAATGCACAAATAATCATAAACTAAAATGTTTGCTGTTGGATATATTCTAAGCAGTGGCCATGGTTAATTTTATGATTTATGGTAATGCCCTGGTATTTTTAATAAAGCCCTAAAGTTACAGAAATAATAAATAAATAAGAAAACAGAAAAAAAAAGGAGAGAGAGAGAAACTTACCAGGCGCAGCCCACCAGCCCACCTGGCTCGGCCCAGTCGACTGGCTCTTGCCAATCGTCCTCCTCCTCTCCCCAGGAGGACGAGGAGCGCGTGGCCGGCGCCCGCGGCCACACGCCGGCCACCTCCTGCTTCCGCCGACGCCCTGGAGGCGCCTACGAGTGCCACGCCGACCCCCACGTCTCCCTCTCTTCCTTCCCACTCTCCCTGTGGCCTCTCCCCCTCTCTGGCTCTCTCCCCATCTTCCTGCCGAGCGCAGCCGTCGCCACCGACAAGCTTCACCGCAGCCACCGCCGTCCATTCGTTGCCCCGTCATGCCAGGAAGCTCCGCCGTCGTCGACTACATCAAGTAGGCCGAGCCCCGAGCGCTCGCTCGCCCCGGAGACGCTGCACCGAGCTCGTCCTCAACTCCGGCCACCGGAGATCCCCTTCGCCGCCCCGCTCGCTCCAGTCCTTCCCCAAGCTCGCCGTTCGCTCCCCTGCAACTGCTGTGAGCTCCTTCACCGTTTCTCCCTCTCCCCGCGCTCGTCCGCATCCTCTAACCACCTCTGCCATCAAAGCCGAAGCTCGCCGCCGCCACCGCACGTCGCCGTCGTGGCCACAGCCATGTTGGGATGCCACCGAGCACGCCTTCGTCTTCCACGCACCCGCAGGAGCCCGTAGCACCCTTGCACGCCCCTCGCCGTGCCCCCTAGCAACTAGCTCGTCCTCGCCCGAACTCCGGCGACCGCCAAGGTCGTCGTCGGTGTTGTTCCCGGCCTCCCTGAGCTCCACTTTATCCACCAAACGACGCGGCTCGCTCCCCGCGTCACGTAGCTGCTCTCCGCCGTCGATTTGGTTGCCAGAGACGCAAACCCGAGCCCCTCCGTCGCATCTGTCGTCGCCGGCGTCAAGCCGCTGACGAGTTGACCCTGTTTGACCCCCGTGTGGGCCCAGGTAGACCCCCCCTAAGTCTATGACAGGTGGGGCCAGTCTGCTAATCAGTTTAAGATTAGTTTTAACTAATTTTAATTAGTTTAGTCACTGACATGTGGGCCCAGGCCCCACTGACAGTCAATTAGCACTAACATAATTCTGTTAATTAGTTGTGACACTGACAGACAAGGCCCACCAGTCAGGTTTGACCTGGCCGACCCAGTTGACCCGCTGACGTCACACCTATTTCATGCTGACGCATTAATTCAATTACTGGATTTATTCTTTAATAGGAAATTCCAGAAAATAGCCAAAACTTGTAAAAATCATAGAAAATCAACCATAGCTCCAAATGCAAAGATTTGTATATGAAAAATTCTCAGAAAAATTCAATCTATCCATCTGTAATGGTTTCATGCATGACAAAACAAGTTAACCTTGCTGTTTAAGCAGAATAAGGTAATGCACTAATAAGGCCATGTTTAATGAGCTAACATTTGAATCTTTGATTCAAATGAGTTCATCCCCTTCTGTTTTAGCTTGCATTAGGCCAAGACACTTTCATCTTGCCATGTCATAGCATGCATCATATTGTTGCATATTGCCATGTCTTGATTATGTTCGGTGTGTCTTTCGTGGTAGGTTCTGCCTCCGAGGATAACCCCGAGTATCCGTCTGAAGGGCAGTACCCTACTACCTCTACAACAGGCAAGCAACCCATTGATCATTCCGATACAAACCCATGTTCTCGCTTCTGCTCTTGTTTACTGCATTAAGACAACGCGATTCAACCTGTTGTGTGCTACGGTAGTTGAACCCTTATCCTCTGCATGACCTGTCATTGCCACAGTAACTAGGTGAAACCCACTAGCATGTGTAGGAGTTGATTGAGCCATGTATGTGATTCCTACCTTGCTATGCCTGCTATGCTTAGAGTTGTGTCAGGTCTGGTTCATCTGGGCGATGGGCTAGAGTGATATGATTATGTTGGTAATGAGAAAGATGTGTTAAACATGTTTTGGTAAAGGTATCGATGAGAGCCCATGTAGGAGTACATGGTGGGTTGTTTCATTGAGGCCGTCCATAAGAACTGAGATCTGTATGCGTGATTTAAGATTCAGTTACTACCACACATTGGGCCCTGAAATATGACCCCGTTCGACTTACTGACCCATCTCGTCCTCTGTCCAGGAGTTGCAACTAGTTTCTGGTGTTTGTAGGTTATGTGTTGGCGGCCGAGCGTAGCGCTGACCCTAGGGGTGGGCTATGATGCGGTAGATACACCATGGCACGGTGTACCGAGTCGCCCGTTTGGTGTCTCGGGAACCCTGCACACATCGTTTGGGGCCGTTGAGGACACCCCGGCCGGATTTCCTTGCGGATGGAACCTGAATAGGTGATAAACATGGACTAAAGACTTGTGAGGTTAGTCAGGTCGTGGTCTACACCCACGTCGGTTTTCGCTTGAAGTCTGTCGAGCACATGTCGTGTGCAGACGCTAAGTGGTGGAAACATGTGTGACGAAGTACACCCCTGCAGGGTATAAAACTATTCGAATAGCTGCGTCCGCAGTAAAGGACTACTTGGTTGCCAATACAGTTCATAGACAAGTTAATGCTTACTACTAAAAGACTCAAGATAAGTGTGAGTACCGAGGATGGCCCTCTCGTAGGATGACGAGGGAGAATCCCCGGTGGAGTATTGTGTTGGTGAGTAGTGGACTCGTGTGCAAAAACTATTTTACTAGTGGAGTTCCGTAGGATAGCTTAGCCAAGAGTCAAAGCTGGCTTGCTGCAATAACCCCACCACCTTCTTGAGAATGAGCATGTATAGTAGGTTCTATTGTAAGACTTGCTGAGTACCTTTGTACTCATGGCTTAATTACTGTTTTCAGACGACAACACTGCCCCCTCCGATGGGTTCTACGTAGACCTTGACGTCGACGAGTGACTAGCCACCCAGGTGGTGATCCTGGCCATGGAGGGCCCTATGTAGATAGACAGGCTTCGAGAAGCCTTCTTTCTTTCTAGCGTCTGTACTCAGACTAGTTGCTTCCGCTTATGCTGGTATGATTGTATGACTTGAGTGTCGGGTCATGTGACCCCTATCTGTATGAACATGTTATGTATGGCTCTCTGGAGCCTTTAAATAAAGTACTTGAGTTGTAGAGTTTTGTTGTGATGCCATGTTGTATGTACTCATATCGGGCATATTGTGTGTATGATTGAAATGCTTGGTATGAGTGGGATCCGACAATCTAGTTGCTTATCCTTGGCAGCCTTTCTTATGGGGAAATGTAGTCTAGTGTTCCTCGAGCCATAGTAGTCCGCTACAGCCCGGTTCACCGGAGTCCTGCTAGCCCAGCACCACTGCTCAGGACACTTGACTGGCTGGCATGTGTTTCACGTCGTTCCTGTGTCTGTCCCTTCAAGGAAATGTCACGCGGTGACATCCGGAGTCCTGCCAAGCCCAGCCCGGGTTCCCCGGAGTCCTGCTAGCCCAGTGCTACATCCCGGAATCACTCGCTGATGACCGACATGCTCGATGTGATTCATGTATGCCTGTCTCCATAGGTCTGTGCCGCTTTGGGTTCACGACTAGCCATGTCGGCCCGGGTTCTCTGTCATATGGATGCTAGCGACACTATCATATACGTGAGCCAAAAGGCGCAAATGGTCCCGGGCCATGGTAAGGCGACACCGTGGGATACCGTGCGTGAGGCCGCAAAGTGATATGTGGTGTTACCGGCTAGATCGATGTGGCTTTGAATCGGGGTCCTGACACATTGTTAGGCTGTCCACAAAGTCGGCAGAAAAATATCAGTGTTGCCTCCAAAATCGTACCAGCAACTTTACCATGTTATATATAGAACCTAAAGAAACATCAGAAAATAAGTACCCAAATATAATAACAAACAAATAAACCTACTCAAGAAATCATTCCCCATGCTACCTATATGCCTTGCTTAAGAAAAAAATAACCTGCCTCAGAAATTGTTTCACACGGCACCTAAAATCTAAATCCAATGGGTTGTGGCCAAACTTATCTGCACCACCAAACCATTTTAAAAGGCCAAACAAGCAGTTCCAACGGGCCATTTAGCTCACTGGCAAGTCCAACCTCTACATAACACCTAAGAGATTCAAGACAAAAGCTAGCTCAACGTTCCTCGCAGCTAATAGAAACACCATGAGAGAACTGTTCTGCAACAAAAATGAAAATAGCAACCGTAGTGACAGTATCAGGGTTCAGAAAACTGCTTTGTTTTTCTAGAACCAAACCAACATTGTTTTTAATGTCATGCAAAAGCTCTTCTTTTGTGTTTTTTACACAGATAAAACCTGTCCAAATCTATGTTTTTCGGCCTTCGGTGCCATTATTAAGAACACCACAACTACAAAAGCTTCTGCCTTTGCACAACACTTTCCTCCCGACTTCACTAAATCATAGAACAATATAATTTTTATAATTGACAATAGTAACAGTCTCCAGCTATAGTAGCAGGGTCGAATTCTCTCAACTATATATTGCAAAAAGGGTTGTAGTAGTCTCCGGCTTGGCTGGTTTTACCTTGAACAAAATTGCGATTTAGAAAAGCAGCACGGGTTTTCTGAAGAAGCTCTTGTACCCGGTCAACAGTCCCATTGCCTGATCGGAGTGAGGGAGAAATGTAGGTAAGAAGAATGAACAACCATCCTGAAGTGTGAGTAGTAAATAACCAAGAAATGAACCAATAAAAAACACAAAGAACAATCACTATCAGACCCATTAATTTGTCCATATACATGATTTAGAGTATAACTTGGAAATGAAAACTATCTAGGCAGATTAGAGATAGAGCTCACCTTGTTTTTTCCTCTTCCTCAAGATCCTTCCTCTTCTCTTCTTTGTTCGATCTGCTCACATCTTGTTTAGAAAAACATAAACAAGATATCCAAGTTAGATTAAAGAACCAAGGGAAACAACAGGGGAACCTGCATGAGTTTTTCTTCTACATCTTCCATGGATGACGAATCTCATAGAGAACGTTGAGATCCATCTTGGCCTCACCTTCTGCCGAGGACGACAACGATAAAGGTACCATGGACCACCGCTTCGCCAGCATCACCGCCTGCTGCGACTGCTGCTCTCCTCATCACCGGCGGTGCCACCACTAGAACATGAGAGGAGGTGAGGAGAGGTGACGGACTCTATCACCCCACGGACGCCGACGACCGCCAACTCCAGATTGGAGAATTGGGAGGAAACAAGGAGATGAGAGGAGAAGTGGCGGCCAAGCTCACCTTGACATCTTCCAAGCACCTCCCGTGCACACCATCTTCAGCCGTCGGGATCTCATCCATGAAGATGCTGCTTTTCCCTATCGCCGGCCTCTCCTCCACCCCGTGAGGCATCCGCTGCCCGGTCTTCGGCCTTGCTGCTCCACCCCACACCGCTGGCCTCTTGGCCCTCCCCTGCTCTGTCCCATATGACGATGTGCCTCCTCTCCTATTCCTCTCTTTCTCCCTCCTCTCTCTCCCTCTCATATTCTCTCTCCTACAGATCTAATTGAGCGCCGCCGCTGTCGCCCTTTACTTGCAAGTCGGCGCCGTGGTGGGGATCCAAGAAGGAGGACGGGGCGGAAGGGAGGAATGGTGCGGTGGCTGTGAGAAGGAGTGGGTGGCTGTGGATGGGGGGCTAGGGTTTGGTGCGGTTATGTCCAATGGGCTCCTCGCCCCAGCCATGGGACATGCGGCGCGCGAGTAAAGGTTCACCCGCCCGAAGATGACCTGCTTCTTAGACAGCCAATGCAAGCTTGAGACGAGCCCACTCATCATTGGACAAGGAAAATGATTGGGAGGTGAAAAACGATTTAACTGCAAGTGAAGATCCAACGGTGCATCGAGCCAGAGGGGCAGATCCGACAGCCGACGAAGCTTGCAATCGGGGGAGCCTTTTGGAGGTGAGTTGGCTAGCCTCATTATTGTTTTAAATGAGTATTACAACAGTTGATCTACCAGGAGATCGTAATGGAATAAACCCTAGAGGTCGAGCTTGTGTGGTTATGATAATGTATCTCCTCCGGACTAAGTCCTCCGGTTTATATAGACACTGAGAGGATCTAGGGTTACATAAGGTCGGTTACAAAGAAAGGAATCTACATATTTGGTCGCCAAGCTTGCCTTCCATGCCAAGGAGAGTCCTATCCGGACATGGGTGCAGTCTTCGGTCTTTGTATCTTCACAGCCCATCAGTCCGGCCCATGGCTAACAGGCCGGACGCCCGAGGACCCCTTAGTCCAGGACTACCTCAGTAGCCCCTGAACCTGGCTTCAATGACAAGGTATCCGGCACATAGATCTGTCCTCGGCATTGCAAGGCGGGTTCCTCCTCCTGAACTCCAAGGTAGTCTTTGGATGTATTGAACGTGTCCGAACCTGTAACACAACTCCACACACAACCGCAGAGAGAATATAATATTCCACGAGTCCAATCTGATGACAACTTTTATAACGTGACGTCATGCTCGCCCGGTTTTTCGAACCGTTTCCTGTCTCTTCGTTCCGCATTTCGAGGCGCGGTTGCTATTGGCATGCTCTGTCGAAACAGAGATTGTGTCCCCTTATTGCGGGATTCTCATTAACACGAGCGTGGGTAACCCAACCGTTCTGTTGGAAAGATCCCTTAGGAATAGGCAGGCTTTCAGGCTCAAGAGGAGGCGTTTAATTCCTGCTGCCTTTATAAAGGAACCGAGGGTCGTCCTTTTTGATGCCAAACTTCTCCTCAGCCTCTCCAACCTCGAGTTCTAGCACCCAAGGTTTCGAATTCGTTTCTCCGAACTTCCCCATTATGTATGGACCCAGCCCTCAAGGCCGATGGGTGGCTTCCTCCGTTACAGAGGAGGATATTGCGAAGCTTCCAGCGGCCAGATACCTGACAGCGGAGATCCACCACAGGCTTCCTGCTCAAGGGTAGGTTATCCCGACCCCCAGATATGGCGAGAGGGTCGTATTCATCTCACACTTCCTTCGAGGGCTAGGGCTTGCTCTTCACCCCTTCGTCCGAGGGCTAATGTTCTATTATGGACTAGATTTTCACGATCTAGCCCCAGAGTCTTTCCTCCATGTCTCGGCGTTCATTATTACGTGTGAGGCATTCCTCCGAATCCCCCCACACTTTGTCTTATGGCTCAAGACCTTTAGTGTAAAACCAAAGGTAGTCGACGGGGAACAGGTGGAGTGCGACGATGCTGTAGTCAGCCAGCTCACCAACACTCCTTGGCAAAAAGGCTCTTTTACCAAAACTTCCAATCAATGGCAGCGAGAGTGGTTTTATGTTACGGAGCCCCGCGGCACCAAGTGGGTAGCTGCACCCTCGTTTCGCCCTGGCCTACCGTTACAGCTTGCATCATGGGCCAATAAGGGGCTGGATTGGGGATCAGTTGATGAAGTGCGGACTCTAAAAAACCACATCCGAACCCTCCTCGAGAGGGACATCGATCTTGTCAGCGTGATTCAAGTAATGATGATTCACTGAATCCTACCATGCCAGCGTAGGCCTCTCCTTATGTGGGAGTTCAATCCAGAAGGACCACGAACCCTCCAACACTTCTTCGGCATTACGCACAAAGGGATGTGGAAGTTGTTTTTCGGAAAACGAAAACATTGGCCGGACACTACTGAGGACACAGGCCTCGACTACAACCGTCCGGATACCCCGGTAAGCACTTAACTTCCAAACACCTCTTTTAAGTATGTCGTAATATATTACTGAGCAAACTATCTCCTTCTAGGGATGGATAACGAAAGCAGAGCTAATTAGGTGTCCGGCCCCCCTTCCCGAAGGTTCAGCGGATCCTGTATTAACAAGGATGCTAGCCCCGGCACCGTACCAGATGCCTATGAAGGAGGGAAAGGCAGAGAGGACGAAAGATGGGCCCCATCCCGAAGGTGTGCCAGACATTGTGTCCGGAGGAATCAAGATTCCATCGTCCGAAGACAAAAATGATGGGTAAGTCAACGTCTCTTCCCCCCATGGGAAGAAAAGGGTCGCCTCCAAAGATTGGGAGGAAAAGGCTTCTAAGTGAGGCAAGATGCCTTCATCGGGTGGTTCGGGCTTGGAGGACAATGTCATCGCCAGTCCCATGACGAGGACAAGCCTCAGGCCAAATCGTAAGTGAACAAGGGTGTTTTAAACACATCCCGTCTCTTTCTTGTAATGTCTAGGATATATGTTTTTTGCAGTTCAGCACGTAGTCTTCTTCAACAATCCTCTTCCTCGGGGGATCTTCTCCCGGAGATGATGGAAAGCAAGACGCCTCCACCAAACTCCTCGCCGAACAGGGCGGACGACTTTGAGGTGTCGCCGCGGAGGGTCTCCCCCGATCAACAAGTGGTGCGAGGGATGATGAAGACAAAACCCGAAGGTGATACTTCGGTGGCCCCGGGTCCGGGGACCAACAATAAAGGCCCCGAACAGCCGGTCTACAGCCGGATATGAATAAACGGATCCCTTCAAAGGGAGGTTGCATTCCTACCATAGCCTCTGGAGACCCAGAGGCGCCGAACATATTGACGAACATGCTGCGACAGGCGTCCGTCTCAGAGGAACATGGTACCTTGATGGGCACGGTTGTTGAAAAGGTCCTGTCCGTGAAAAGCAGATTGAATGAGGCCTTCATGGGCCTGCTAAGAGGCTTCGAGGTTTGTACCATAATATGTTCGATTGTGTTTTATTCAAGAATACACCTGTGTATAGATAGTAGCCCCTGAGACTCTGATTGGCTTCCCGAGGGAGGCGATCAGAGGATCCAAAGATATGCCAGCAAGTAATATGATTAATTGGAACACAGGCTGTGACCTCCCCGGAAACTGTCCGGACTGTAGAGATTGCGGATTTGCAACACAAGATTGATGAGGCAGATACTGATATCGCGCTTATCAATAGGCGTCTTGACAAGTCACAAGGTACGTATTCAGAGCAATCCTTACATATACATGTTTGTAATATAAGTGTGACGCTGAAAGTTGCATACTGGAATATGCATGGCTGCAGATGGTGCCACCGCCATTGAGATTCTTCAGGCGGAGCTGGCCCGGGCCAAGGAGCAGGCCCGGTTTAGTGATGCAGCTGCCAAAAAGGCATTAAAGGCCGAACAAGCTGCTCGGCACCAAGACGAGGAGAAAATATCCTCGATGGCGCTCGAACTGAAAAATGCTACTAGCCATTGTGAACTCCTAGAGAAGGAGAATAAAGCCAAAGCGGCTAAGCTTGACAAGGCCTTGCGAGAGGAGAAAGAAGCATGGTCTGAATCTAGAGCGGCCCGTGAGGAGATCCAGCAAGCTAGGGAGATTGCGGCTGTAAGCCCTTTTTATTACAGACTAAGTTCGGCGATCTGAATTATGCTCAGCTTAACCAAGTGTGGAGTTCTCCAGACGTGTTTTTAGACCTGCCGAAGAGTTCATCCGATGAGGCGCAGTTTTACCAAGCGCAAGAGGGATATGCAACGAAGAAGATTTTTTGGTCACGGTTCGGCATATCAAAATGCCCTCTACTTCTGAATGAACAGATGTCCCAATGGGCCGAGCTTCGCAGGATGTCTGGCGCTACCATGAAGAACTTCATACTTCAGTTGTGTCCGACTGAGCCAATTCCAAATAGCTATTTCGGCTTGGTGCGGCGGCTTGCTGATGCGGTGCCACGTATCGACGCCGTGAAGCGCTCGGCGTGCATTGAAGGTGTACAGATGGCCTTCGCCCGAGTCAAGACATACTGGGTGGAGATGAAAGTCGTCGATGTTGCAGCGCAGGGTCCACCCAAGGGCAAGGACCATCACGCACCAGAGCATTACTTTGAGGACGTCTTAAAGGATGCCCACTTGATAGAGGGTCAATGTTCGAAAGGCATAATATTCGAGTGAATTCTTTACGAATTGTAAAAGACAATTTTTATAATCAATCTATATTTTGATTTTGCCTAAAGGCTTATGTTCCTCCTGTGTGGCCGTTTGTATATGATCAGAAAGTTTTCCAGTCGTCGGCTTCAGCCCCCTCGTAGGAAGTACGGGGGTGTTCGAAAAAGCATCTGATCACTCTTGACCCAACGTCTTAGTCCGTGAAGGAGGTGTCAATGCGGCGAACCAGGCAACCAGACTATAGGGCGTTAACACTTTCACTTAGCCATAGGAGTTTTATGGTGGGTCTATGACATTGCCGCTAGTATGTATGTGGCTTATTCTTACGACGCGTTTACATATTTGATCGGAAAGAGGTCCTTCGTGTGACACGGAGGGAATCGCTAAAGATTCTGATAAGTCATCGAGTGGATGACCAGCTCTTGCCGCATCATGACAGTCAGTTTACGGCTTTCTCTACTGAGGTGCTTAACCAGGTGAACTGGAAGCACAATCGCAATAGTTCTCCCTTTACTACCCTAGCCAATAGAGCGGAACGTAGGATAGCAAGCACAGGAGCCGGGCAACCCAACTATTGACCCAAGACATGATTCGGAGCTGATGTGTATAAGGCCAAACTCGTGACGCTGAAGTACGCTATAGAGCTGTTCGGACTTGTCGGCAACTCGTTTGTTCCCATACCGAGCCCCTGGCAAGTTATGCCGAGGTGTATGTTTGAAACAACCGTAGGGGCAAAACTCGGTTCTGTAGAAAAAAATGGATTATTTTTACCAGGATCTGAGTGATGTGCCAATCGTGTATATAGATAACAAAGCCGCAACCCCAGTTATTTGATATGCCAGGGGTCGAAGGCGGAGGAAAAAGACACTTTACAGGCTCGAAATAGAGTGTGCGGTCTACAAAAAGTTATTTTGGACCTCCTGTCGCACGTCTGCGCCGCCTGTCCTCGGTGAAGGGACTCCTTGACGGAAATAGCCCTTGGGTGAGTGTATGAACCCAAATTCCGATAGAGTCCGGGGCCAGCCATTGAGCCACCGGTGGAGGGAAACAAGAGAAAGGAAGAACAGAAAATAGTTAGAAAAAATAAGGTTACGGGAGTACTTTCAGGTCGGTCTGTATTGTGCTTCCGCCAGTGCCCAGGGTATTTTAAGTGCGTAGTTATGTATGCATGGTACAGATTTTCCAGGTATATGCGATGGACGGCGGAAGGCGAACTGCTAGTCATGTATGGGATTTGAACGGTCATGTTGAATGGAGATCGGTGGCTTAATGGCTGACGAGGTATGTGGTGTAACGCCCCCGCTATGTAGTTTGGCTGATATAGCCGTAGTGTGATCCTCTGCATGGAGAGAGCGCTCCATGCGTTCCCCTGTAGGGGACTGTGCCATGTGTACCATGTTCGCTGTCTTTACTTCGGGGGGAAACTTCTTCTGATCCCTAGTGTTTGGTAGGCGAGTTTTGTCGTCATCGCCATCGCCAGGCGGCTTCTTCCCCTTGTATTCAGCATTTAACTTGTCGGCATGTTTGAAGACCCAACAGTTTCTGTTGGTGTGGTTAGCTTGTTTATTGGGTGGCCATGAATCTGGCAGGGCCTATCCAATATCTTATCCAAGTTGGATAGTCCGTCTTTGTTTGCCTTGAATGGCTTCTTTCATTGACCGGGTTTGGGGCCGCTGGATCTGGCGTTGACCGCTGTGTCGTGCGCTCCCTCATTACTATTGCCACGATTGTGCTTATTGCGTGGTAGTTTCCCGTTGCCGTCTCGTACTTTGAAAGTGCCCAGGTCGCTGGCACTGTTGCTTCTACGAGCGAGCCAGCTGTCTTCTCCCGTGCAAAAGCGGGTCATTAGAGCGGTAAGGGCTGACATAGATTTTGGTTTTTCCTGACCGAGGTGGCGGGCGAGCCACTCATCCCGGACACTGTGTTTAAAGGACGCTAGGGCTTCCGCATCCAGACAGTCTATGATTTGGTTCTTTTTAACTAAGAACCTAGTCCAGAGCTTTCTGGCTGACTCTTCGGGTTGTTGGACGATGTGACTTAAGTCATCGGCGTCTGGTGGCCGGGCATATGTACCTCGGAAGTTGTCGTGGAAAGCGTCCTCCAGATCCTCCCAGCTGCCAATAGAGTTTTCAGGCAGACTGTTTAACCAGTACCTTGCTGGTCCTCTAAGTTTTAGTGGGAGGTATTTGATGGCATGAAGGTCGTCTCGGCGAACCATGTGAATATGGAGAAGAAAATCCTCGATCCATATCGCGGGATCGGTTGTTCCATCATATGATTCGATATTCACGGGTCTAAACCCTTCTGGGAATTCATGCTTCATTACTTCGCCAGTGAAGTAGAGTAGGTGTGCGGCGCCTCTATATTGGGCCACATCGCGACGTACCTTAGATGGAGTCCGTCTGCAGTTTTCGGCCCGGGCATAACTAGACTTGTCCCATCCGAATAGGTAGCCGACGTCGCGTGTCGAGGCACGTCCTCACGATCCGTAGATCGACCTGTTGTGTCGTGCTCTAATGTCCAGCTTCTGCCAAGGGTCGTTTGTATGACCCCGAGCTATTTTGTCTCTATTTTTTCTTTGGGGTGAGGCGGGCTGCTGTTCGGCTTGAGCTGCCGCTTTATCCCGACTGCACGGTGGTCGGTTAGCCGCATTGTCCCGACCACGTGGTAGAAGTGCCGGCGCCTCCTCATCGAATCGAGGTAGCAATCTGTGCTTCGGGTAACCCTTGGTTGTGTGTTTGGGGACCATATTCTTTGGCCACTAGGATGTCTATCCATCTGTCCTTGAGCAGGTCTTGGTCAGCTTGAAGCTGATGTTGTTTCTTTTTCAGGCTCCTTGTCATGGCTAATAACCGGGGTTTAAAGCGCTCCTCCTCAAGAGGTTCCTCAGGCATGATGAAATCCTCGTCGCCAAGGCTTTCCTCATCCTCGGAGAGCGGAAGATAATTACTGTCCTCCGAGTCTTCGTGTATGGCCTGTTCATGCGGGCTATCATGCCCGTCTTCCAATTCATCATGTTCGGATGTTGCCCCAACAGGGGCTTCATTGTCTTCAGCATCGTCGGGGGTGTTGTTTTCTCTGGTGCCGGTATTACTGTCTTTTGCGCGACGTGACTTAGAGTGGCGCCGCTGACGCCGGCGTTTGGGCTGTGTCTCAGGAGGTTTATCCTCAACTGGATCTTCTTTGTCATCGTCGTTAGATTCTTTAGGTGTATCCACCATGTATACGTCGTATGAAGAAGTGACCGTCCTGCGTCCGGTGAGTGGCGGGTTTCGGCCCTGCTCTTCTCCGGCAACATCGTCTATACTATCGAAGTCTTCGGAGCCGTAATCGAGCATGTCGGTTAAGTCCTGGACAGTGCCTATGGAGTGGGTGGCGGGTCGGAAGCAAGATTCTCCATCATCAGCCCCTAGTTCGAACCGAACATAGTTCGACTGTGAGTCCCCCGCCAAGGACAAGTTTTTTAATGAGTTTAGCATGTCGCCCAAAGGCGAGTGCTGGAAGTTGTCTACGGCACTGAATTCGAAGACCAATAAACAATCAAGTTCGGTGTCCGCGGGCTCACATGGTTCGGAGCTTACACCCAGAGAAAAGTCCAGAATTCCGGTGACACGAGTATTGTGTGGGGTTAAGTCCATGTGTGGCTCCAACGCTGGCGAATCTATGGCCTCCATGGCGGGGTTGAGCCTCCGATCCTTGGATGCTGCAGTGCGCTCTGTATCTAAGGCCAGAGTGGTTATAGGAGCTATCTCCTGGATGCGGTCTGACGACAGATTTAGGTCATGTTCATCAAGGTGACCAGGAGCGGTCGCCGCGGCTCGAATCTGGCGAAGATCAAATCTCCAGGATGTCCGCAACGTAATTCAAGCTCCCAAATCTGACCTGATGGCCAGGGGCGTAGCTATCGATCTGCTCCGGGTGGCCAAACGAGTTGGCCCGCAGCGTGAAGCCGCTGAACACGAAGATCTGTTCGGGGAGGAAGGCTCCCCCTTGGGTAGCATCACTGTAGATGGTTGAAGGAGCCATCAAACCTATTGATGACGGCACAGTGGAACTCTCAATGAAAGCACCAATGTCGGTGTCAAAACCGGCAGATCTCGGGTAGGGGGTCCCGAACTGTGCGTCTAAGGTCGATGGTAACAGGAGACAGGGGACACAATGTTTTACCCAGGTTTGGGCCCTCTCTATGGAGGTAATACCCTACGTCCTGCTTGATTGATCTTAATGAATATGAGTATTACAAGAATTGATCTACCACGAGATCGTAATGGCTAAACCCTAGAGGTCGAGCTTGTGTGGTTATGATAATGTATCTCCTCCGGACTAAGTCCTCCGGTTTATATAGACACCGGGAGGATCTACGGTTACACAAGGTCGGTTACAAAGAAAGGAATCTACATATTTGGTTGCCAAGCTTTCCTTCCATGCCAAGGAGAGTCCTATCTGGACATGAGTGCAGTCTTCCGTCTTTGTATCTTCATAGCCCATCAGTCCGGCCCATGGCTAACAGGCCGGACGCCCGAGGACCCCTTAGTCCAGGACTCCCTCAATGAGTACATCCATACCGTCATAGCTCATCTGATAGAATATTCCATCCTCGAGCTCCACAAATATGTCCGGATCTTATTCATATCCGGGGTCAAGATCTCGGTTGCGATTCTTCGGCTGAGGGGCAGGGTCATGGATCCCTTCGACGGCCTTTCGCCATTCCTGTTATAGGTGGATAGGATACTGCCTGTCAGGAATGATTCAGGGACAGGGGTAAAATAGTAGAGTTAGAGCTTACCCATCCAGGAGGATTATACATGGAAAATCCGTCTCGATATTGGATACGGGTGAACTTCTGCTTCTCCCCTTTATACAGTCCGGCCAATATTTTGTCTAGAGCGGCGGGGTCTTTGGGCCCTTCCGATCGTAGCATGAGGCATCGTCTTCCCCGTTGTAATGCCACATGGGCAGCCCTATGTATTGCAGTGGCTGGACCCCCCCCCCCACGCGCGCTATGGAGATCGCCATTACCTCGACTATTGACAATACGGACTGGGCAAGCATCTTAGTCTTGCCCAGCAGCAGGCTGATCTCTGCACTATCCTCTTCCTCGAGGCTCCGAGGACGCCAGCTATGGCATTTCTTCAATGGAGCACTTGAAAACTCGGGGAGGCCCATACGGATGGGGTCGGGAAGAGCGACGTCATCGATATAGAACCATTCCGAAGGCCACTCTTCGGAAGCCTTCTTCGGCGTGCCAGACAGGTATCCGGTCCCGGCGATGCGCCACACTTCGGCTCCCCCACTTCAAAAATTGACCCTCCTTGATTACGAGGGACGAGGCAGAACAGTCTTCTCCATCAATCGAAATGGGCCTTGCAGCCCAGGAATAGCTCGCATAGAGCGACATAACCCGCAATATTTAGGATAGAGGCGGGAGTGAGACTGTGCAGAGACCTCGGAGGAAGGGATGGATCAGAAATCCGACACCTCTTAACAAGAAGGGGACGAAGCATACTCGTTCCCCTAGACGGATTGGGGAAGTTCTCCGCTTGAGCCCCACCATTGAAGGACGCCATCCCTGCTCGTACGGGGACCAAATCCGCGGGGGGAAGAAAGCCCTGTGTTTGCAGCTTCACCAGCTGATTGTGAGAAACTGAACATCGCTCCCAATCCCCCTTTTTGGAGTTGTGGGGACGAGAGGAAGAGCTGGGAGCACTAGCCATGTTGGGGTGGTTCTGCTCCGCAAGCTCTGAGGGTTTCTTCCATGGGATTTGGAGGGGATCTGAGATCTATTCTCTTTAAATAGCACCTTTCTAGTACGGTCAGGGTGGTATATGTAAAAATGCCCCGACCTCTTGTATTCACTCAACACGTGGAAGCTGAAGTTAGGAAGGCGCGGAAGCCGAGGGGTGTGACATTAAATGGATAGCCGAATACATCACTTTAAAGTCATAGGAGGAAGAACCCGCCTTGCAATGCCAAAGACTATCTATATGTCGAACACCTCGTCATTGAAGCCTAGTTCGGGGGCTACTGAGGGAGTCCTGGACTAAGGGGTCCTCGAGCGTCCGACCTATTGGATACGGGCCGGACTGATGGGCTGTGAAGATACGAAGACCGAAGACTCTGCCCATGTCCGGATGGGACTCTCCTTGGCATGGAGGGCAAGCTTGGCGACCAAATATGAATATTCTTTTCTCTGTAAACCGACCTTGTGTAACCCTAGATCCCTCCTGTGTCTATATAAACCAGAAGGCTAGGTCCGTAGATAGACTCGAATAATCATAGCCAGACTAGACTTTTAGGGTTTAGCCATTACGATCTCGTGGTAGATCAACTCTTGTAATACTCATATTCATCAAGATCTCCATAGAGAGGGCCCGAACCTGGGTAAACATTGTGTCCCTCGTCTCCTGTTACCATCGATCCTAGACGCATAGTTCGGGACCCCCTACCCGAGATCCACCGGTTCTGACACCAACACTGGGTGCTCTGCGTCCTCAGGTCCCGGCCCTCGAGCGAGCTCAGCCGCCGCTGGTATGCCAGGTCGCGATGCCATTGTCAAGGCCAGGGGTGAGGGCTGGAGAGCCAGTAAGAGCTCCTGAGTCACGATGCTCAGGAGCCCCCCTTTTAACACGCAAGCGAATCGCATGGGAGAAGAGAGAGAGTCTGCGGTACCGCCCGCTGTAGTGCTCAGGAAGTTCTTGCAAGTTAGCGCAAGGAAGGGTACAAATCACCATGGTGATTGCTGGTCCGCCATTGGTACGTTGGAGGGGACTCCCTACTGCGAAGAGCCCCCCAGGGCGTGTACATCCCCGCCCTGACACGTGGCTTGCACGGCAGGGTTAGACGAGGTGTGTCTGGGCACTCGTGAACTAGCATGGGACTCACGAGGCCCTACCTCGAGGCGGGTTGCTCCTGGTCTTGGTTCTTGATGGCTGTGGCGTTCCTATGAGATGGTTAGACAACCTGTGCCGAATGAATTTCCTGAGGTTATCGCACGATAAGGCCAAGCACCAATGACCCCAGGAGGTGACGTGAACGGGGCCAGCCCACCTGACGGAGCTCAGCCATTGGATTTATCAACATTGCAGGGACGGCCCCGAGCACAGACGCCGTGCCTAGCCTTCTTATGCGAAGGATCCTGAAGAAAGACGATCGGCGCGCGGCTCCCATGGTGGGTGACAATCAAGCAGGTGATAACCATAGATGGATTATGCATGAGAAGCAAACTAGCTTAGGTAAATGCGAGAACGATACATGCCACTGGGTCAGACCCGAGCGGCCTGGGCATGATGCAGCCTGAGGGGTGCCCCCAGCAAGGTGAACTAAAAATGCAAGCGGATACATGCCGCAGGGACTGACCCACGCGGCCTGGGAATGATGCAGCCCAGGGGCGCTCCCAGCTAAATGAACTTGGAAAGATGTCATTGGGTTTGGTTGTTGAAGGAGTGTTAGGGTAGCTGAGGATACGTAGCGAAGAAGTTTCTCCTCACAAGTCGTCGAGGCCCTGAGCCTCGGGAGGCTCTGGAGGCTCGGGTGGCCTCCTGAGGACCGTCTCCATCTCCGCCAGGACTGCGTGATGCCTGGCTTCCTGACCTGACAGGATGCTCTGCAGATTGTGTTGGAAGGTGGCAGCCACGTTCGCAGGCCGAACGACATGCGAACGTAGCTGTAAGGCGGACCCTCACACCAGCCAGCACGCGAAGGCCAGAAGCGCTCTTGAGATGCGGCCCTGTTGAGCCCTGGGATGTCGAGCAGACGTGCAGCTCGCCACCCTCGCCTGGGTGGGGAGCAGCACCTGGTGGGCGGCGGTCGCCGTGTATGGTTCTTGCTTCCTGAAGGTCCTTAGTGGCCTTGACGATGAACTCCTGAGTGCCGGGCGCTCCTCGCCCGGTGCCCTCCTGAGGGAAATGTGCCATGAAGCACGCATCCACATGGTGCCCGAGCGTCTCCCTCGTGACGTTGGCCAGGTCCGAGGCCCTCCAGAATAGAGCCCCTGAGCCCTGCCCGAGGACGGCGCCGGGCGCGCCTCCCTATGCGAGGGAGGGAGGCGCCCCAGGACGCGGGCGCAGATCCTGAGGTGGCTCCGCTGGAGGTGCCGCTCCCTTAAGGTCCAGTGTGGAGTAACTGCTTCTTCTTCTTGGGGTTGGCCTCAGGAGGGTACTGTGCACCCGTCCTGTCAGGGTCTTCGATTGACACAGCTTGGAAGGCGCGCTCGAGGGTGCACACTGCGTCTCTTTTTTGCGGGGGACTGTGATGATTCCGCCGCTTCCCGGCATCTTGAGGACATTGTAGCCATGGTGGGTGACTGCCATGAATTTAGCTAGCGCTGGGTACCCAAGGATGGCATTGTACGGCAGGAGGATGTGGGCGACGTCGAAGTCGACGAGCTCAGTGTGGTAGTTGTTGCACTGACCGAAGGTGACAAGGAGATGAACTTGCCCTATCAGGGTGGTGGAGCCGTCGGTCACTCCTGAGAAAGGCCTGGTGGGCTGGAGCTTGATCATATGGCACTTGAAGGCTGTCGAATGTCTCGACGGACAGGACACTGAGCCCTGTGCCGTCGTCGATGAGGGTCTTGGTGACTTGGACATTGCTGATGACGGGTGAATAGAGCATCGGGAGAATGCCAGCGGTTGTAGCACACTTGAGCTGGTCTGCCGAGCTAAAGGTGATGGCGTACTTGGACCATCTGAGCGGGCGCGTGGCCTCGAGCTTGGGGAGGGCTGCATTCACTTCGTCAGAGAACTGCTTGAAGATGCGCTGGGAGCCTGGAGCCTGAGCACCACCCAAGATGCAGGCGATGGCGCGCGGCTCCTAGAAGCGCCCAGCCCCTTCGTCCTGTTGGTGGTCGTCGTTCCTCCTTCGTGGCGGCGGCAGCGGAGGGTTACCAGGGTTGCCCTGAGGACGGTCCTCGTGAGGCTGGTCGCGCTAGGCGCCCTCACGAGGCTGATCTTGCCAACGGTCCTCGCGAGGTTGATTGCGCCACTCCTGGAGGGGCCCACGGTCGTCCCAACATCCTCCACCTCCTCAGTCGTAGCCCGGTCATTGCGCTCGGGGCGTCGACCGAAGCGTCCATCTCGAATTGCCCTGAGCTCTTGACAACCGTTGGTGTTGTGGGTGCACACGTTGCGGAAGGCGCAGAACGTATGGCTACCCTTGGATGACTCAGGAAGATCTCGATCGCGCTTGGTCTCCGATTCTGCCGTGAGTACGGCCACCCCTTTGCGCTTCACGTCCTTGACCTTGGCCTTCTTCTCCTCTGGATCTGCAGTGGGGAGCTCGAGGAGGGAGAGACGCCCCTGCTCAACTCTTGCACACTTCGGTGCTATGTTGAACAACTCCAAAGTCGTGCACAGCTCCACATGGATGGCGAGCTCCTCCTTCATCTTGATGCTACGGACGCTGTCGGAAAACGCTGAGATGATGGCCTCGTCAGTCACCTTGGGGATCTTCATGCGCATGCCGTTGAAGCGCTGGATGTACTTTTTGCAGGGTCTCTCCGGCTGTTGCTTGATGCGGCGCAGGTCACCCACGGCCGGGGGGCGGTCGCGAGTGCCCTGGAAGTTGGCGACGAAGCGGTCGCACATCTCATCCCAGGAGGAGATCGAGCCTGGGGGCCGGTTCAGGAGCCATGAGCGAGCACCGTCCTTGAGAGCCATGGGAAACCAGTTCGCCATGACCTTTTCATCGCTATTGGCCGCCTCGATGCTCAGCTCGTAGAGATGCAAGAACTCTGCAAGGTCGGGGGTGCCATCATAGCGAGGAGGCAGATCAGGCTTGAACTTGCCTGGCTAGACGACGCTACGCAACTCAGGAGTGAAGGCGCGGCAGCCTGCTGTGGCCACCGGGGCCCGTCACGGAGGTGAAGCTTGATCTTGGTGTCCCTGCGCCGCCACGGCAAGTGGCGCATGGCCCTGCCGCAGCAAGCGATCCTGACATGGTGGTGCTGGGAGCGGTGGAGCATTTCCTTGCGGATGGGGAACCTCTTGGCAGCTTCTTTCCTCGTGCGCGGGCACATGGCGTGGTGGATCACGCCGCGGGACCGCACATCTTGGAGCGAGGACGCCGTCTTGCCGCAGGGGAGGCGGAGGCGCTCCATGAGCTGCACGCCTTGGCACGAGGGCGGCATCTTGTTGGGGAGGAGTCAGAGGCACTCCATGAGCCACATCGCCCACAGCTGGGGGCGGACGAGGCAGCGAGACGGATGGTGTAGGAGAGCCCCCCGCGGCGCTAACGAGCTCGGTGATGCGTTCCAACCAGTCCTCGTAGAGGTCGTCGACCGGGGGGTAGCGTAGGAGCTCGCATGCCATGAGCAGAGCGGCCTGCGCGTCCGTGGGGGCGTAGAGAGCGTGAGACGATGAGCCAGCCGGAGTCGGCGGCGGGGTGGCGGTGCGGCCATCACGGTGCACGGAGGGGTGCAGCGAAGAGGCTTGCTGCTCGTTTGCCACCGGGCTGGTGGCGGCGTTGGCGGCGGGTGACGGATAATGACGGAGAGGCCCGCGACAGGGGCTGTCTGAGTGATGCGGGTGGTGAAGGCGGCCCGGCGCTCAGCGCGGGCCTAGCGAGCGTCGGCCATGAACTTGGTGGAGTGGTGAAGCACGGATCGATGAAGAGGAAAGCTTCGGTGCACCCCTACCTGGCGCGCAAAATGTCAGATTTCGGGTTCCGGCAAAACCCTTGAGGTTCGAACACTGGGGTGCGCACAAAGATCTCTCCCCCTCTCTAGCTCGCACACTCCACAATCTCGTGGCCTAGCTCGACGAGCCCAAAGAACACGAGTAACAAGATTTATAATGGTTCGGGCCACCATTGTGGTGTAATACCCTACTCCAGTGTGGTGTGGTGGATTGCCTCTTGGGCTGAGGATGAACAGTTACAAGGGAAGAACAGCCTCCTGAGGAGAGGTGTTCTTGTGCTCGGTCAACTTGTGTGTTTGGGGATGATCTGGATGAGCTCCTCAGCTTCTCGATGAGCCGATCCATTGTCAGTTGCCTCCCTACGGTGGTGGCTAGTCCTATATATAGAGGCCCAAGTCCTCTTCCCAAATATTAGGCAGGAAGGGATCCCACAACGGCCAGTTTCAAGGGGGACAACTAGTACAAGCTATCCTAACAAACATAGTCTTCGCTTGCCAAAGGCTCTAGTGGTGACGCCGTCTTGGGCTCCATTGTGACCTTCGTCCTGCTGTCCTGCTGGTCTTGGTCTTGTTGCACCAATATGGAAACCTTTTCCTGATGCCTCGGGACTCCTCGCCTGCGCTTGCCTCTTTAGCACCAAAGAGGAAACGAGGACACTGCGCACTGGCGCCCGCCTGGCTCCAGTCGTCATGGCTTGCATCACGTAAACCTCGCGAGGTGTCCCTTTCATTGATCTCTCCGCCCCTTGCGAGCCAGCCTGGTGAGGCAGCCCCTGAGGAGGTCTTGCATCGTCCGCCTCGCGAGGCTTGGCCCCTCGCGAGGGTCTTGAGTGTTTGCTGGTGAAGATGGGCCGTACAGGGCCGCTGGTGGAGCCACGCTATGGGCCGCAGGCAGGCAAGTCTGGGGACCCCCGTTCCCAGAATGCTGACAGGGTGCAAGCTAGTTTTGCACATGCAGAATACTCGGGTTAAACTTGACGAGCCTAGCATATGCAAATATGGCCTCAGAACACTAAGACCGAAAGGTCGAGCGTGAATCATATAGTAGATATAGTGATGTTCACCACTGAAAACTACTCCATCTCACGTGATGATCGGACATGGTTTAGTTGATATGGATCACGTGATCACTTAGATGATTAGAGGGATGTCTATCTAAGTGGGAGTTCTTAAGTAATATGATTAATTGAACTTTAATTTTTCAGGAACTTAGTACCTGATAGTATTTTGCATGTCTATGTTGTTGTAGATAGATGGCCCGTGTTGTTGTTCCATTGAATTTTAATGAGTTCCTAGAGAAAGCTAAGTTGAAAGATGATGGTAGCAACTACACAGGCTAGGTCCGTAACTTGAGGGTTATCCTCATTGCTGCACAGAAGAATTACGTCCTGGAAGCACCGCTAGGTGACAAACTTGCTGCAGGAGCAACACCAGATGTTATGAATGTCTGGCAGAGCAAAGCTGATGATTACTTGATAGTTTAGTGTGCCATGCTTTACGGCTTAGAACCGGGACTTCAACGACGTTTTGAACGGCATGGAGCATATGAGATGTTCCAGGAGTTGAAGTTAATATTTCAAGCAAATGCCCGGATTGAGAGATATGAAGTCTCCAATCAGTTCTATAGCTGCAAAATGGAGGAGAATAGTTCTGTCAGTGAACATATACTCAGAATGTCTGGGTACCACAACCACTTGACTTAGCTGGGAGTTAATCTTGCTGATGATAGTGTCATTGACAAAGTTCTTCAATCACTACCACCAAGCTACAAGAGCTTCGTGATGAACTATAATATGCAAGGGATGGATAAGACAATTCCCTAGCTCTTCGCAATGCTAAAGGCTGCAGAGGTAGACATCAAGAAGGAGCATCAAGTGTTGATGGTCAACAAGACCACCAGTTTCAAGAAGAAGGGCAAAGGGAAGAAGGGGAACTTCAAGAAGAAGGGCAAGCAAGTTGTTGCGCAAGTGAAGAAGCCCAAGTCCGGACCTAAGCCTGAGAGTGAGTGCTTCTACTGCAAAGGGACTGGTCACTGGAAGCAGAACTGCCCCAAGTATTTGGCGGATAAGAAGGATGGCAAAGTGAAAGGTATATTTGATATACACGTTATTGATGTGTACCTTACTAATGCTCGCAGTAGAGCCTGGGTATTTGATATTGGTTCTATTGCTAATATTTGCAACTCGAAACAGGGGCTACGGATTAAGCGAAGATTGGCTAAGGACGAGGTGACGACGCGCGTGGGAATTGGTTCCAAAGACGATGTGATCGACATCGGCACGCTACCTCTACATCTACCTTCGGGATTAGTTTTAGACCTAAATAATTGTTATTTGGTGCCAGCGTTGAGCATGACCATTATATCTGGATCTTGTTTGATGCGAGACGGTTATTCATTTAAATCAAAGAATAATGGTTGTTCTATTTATATGAGTAATATCTATTGTGGGCATGCACCCTTGATGAGTGGTCTATTTTTACTAAATCTTGATAGTAGTGATACACATGTTCATACTATTGAAGCCAAAAGATACAGGTTTAATAATGATAGTGCAACTTATTTGTGGCACTGCCGTTTATGTCATATTGGTGTAAAGCGCATGAAGAAACTCCATACTAATGGGCTTTTGGAATCACTTGATTATGAATCACTTGTTGCTTGCGAACCATGCCTCATGGGAAAGATGACTAAGACTCCGTTCTTCGGAACAATGGAGCGAGCAACAGACTTGTTGGAAATAATACATACTGATGTATGATGTCCGATGAGTGTTGATGCTTGCGGCGGGTATCATTATTTTCTTACCTTCACAAATGATTTGAGCAGATATGGATATATCTACTTGATGAAACATAAGTATGAAACATTTGAAAAGTTTAAAGAATTTCAGAGTGAAGTGGAAAATCATCATAACAAGAAAATTAAGTTTCTACAATCTGATCGTGGAGGTCAATATTTGAGTTATCAGTTTGGTCTTCATTTGAAACAATGCGGAATAGTTTCGCAACTCACGCCACCTGGAACACCACAGCGTAATGGTGTGTCCGAATGTCGTAACCGCACTTCATTAGATATGGTGCGATCTATGATGTATCATACTTATTTACCGCTATCGTTTTGGGGTTATTCTTTAGAGACGGCTGCATTCAAGTTAAATAGAGCACCATCGAAATTCGTTGAGACGACACCTTATGAACTATGGTTTGGCAAGAAACCCAAGTTGTCGTTTCTTAAAGTTTGGGGTTGCGGTGCTTATGTGAAAAACCTTCAACCTAATAAGCTCGAACCCAAATTGGAGAAATGTGTCTTCATAGGATACCCAAAGAAGACTGTTGGGTACACCTTCTATCACAGATCTGAAGGCAAGATATTCATTGCTAAGAATGGATCCTTTCTAGAGAAGGAGTATCTCTCCAAAGAAGTGAGTGGGAGGAAAGTAGAACCTGATGAGGTAACTGTACATGCTCCCTTATTGGAAAGTAATTCATCACAGAAATCAGTTCTAGTGATTCCTACACTAGTAAGTGAGGAAGCTAATGATGATGATCATGAAACTTCTGATCAAGTTACTACCGAACCTCATAGGTCAACCAGAGTAAGATCCGCACCAGAATGGTATGGTAATCCTATTCTGGAGGTCATGTTACTTGACCATGACGAACTTACGAACTATGAGGAAGCGATGATGAGCCTAGATTCCGCAAAATGTCTTGACGCCATGAAATATGAGATGGGATCCATGTATGAGAACAAAGTGTGGACTTTGGTTGACTTGCATGATGATCTTCAAGAAGAAGACTGACGCTGACGGTAATGTTACTGTCTACAAAGCTCAACTTGTTGCAAAAGGTTTTCGACAAGTTCAAGAAGTTGACTACGATGAGACCTTCTCACCCGTAGCAATGCTTAAGTCCGTCCGAATCATGTTAGCAATTGCTGCATTTTATTATTATGGAATTTGGCAAATGGATGTCAAAACCGCATTCCTTAATGGGTATCTTAAAGAAGAGTTGTATATGATGCAACCAGAAGGTTTTGTCGATCCAAAAGGTGCTAACAAAGTGTGCAAGCTCCAGCGATCCATTTATGGACTGGTGCAAGCCTCTCAAAGTTGGAATATACGCTTTGATAGTGTGATCAAAGCATATGGTTTTATACAGACTTTTGGAGATGCTTGTATTTACAAGAAAGTGAGTGGGAGCTCTGTAGCATTTCTGATATTATATGTGGATGACATATTGCTGATCAGAAATGATACTGAATTTCTGAATAGCATAAAAGGATACTTGAATAAGAATTTTTCAATGAAAGACCTCGGTGAAGCTGCATATATATTGGGCAAGATCTATAGAGATAGATCAAGACGCTTAATTGGACTTTCGCAAAGCACATACCTTGATAAAGTTTTGAAGAAGTTCAAAATGGATCAAGCAAAGAAAGGGTTCTTGCCTGTGTTACAAGGTGTGAAGTTGAGTCAGACTCAATGCCCAGCCACTGCAGAAGATAGAGAAAAAATGAAAGTCATTCCATATGCTTCAGCCATAAGTTCTATCATGTATGCAATGTTGTATACCAGACCTGATGTGTGCCTTGCTATTAGTTTAGCAGGGCGGTACCAAAGTAATCCAGGAGTGGATCACTAGACAGCGGTCAAGAACATTCTGAAATACCTGAAAAGGACTAAGGATATGTTTCTCGTTTATGGAGGTGACAAAGAGCTCGTCATAAACGGTTACGTCGATGCAAGCTTTGACACTGATCCGTATGACTCTAAGTCACAAACCAGATACGTATTTTTATTGAATGGTGGAGCTGTCAGTTGGTGCAGTTCCAAGCAGAGCATCGTGGCGGGATCTACATGTGAAGCGGAGTACATAGTTGCTTCGGAAGCAGCAAATGAAGGAGTCTAGATGAAGGAGTTCAAATCCGATCTAGGTGTTATACCTAGTGCATCGGGTCCAATGAAAATCTTCTGTGACAACACTGGTGCAATTGCCTTGCCAAAGGTGTCCAGATTTCACAAGAGAACCAAGCACATCAAAAGACGCTTCAATTCCATCCGCGATCAAGTCAAGGAGGGAGACATAGAGAATTTCAAGACATATACGGATCTGAATGTTGCAGACCCACTGACTAAGCCTCTCTCACGAGCAAAACATGATCAACACCAAGACTCCATGGGTGTTAGAATCATTACTATGTAATCTATATTATTGACTCTAGTGCAAGTGGGAGACTGAAGGAAATATGCCCTAGAGGCAATAATAAAGTTGTTATTTATATTTCCTTATATCATGATAAATGTTTATTATTCATGCTAGAATTGTATTAACCGAAAACTTAGTACATGTGTGAATACATAGACAAACAGAGTGTCACTAGCATGCCTCTACTTGACTAGCTCGTTAATCAAAGATGATTAAGTTTCCTAACCATAGACATGAGTTGTCATTTGATGAACGGGATCACATCATTAGAGAATGATGTGATTGACTTGACCCATCCGTTAGCTTAGCACGATGATCGTTTAGTTTGTTGCTATTGCTTTCTCCATAACTTATACGTGTTCCTGTGACTATGAGATTATGCAACTCCCAAATACCAGAGGAACACTTAGTGTGTTATCAAACATCCCAATGTAACTGGGTGACTATAAATATGATCTACAGTGTCTCCGATGGTGTTTGTTGAGTTGGCATAGATCGAGATTAGGATTTTGTCACTTTGTGTATCGGAGAGGTATCTCTGGGCCCTCTTGGTAATGCACATCACTATAAGCCTTGCAAGAAACGTGACTAATGATTTAGTTACGGGATGTTGCATTACGGAACGAGTAAATAGACTTGCCGGTAACGATATTGAACTAGGTATTGAGATACAGGCAATCGAATCTCGGGCAAGTAACATACCGATGACAAAGGGGACAATGTATGTTATTATGCGGTTTGATCGATAAAGATCTCCGTAGAATATGTAGGAACCAATATGAGCATCCAGGTTCCACTATTGGTTATTGACCGGAAGTGAGTCTCGGTCATGTCTACATAGTACTCGAACCCGTAGGGTCCGCATGCTTAACGTTCGGTGACGATCGGTATTATGAGTTTATGTGTTTTGATGTACCGAAGGTAGTTCGGAGTCCCGGAAATGATCACGGACATGACGAGGAGTCTCGAAATGGTCGATACATAAAGATTGATATATTGGACGGATATGTTCGGACACCGGAAGTGTTCCGAAGAAGTTTCGGATAAAACCGGAGTGCCGGAGGGTTATCGGAACCCTCGTGGGAACTAATGGGCCTCGATGGGCCTTAGTGGAGAAAGAGAGAGGGGCGGCCAGGGCAGGCCGCGCGCCCCCTCCCCCTTGAGTCCGAATTGGACTAGGAAGGGGGGCGGCGCCCCCCTTTTCCTTTCCCCTCTTCCTCTCCTTCCTTCCCCCTCTCTCCCTTTTGGTGGAAACCTACTAGGACTTGGAGTCCTAGTAGGATTCCCCTCTTGGGGGCGCGCCAAGGAGGGCCGGCCGGCCTCCCCCTCCCTCCTTTATATACGAGGGAGGGGGACACCCCATAGATACACAAGTTGATTGTTTTAGCCGTGTGCGGTGCCCCCCTCCACAGATTTCCACCTCGGTCATATCGTTGTAGAGCTTAGGCGAAGCCCTGCATCGGTAACTTCATCATCACTGTCATCACGCTGTCGTGCTGACGAAGCTCTCCCTCAACACTGATACGTCTCCGTCGTTTCTACTTTTCCAAACACTTTTTCCCTTGTTTTGAACTCTAACTTGCATGATTTGAATGGAACTAACCCGGACTGACGATGTTTTCAGCAGAATTGCCATGGTGTTATTTATGTGTAGAAACAAAAGTTCTCGGAATGACCTGAAACTTCACGGAACATCTTTTCGGAAATAATAAAAAATCCTTGCAAAAGATGAAGACCAGGGGGGCCACACCATAGCCACGAGGGTGGGGGAGCACCTGCCCCCCC
>NC_041392.1:308092333-308106138 GCF_002162155.2 Triticum dicoccoides | reverse complement strand
GCCCCCCTACCTCGTGGGCCCCTAGAGCTCCTTCGGCCTCAACTCCAACTCTATATATTTGCTTTCAGGGAGAAAAATCAGAGAGAAGGATTAGTCGCATTTTACGATACGGAGCTGCCGCCAAGCCCTAAAACCTCTCGGGAGGGCTGATCTAGAGTCCGTTCGGGGCTCCAGAGAGGGGAATTCGTCGCCATCGTCATCATCAACCTTCCTCCATCACCAATTTAATGATGCTCACCACCATGCATGAGTAATTCCATCGTAGGCTTGATGGACGGTGATGGGTTGGATGCAATTTATCATGTAATCGAGTTAGTTTTGTTAGGGTTTGATCCCTAGTATCCACTATGTTCTGAGATTGATGTTGCTATGACTTTGCTATGCTTAATGCTTTTCACTATGGCCCGAGTGCCATGATTTCAGATCTGAACCTATTATGTTTTCATCGATATATGAGAGTTCTTGATCCTATCTTGCAAGTCTATAGTCACCTATTATGTGTTATGATCCGTTAACCCCGAAGTGACAATAATCGGGATACTTACCGGTGATGACCGTAGTTTGAGGAGTTCATGTATTCACTATGTGTTAATGTTTTGGTCTGGTACTCTATTAAAAGGAGGCCTTAATATCCCTTAGTTTCCATTAGGACCCCGCTGCCACGGGAGGGTAGGACAAAATATGTCATGCAAGTTCTTTTCCATAAGCACGTACGACTATATTCGGAATACATGCCTACATTACATTGATGAATTGGAGCTAGTTCTGTGTCACCCTAGGTTATGACTGTTACATGATGAACCGCGTCCGGCATAATTCTCTATCACCGATCCATTGCCTACGAGCTTTCCATATATTGTTCTTCGCTTATTTACTTTTCCGTTTCTATTGCTATCATCACTTCAAAATAGCAAGAACATTACTTTTGCTACCGTTACCACTACTATCATATTACTTTGCTACTAAACACTTTGCTGCAGATATTAAGTTTCCAGGTGTGGTTGAATTGACAACTCAGCTGCTAATACTTGAGAATATTCTTTGGCTCCCCTTGTGTCGAATCAATAAATTTGGATTGAATACTCTACCCTCGAAAACTGTTGCGATCCCCTATACTTGTGGGTTATCAAGACTATTTTCTGCACCCACACACTCCTTCCTCCCACAAACACCATTATCCAGTTCAAACCCGAGTCCAAGCTCATTTTGCTGCCATTTTCGATCTCCTTGCTCAAAGCACCTCTCAAAAACTGCTTGGGGGGATTGTTCCTTGGTATGTGACTCCTCCATTGGTCCAATTAGTTTTTGTTCTAGTGCTTTATTCATTGCAAATTTGTGCTGCCTAGGTGACCCTGTTGTTGAGCTTGCATGTTAAATTTATATGTTCCCAAGTAGTTCTAATGCATGATATAGGCTCTAGGCACATGTAGGAGTAGTTGCTATCAATATTGTTGATTTTGGTTCACTTTTACTTGAAGTTACTAAAAATTTCAGGAATTTTTCAAAGGAAGAAATATGTTTAGGAAAATGTACCAAGGTGGCTCTTCAAGGAAACAAGAGCCCGGGCTTGCAATGCGTGATGCTGACGATGAGCCACCAAGGGACGCTCCAGTGCGGCCCTGTGAATGGCCTTCAGAGGACTTCATGGATCGAGCGGGGATTAAGGAAGAATTCAACGCATATTTGTGTAACGCTGATCTTGTGAGCTTCAAGGAACAAAAATCTCATTGGTACCACTATCTCACTAGTTCCTTTGTGAGGAGGTTTGAATTTTCATCTTCACGTAATTCTCAAACTGTCCTGTTTGACCTTTATGAGAATTCTTACACTATGGACTTAGAGGACTTTACCACTGCTTGCAAACTTCCACAATGGGGTGGTGTCAGGGAACCTCGCAAATCTGAATTTAGAGATTTTCTTGCTAGTATAACTGTGGGGGAATCTAGAGATATAACACAAGCTACCATAGGGAGCATTCACTTTCCTGCTATACATTATTTTGCTCTCTTCATAGGTAGATGCATTAATGGTAAAGATGAGGCATGTCACATGTGTGTCCCTGACCTCAGTATTCTTAGGAGTGCTGTGTTAGGAGATAAATCTTATAATTTGGGAGCCATTGTTGCACGTAGGTTGCATCTTAATAGATTTAATGGAGATTTCTTTGGTGGAATTTATGCAACTCGTATAGCTGATTTTCTTGGTGTAACCATACGTAATGATGATATTGAATTGCCTCCTGCTTACCTAGACTTTAATGCTATGGTTCACCACCAGTTTGTTGAGAGGAATGAATCGCCTCTCCAATATCGCTTAATCTTTGATAGACGTCGTGTTGTCCGTATTACTCTCCCAGCTCCTGCCTTCTTTGATTAGCAGGCAAAAGGAAGATATGCTATTACCAGAGAGGAGGCAGATGAGTACGAGAGAAGGGCAGAGGCAGCTCACCACCACGCTGCAGCTCAGGAGGCGATAGCCTCTGCATCGCAGTACGACCCCAACTATTACTATGGATATCCGTCAGGCCAACCGTGGCCATAGACCAACTTAGGCCAAAAGCCTAAGCTTGGGGCAGTACGTATTTCCCACCGACATTACATTCATGTTCCCACACTCATTGCTAGATGTCGGTGCTCATACTTTTTCATTGTATCATCCATGCTAGTTTATTTCCCTTTTTATGCTTTCTTCTTGTGTGTTTAATAAACTTTAAGAAAAACAAAAAAATAGTTGTAGCTTTTAGCTAGTTTTTAATTTCTATGCTTGTAGTAGTAATTAAAAAGAAAACCCAAAAAGATTTCATGTTCTTCTTTTGCTTGTTGGGAGCTTTCCCGTGTAAATAGTTTTATTTCTTTTCTTTTCTTTGGGGGTCGATAGGAGAAGACCATGATTAAATTGTTGAAGTGGCTCTTATATGCATTATTGTTGATCTGACAAAAGAGCCCATATTGCCTTGTCTTCTCCTGTTTATTGAATGCTTGCAGATTCCAGTTTAGTCCAATGCACGTGCACTCTTATTATTATTCACATCATTCGGTCATGCAAGTGAAAGGCAATTGTGACGATATATGATGGATTGATTGAGATGAGAAAAGCTGGTATGAACTCGACCTCTCTTGTTTTTGTAAATATAATTAGTTCATCGTTCCTGATTCAGCCTATTATGAATAAACATGTTTGCAATGACAACTAGAGATCATAGTTTCTTATGCCATGATTAATTAGCTAGGAGCTTATAATGGTTTACCTTGCATGCCAACATGCTATTAAAATGGTTGTGATGTGGTATGATAGGGCGGTATCCTCCTCTGAATGATTTAAGTGACTTGACATGGCACATGTTCACACATGTAGTTGAAAGAAAATCAACATAGCCTCTACGATATTTATGTTCATGGTGCATTATATCCTACTCATGCTTGCATTCAGTGTTGATTAATTTTAATGCATGTTCATGACTATTATCGCTCTCTAGCTGGTCGCTTCCCAGTCTTTTTATAGCCTTCACCTGTACTAAGTGGGAATACTGCTTGTCCATCCAACTCCATAAACCTCAAAGTTATTCCATATGAGTCCACCATACCTACCTATATACGGTATCTACATGCCGTTCCAAGTAAATTTGTATGTGCCAAACTCTAAACCTTCAAAATAAATATCATGTTTTGTATGCTCGAATATCTCATGTATCAACTAGGGCTGTCAGTATCTTCCATGTTAGGCGGGTTATTCTCAAGAGGAGTGGACTCCGCTCCTCACTCACGAGAAAATGGCTGGTCACCGGGATGACCAGTCCCATGCTTTATGCAAATCAAATCAAAATAATTGCGGACAAAACTCCCCCTGGGACTCTTGTTAGTTGGAGGCACTTGTTGTTTCGAGAAAGCCATGGATTGATGCTTGTTGGTGGAGGGGGAGTATAAACTTTACCATTCTGTTTGGGAACCGCCTATAATGTGTGTAGCATGGAAGATATCGCCATCTCTTGGTTGTTATGTTGACAATGAAAGTATACCGCTCAAAATATTATTCACCTCTATTTCAAAACCGAGCTCTGGCACCTCTACAAATCCATGCTTCCCTCTGTGAAGGGCCTATCTATTTACTTTTATGTTGAGTCATCATCCTCTTATCAAAAAGCACCAGTTGGAGAGCATCGCTGTCATTTGCATTCATTACTGTTAGTTTACATTGAGTATGACTTGACCGGATCTCTTTTACCATGAATTATAATGTCTAGTCAGTCCTTGATCTTTAAAGGTGCTCTGCATTTATGTTTTGCGGTCTCAGAAAGGGCTAGCGAGATACCATCTTGTTATATCATATTATGATTGTTTTGAGAAAGTGTTTTCATCCGAGATTTATTATTATTGCTCACTAGTTGATTATGCCATTGATATGAGTAAACATGAGACCTATGTGTTATTGTGAATATGGTTAGTTCATAATCTTTGCTGAAAACTTGAATGTTGGCTTTACATATTTACAACAACACGAGCAAATAGAGTTTGTAAAAGTTTTTATTTATCACTTTCAGTTTATCAACTGAATTGCTTGAGGACAAGCAAAGGTTTAAGCTTGGGGAGTTGATACGTCTCCGTCATATCTACTTTTCCAAACACTTTTGGCCTTGTTTTGGACTCTAACTTGCATGATTTGAATGGAACTAACCCGGACTAACACTGTTTTCAGCAGAATTGCCATGGTTTTATTTATGTGCAGAAATAAAAGTTCTCGGAATGACCTGAAACTTCACGGAACATCTTTTTGGAAATAATAAAAAATCCTTGCAAAAGATGAAGACCAGGGGGCCCACACCCTAGCCATGAGGGTGGGGGCGCGCCTGCCCCCCCCCCCAGGGCGCGCCCCCCTACCTCGTGGGCCCCCTGGAGCTCCTCCGACCTCAACTCCAACTCTATATATTTGTTTTTGGGGAGAAAAAAAATCAAAGAGAAGGATTCATCGCGTTTTACGATACGAAGCCGCCGCCAAGCCCTAAAACCTCTCGGGAGGGCTGATCTGGAGTCCATTCGAGGCTCCGGAGAGGGGAATCTGTCGCCATCGTCATCATCAACCTTCCTCCATCTCCAATTTCATGATGCTCACCGCCATGCATGAGTAATTCCATCGTAGGCTTGCTGGACGGTGATGGGTTGGATGAGATTTATCATGTAATCGAGTTAGTTTTGTTAGGGTTTGATCCCTAGTATCCACTATGTTCTGAGATTGATGTTGCTATGACTTTGCTATGCTTAATGCTTGTCAGTAGGGCCCGAGTGCCATGATTTCAGATCTGAACCTATTATGTTTTCATCAATATATGAGAGTTCTTGATCCTATCTTGCAAGTCTATAGTCACCTATTATGTGTTATGATCCGTTAACCCCGAAGTGACAATAATCGGGATACTTACCGGTGATGACCGTAGTTTGAGGAGTTCATGTATTCACTATGTGTTAATGCTTTGGTCTGGTTCTCTATTAAAAGGAGGCCTTAATATCCCTTAGTTTCCATTAGGACCCCGCTGCCACGGGAGGGTAGGACAAAATATGCCATGCAAGTTCTTTTCCATAAGCACGTATGACTATATTCGGAATACATGCCTACATTACATTGATGAATTGGAGCTAGTTCTGTGTCACCCTAGGTTATGACTGTTACATGATGAACCACATCCGGCATAATTCTCTATCACCGATCCATTGCCTACGAGCATTCCATATATTGTTCTTCGCTTATTTACTTTTCCGTTGCTATTGCTATCATCACTACAAAATACCAAAAACATTAATTTTGCTACCGTTACCACTACTATCATATTACTTTGCTACTAAACACTTTGCTGCAGATATTACATTTCAAGGTGTGGTTGAATTGAGAACTCAGCTGCTAATACTTGCGAATATTCTTTGGCTCCCCTTGTGTCGAATCAATAAATTTTGGGTTGAATACTCTACCCCCGAAAACTGTTGTGATCCCCTATACTTGTGGGTTATCAAACACTCAGCTGGATCTAGAGTTCATGGGACGTCACCGAGCTGAATGTGTGCAGATCGCGGAGGTGCCGTACCTTCGGTGCTAGGATCGGTCGGATCGTGAAGACGTACGACTACATCAACCGTGTTGTCAAAATCCTTCCGCTTACAGTCTACGAGGGTACATAGACAACTCTATCCCCTCTCGTTGCTATGCATCACCTGTATGGATCTTGCGTGTGCATAGGAAAATTTTGAAATTACTGCGTTCCCCAACACGTTTCTTAAAGTTTGGGGCTACGATGCTTATGTGAAGAAGCTTCAACCTGATAAGCTCGAATCCAAATCAGAGAAATGTGTCTTCATGGGATACCCAAAAGAGATTGTTGGGTACACCTTCTATCACGGATCCGAAGGCAAGATATTCGTTGCTAAGAATGGATCCTTTCTAGAGAAGGAGTTTCTCTCGAAAGAAGTGAGTGGGAGGAAAGTAGAATTTGATGAGGTAATTGTACATGCTCCCTTATTGGAAAGAAGTTCATCACAACAATCAGTTCTTGTGATCCCTACACCAATTAGTGAGGAAGCTAATGACGATGATCATGAAACTTCTGATCAAATTACTACCGAACCTCATAGGTCAACTAGAGTAATATCCGCACCAGAGTGGTAGGGTAATCCTATTCTGGAAGTCATGTTACTTGACCATGATGAACCTACGAACTAGGAGGAAGCAATGTTGAGCCCAGATTCTGCAAAATGGCTTGAGGCCATGAAATTCTAGGTGGGATCCATGTATGAGAACAAAGTATGGACTTTGGTTGACTTGCCCGATGATCAGCAAGCCATAGAGAATAAATAGATCTTCAAGAAGAAGACTGACGATGGCGGTAATGTTACTGTCTACAAAGCTCGACTTCTTGCGAAAGGTTTTTGACAAGTTCAGGGAGTTGACTACCATGAGACCTTCTCACCCATAGCGATGCTTAAGTCCGTCCGAATCATGTTAGAAATTGCCGCGTTTTATGATTATGAAATTTGGCAAATGGATGCCAAAACCGCATTCCTTAATGGATATCTTAAAGAAGAGTTGTATATGATGCAACCAGAAGGTTTTGTCGATCCAAAAGGTGCTAACAAAGTGTGTAAGCTCCAGCGATCCATTTATGGACTGGTACAAGCATCTCAGAGTTGGAATATACGCTTTGATAGTGTGATCAAAGCATATGGTTTTATACAGACTTTTGGAGAAGCCTGTATTTACAAGAAAGTGAGTGGGAGCTCTGTAGCATTTCTGATATTATATGTGGATGACATATTGTTGATCGGAAATGATACTGAATTTCTGAATAGCATAAAAGGATACTTGAATAAGAATTTTTCAATGAAAGACCTCGGTGAAGCTGCATATATATTGGGCATCAAGATCTATAGAGATAGATCAAGACGCTTAATTGGACTTCCACAAAGCACATACCTTGATAAAGTTTTGAAGAAGTTCAAAATGGATTAAGCAAAGAAAGGGTTCTTGCCTATGTTACAAGGTGTGAAGTTGAGTCAGACTCAATGCCCGACCATTGCAGATGATAGAGAGAAAATGAAAGTCATTCTCTATGCTTCAGCCATAGGTTCTATCATGTATGCAATGATGTGTACCAGACCTGATGTGTGCCTTGCTATTAGTTTAGCCGGGAGGTACCAAAGTAGTCCAGGAGTGGATCACTAGACAACAGTCAAGAACATCCTGAAATACCTAAAAAGGACTAAGGATGTGTTTCTCGTTTATGGAGGTGTTTCTCGTTTATGAAGGTGACAAACAGCTCGTCGTAAATGGTTACGTCGATGCAAGCTTTGACACCGATACATCTGACTCTAAGTCACAAACCAAATACGTATTTTTATTGAATGGTGGAGCTATCAGTTGGTGCAGTTCCAAGCAGAGCGTCGTGGCGGGATCTACGTGTGAAGCGGAGTACATAGCTGCTTCGGAAGCAGCAAATGAAGGAGTCTGGATGAAGGAGTTCATATCAGATCTAGGTGTCATAACTAGTGCATAGGGTCCAATGAAAATCTTTTGTGACAGTACTGGTGAAATTTCCTTGGCAAAGGAATCCAGATTTCACAACAGAACCAAACACATCAAGAGATGCTTCAATTCCATCCGCGATCAAGTCAAGGAGGGAGACATAGAGATTTGTAAGATACATACAGATCTGAATGTTGCAGACCCGTTGACTAAGCCTCTCTCATGAGCAAAACATGATCAGCACCAAGACTCCATGGGTGTTAGAATCATTACAATGTAATCTAGATTATTGACTCTAGTGCAAGTGGGAGACTGAAGGAAATATGCCCTAGAGGCAATAATAAAGATGTTATTTATATTTCCTTATACCATGATAAATGTTTATTATTCATGCTAGAATTGTATTAACCGGAAACTTAGTACATGTGTGAATACATAGACAAACAGAGTGTCACTAGTATTCCTCTATTTGACTAGCTCATTAATCAAATATGGTTAAGTTTCCTAACCATAGACATGAGTTGTCATTTGATGAATGGGATCACATCATTAGAGAATGATGTGATTGACTTGACCCATCCGTTAGCTTAGCACTATGATCATTTAGTTTATTTCTATTGCTTTCTCCATAACTTATACATGTTCCTATGACTATGAGATTATACAACTCCTGAATATCGGAGGAACACTTAGTGTGCTATCAAACGTCACAACGTAACTGGGTGACTATAAAGATACTCTATAGGTGTCTCCGATGGTGTTTTGAGTTGGCATGGATCGAGATTAGGATTTGTCACTCCATGTATCGGAGAGGTATCTCTGGGCCCTCTCGGTAATGCACATCACTATAAGCCTTCCAAGCAATGTAACTAATGAGTTAGTTGCAGGATGATGCATTACGGAACGAGTAAAGAGACTTGCCGGCAGTGAGATTGAACCAGGTATTTGAAAGTGCAACTATCCCTAGGTGGTTTTGTTAATTCCTAAAAACATATAGCTCATTGAGCTAATAATATTTCAACATAAATATTTCAGGAAAGCTCAATGATTGGCATGACATGGATTAGAAATGTGGACCCCTCAAAATGCTAAGAACAAAAGATTGGCTCAATCTATAAAGCTCAAGACTCTACAGTTTACCTTTTACTGATCCAAGATCACATTGAGTTCATAGGAAAATCCAATACTATTAAAAGGGGATGAGGTGTTGCTTAATGAGTTACTTGCTCAAAATGCTTAGTGATATGCTCCAAAACCCTCAACCATTTTCTCATATACACACATGTCCCAAACCAAAAGTCAAACTCGACCCCACCGAAACTTTCTATCCGGCGCCACCGAGTTCAGTTGACATAGACATTATCGCAAAACTCTAGTCTTTTCGGTCTCACCGAGATGGGATTGCAAACTCTCTGTTTCCCTTTGTAATGTTTCGGTCCAACCAAAATGAGCGATCGGTCCCACCGAGTTCGCAATGCAAACTCTCTGTTTCCCCTTCGTAACGTTTCGGTCCAACCGAGATGAGCGAACCTGTCCCACCGAGTTTTCCTGACCAACTCTCTTGTTAGCTCATTACCAAAATCAGTCCCATGGAGTTTGTGTAATTGGTCTCACCGAGATTACGTTATGCCCTAACCCTAATGAAATCGGTCTCACCGAGTTGACATGTCAGTCCCACCGAAAATCCTAACGTTCACATTTTGAACTAAATCGGTCCAACTGTAACATCCCAAATTTTCAATTTGGAATGTTATACACTAGATCATCTATGCATACCATATTTTATTTTGCATTTTGGTTGATCCTAGAAATTCTACGCAACTCAATGACCCACGGAGAGAGTTGGGGATTTCGTTATTTTCATATTTGAGTTTTCTCAAATTTTGAGAATAGGATCATTTGATTTTATTTATTTTATCATCTATTATTTCTATTACAAAAATATGAGAGAGGGAATAAAATGACTTTCCCAAAATAAAGAAATATTGAGAATTAAATAATAAAATCAAATAAGATTTTTTTTATTTCGGAGTTTTCGATGTTTTATTTGAATTTAGGAAAAATGTGCGTTTTTCAAAATTGCATTAAGGTCCCAAATAAATGTTCACCTTGTGAGGCTTGATTTTAGAAGCCCGCGAAAATTTATTTCGGAATTTTTGAAGTCCGTTTAGTATTTCTTTTTATTTTTCTTCTGCGCGTAAAAAAACGTACCCGGTGCAAACCCTAGGCTTTATAAGCCGGGGCAGCCCACCCGGTGCAAACCCTAGCCGCCATCCCCGCCTCGAGCCCCGCGCCGCCACCCGCCGCCCGCCGCCGCCGCCTCACGCCCCCCGAGGTTCCTCGCCGCCTCGATTTCCGTGCCGCCGTTTTTTTAGATTTGGTTTTTTTTAAATAGATCGGTTTTTCCGGTTTATTTAAATAGTGAGCATTCGTTCATTTGTTCGTTCTAGTGAACGTTCATCGTTTTTCTTTTTCTCGGATTAAATCCGCGATTTTTCTGATCGCGATTCCTGATCCGATTTTCGTTTTAGTATAACTTTTCGCTCGTTTATCGGAATCACGCGATTCAAGCGCCTGGAGTTTCGTCTCGAAAACCTCTATACATTTAACCAACTTAAACCAGATTTTGCTACTGTAAAATTTGCCCTAGATCCAGATTAGTAGAACGAAGTTGTTTTCTTTCGCCGTTTGACTTTCGTTGCTTCGTTCGATTTGATTCTTTTTGCCAACCGGAGTTCTTAAGTTGAACCTTCTGGTTAGATCTCTTATTTGCATTTTACCCGTGCATTAGATGAGTACTTATTGTATGCTTGTTTGTTTGTCTGTGATAGAATACCCCGAGTGCGCCGCCTGTTACTTCGAATCTCTAGGTTTCACCGATCATCAGCAAGGCAAGTAACACTTTGATCATACCTTTCCTACTACCCAGTTTTATTGCATTAGATCAATCCTCACACATTGCATGATTAGGATTTAATTAAATTGTGGGATGGGAAGTAGTTGAGGTACTACCTATTACCTATTTATTATCAAACCTTTGGGAGTTACTTCTACGTTTGCTTATTATGCCATGCTATGCTAGTAGACGTGGATTGGGTGAGTAATATCCATGACAGATGTGAGTTTGTTAATTAATGGTTTATCTAAGGTGGCAACTTAAACACACATCTGGGTGGATTGAGGCACCTGGGTATTCCAGGACTTGCCTGTTTTCTTTTGGACCACCACTCAGGCTCAAAGGGATCATGAGGCTATTCATACTAGAAACTTCCGTGTGCAGCCACAAGCTATTATGGGCTCTAGCATAGTTGACTAAGTCATGCAAACTCTTATAGTGGTAGACTAGCAGATGTAGGGGATGTAGGTGGTACGGTCTACCCGATTGTAAGGTGCTAGCGCTTCTGAAAGACTATGTCTCGGTCATCCGTCTTCTCAAACACCTTGTAGTGCGAGAAACCAAACGGAGGCGATCGAGTCTTGTGGGGAAAAGTGTGCAAACCTCTGCAGAGTGTAATAAACTAATCATGATTAGCCGTGTCCCCGGTTATGGACATCTTGAGTATCTAGTACTTGGATTATCATGTGAATCTCAGCATGTTACTCTAAATTAATTTTGCTGGGTTATGTTTAATGATGATGTTTAATTGGGATTGAGAATGCTGTCAACCATTCTCAATGTTTAACAACTACCATGATAGTTAAATAAATCTATTCCTTTGAAGTAGGGAAAAATTGGCTTTACGCAAAACTGTAACCATAGAGCTTTCCACCAGCCAAATGTGCATATAGTATAGCTGTTTCATTCCATTACTCTCTATGTGTTACCTTGCCAGCATATTCCATGTGCTGACCCATTTTCGGGCTGCAACGTTAATGTTGCAGACTTTTCAGACGACGATTAAGGAGTTTTTAGGTCGTGGTTCTATACTCAGTGATGCCGTTGTAGTTGATGGACTCACTTATCTTCCAAGCCTTCCGTTGTTATCGTTATTAGATGGCCTTAAGCCATATTTATTGTAATAAGTTCTCTTATGAGACACTCGATGTAATAAGTGTGTGATTGCTACTATGCTATAAATCCTCCAAGTACTGTGTGGTGTCAGCATTACTGGTCCAGGGATGACACCGGAGCACAGAGATCAGACTGTTTGAGGTCTGGTTGCTACAGAGATGGTATCAGAGCACACGCTGACTATAGGACACGACCACTAAGCTAAAAGACCTAGATCACTTTTCACTCTCTTCTCTTCTGACTTCTCATCTTTTCTACTCTTTAGGATGGCGGATGCAAGGAACAAGTTCACGCAACCGGATGAAGATACACCCTTTGGACGTCACTTGAAGGAAGTCACTAGATACCTGAATATAGGAGTACCAAGTTTCACCGGAACCTACAACGCCACTTTACCTGAAGAAGAGCGCTGGATGATTCAAGTTCAAGTTCCAGGAAGGACGTTCATGCCAGTCACTGAGCCCATAAAGTTTTCTTTTGATGTACCAACTTGGAGTTTAGGAAAGAGCATGGCAGCTCACATCGCCATGGGCGCCGAGATGAACACTGGGAGATGAACACTATCTACCAGATTTGTGGGCGCCAAGATGAACACTGGGAGATGATCAGCACCGGGAAGGATAGATCAATCGCAGCTTTTATCCAGGAGTTAAACCAGCACATTCGACGACAGGAGAACCAGATGTGCGCCGACATGATAGATCTGAAGAAGGCAAGGACAAGAATCAAGGAACTGGAGGAAGAACTCAAGGCTACATGTGAAGATTATGAATAGAAGAATGACGACCTAATCAAGAAGATTGGAATATTTATGGGAGGCCCTACACCAGTGGATGAAGACGAAGAACCCAAGGAGATTAGCCCGGAAGACTACATCATCATCGACGACACCGACTCGGATCCAGATAGTAGCGATGATGACTATGTTGATGAAGCTGGAGCAGATATCATGGAGTCTGCCACCAAAGAATATTTCTAGTAGACCACCTCATCAGTAGTAGTAGTCCACCATGTAAATATAGTAGTCCGAGCACTTTTTCGATAGATAGATCGATTGTATGCCCTTGTTTGATTGAATGAAGTGAATTGTTTGCTTTTGCCTCATGTGCATATGGGTAGTGTTTTCTCTTTAGACCCCCTCTATTCTTACATCTCATCTTTTCTAAACCCCTCAGATGCCTCCGAGACGTGACCCCGGATTTGCCTTTCCACCGAAGCTCACCTAGTTGATCCAGCAGCAGAAAACATTGATGCAGTTGCTAGTCCAAAATCAGAATCAGGGGAACAACAACCACAACCCACCACCACCACCACCACCTGTTGACCACTTAGCCCGTTTTCTTAGGCTAAATCCGCCGGTGTTTTCCAGTAGCACCGAGCCGATAGTAGCAGATGATTGGCTCCGCAAGACAGCTAGGGAGTTAACCACAGCAGGATGCACAGATGCGGAGAAGGTGAAGTTTGCCACACATCAGCTAGAAGGACCCGCAGCATCATGGTGGGAGAATTTCACAGCCACTTTCCCAGTTGACACTATCACATGGGACCAGTTTCAGCAGGCTTTTCGTACTGCACATGTTTCAGCAGGAGCTATGGCCATGAAGAAGCGTGAGTTTCGCAACTTGCGCCAAGGAGGACGGACAGTTGGCCAATATGTGGAGGATTTTAGTAAGTTAGCACGTTATGCACCAGATGACGTCGCTACATATGCAGCTAAGCAGGAGAAGTTTCTAGAAGGACTGAATGATGAGTTGAGCATGCAGTTGATGGTAGCAACCTTCAACAACTACCA
>NC_041392.1:308091505-308092323 GCF_002162155.2 Triticum dicoccoides | reverse complement strand
TCTCGAAAACCTCTATACATTTAACCAACTTAAACCAGATTTTGCTACTGTAAAATTTGCCCTAGATCCAGATTAGTAGAACGAAGTTGTTTTCTTTCGCCGTTTGACTTTCGTTGCTTCGTTCGATTTGATTCTTTTTGCCAACCGGAGTTCTTAAGTTGAACCTTCTGGTTAGATCTCTTATTTGCATTTTACCCGTGCATTAGATGAGTACTTATTGTATGCTTGTTTGTTTGTCTGTGATAGAATACCCCGAGTGCGCCGCCTGTTACTTCGAATCTCTAGGTTTCACCGATCATCAGCAAGGCAAGTAACACTTTGATCATACCTTTCCTACTACCCAGTTTTATTGCATTAGATCAATCCTCACACATTGCATGATTAGGATTTAATTAAATTGTGGGATGGGAAGTAGTTGAGGTACTACCTATTACCTATTTATTATCAAACCTTTGGGAGTTACTTCTACGTTTGCTTATTATGCCATGCTATGCTAGTAGACGTGGATTGGGTGAGTAATATCCATGACAGATGTGAGTTTGTTAATTAATGGTTTATCTAAGGTGGCAACTTAAACACACATCTGGGTGGATTGAGGCACCTGGGTATTCCAGGACTTGCCTGTTTTCTTTTGGACCACCACTCAGGCTCAAAGGGATCATGAGGCTATTCATACTAGAAACTTCCGTGTGCAGCCACAAGCTATTATGGGCTCTAGCATAGTTGACTAAGTCATGCAAACTCTTATAGTGGTAGACTAGCAGATGTAGGGGATGTAGGTGGTACGGTCTACCCGATTGTAAGGTGCTAGCGCTTCT
>NC_041392.1:308090349-308091474 GCF_002162155.2 Triticum dicoccoides | reverse complement strand
GAGTTGGTAGATCGTGCTCTTATGATTGAAGGGAAGCAACAGCAAATTGAGAATCGCCAGAGGAAGTATGGACAAGGGAAGTACAATTCAGGAGCTCAGCAGAAGCCACGTTTTACCCCTAGACCGGGAGGACATTTTCAGCATACCCATGGAGGAGGTAGCTCGCACAATCACAATGGCACCAAGAATGGTAATGGCAATGGAGGAAGCAACGGCCAGAATCGCACCAACCCCTCAACCCCAGCCAAGAAGGACCTGATCCAAGTCACTTGCTTTAAGTGTCATAAGACCGGACATTATGCCAATGAATGTCCTGAAGGCCAAAATGGCAATGGAAGTTCTGGGAAGAAGCCGAACCCTTTCAACAGAGGATAGGTGAACCATGTTAGCATGGAGGAGGTTGAAGCTCAGCCTGATGTAGTAATAGGTAAGTTTTTGGTTAAGTCATTTACTGCACTCGTTCTTTTTGATACTGGTGCATCGCATTCATACATCTCAAGGGGATTTGTGGATAAGTATAACCTATCAATCCAAGCCCTTAGGTCACCCATGTTAGTAACCTCGCCTGGAGCAGAGTATGTGGCTAGTCTATGGTGTGATCGGTTACCATTAAGGATTGGTAACTATGTTTTTCCCTCAGACCTAATAGTATTGGAATCCCAAGGATTGGATGTGATATTAAGCATGGATTGGTTATCAAAGTATGAAGGGAATATTGAATGTGCTAGTAAGTCAGGGCTTTATAAGCCGGGGCAGCCCACCCGGTGCAAACCCTAGCCGCCATCCCCGCCTCGAGCCCCGCGCCGCCACCCGCCGTCCGCCGCCGCCGCCTCACGCCCCCCGAGGTTCCTCGCCGCCTCGATTTCCGTGCCGCCGTTTTTTTAGATTTGGTTTTTTTAAATAGATCGGTTTTTCCGGTTTATTTAAATAGTGAGCATTCGTTCATTTGTTCGTTCTAGTGAACGTTCATCGTTTTTCTTTTTCTCGGATTAAATCCGCGATTTTTCTGATCGCGATTCCTGATCCGATTTTCGTTTTAGTATAACTTTTCGCTCGTTTATCGGAATCACGCGATTCAAGCGCCTGGGGCTCGAGTCTCGAAAACCTCTATACATTTAAGCCCTG
>NC_041392.1:308086790-308090339 GCF_002162155.2 Triticum dicoccoides | reverse complement strand
GTGCAAACCCTAGCCGCCATCCCCGCCTCGAGCCCCGCGCCGCCACCCGCCGCCCGCCGCCGCCGCCTCACGCCCCCCGAGGTTCCTCGCCGCCTCGATTTCCGTGCCGCCGTTTTTTTAGATTTGGTTTTTTTAAATAGATCGGTTTTTCCGGTTTATTTAAATAGTGAGCATTCGTTCATTTGTTCATTCTAGTGAACGTTCATCGTTTTTCTTTTTCTCGGATTAAATCCGCGATTTTTCTGATCGCGATTCCTGATCCGATTTTCGTTTTAGTATAACTTTTCGCTCGTTTATCGGAATCACGCGATTCAAGCGCCTGGAATTTCATCTCGAAAACCTCTATACATTTAACCAACTTAAACCAGATTTTGCTACTGTAAAATTTGCCCTAGATCCAGATTAGTAGAACGAAGTTGTTTTCTTTCGCCGTTTGACTTTCGTTGCTTCGTTCGATTTGATTCTTTTTGCCAACCGGAGTTCTTAAGTTGAACCTTCTGGTTAGATCTCTTATTTGCATTTTACCCGTGCATTAGATGAGTACTTATTGTATGCTTGTTTGTTTGTCTGTGATAGAATACCCCGAGTGCGCCGCCTGTTACTTCGAATCTCTAGGTTTCACCGATCATCAGCAAGGCAAGTAACACTTTGATCATACCTTTCCTACTACCCAGTTTTATTGCATTAGATCAATCCTCACACATTGCATGATTAGGATTTAATTAAATTGTGGGATGGGAAGTAGTTGAGGTACTACCTATTACCTATTTATTATCAAACCTTTGGGAGTTACTTCTACGTTTGCTTATTATGCCATGCTATGCTAGTAGACGTGGATTGGGTGAGTAATATCCATGACAGATGTGAGTTTGTTAATTAATGGTTTATCTAAGGTGGCAACTTAAACACACATCTGGGTGGATTGAGGCACCTGGGTATTCCAGGACTTGCCTGTTTTCTTTTGGACCACCACTCAGGCTCAAAGGGATCATGAGGCTATTCATACTAGAAACTTCCGTGTGCAGCCACAAGCTATTATGGGCTCTAGCATAGTTGACTAAGTCATGCAAACTCTTATAGTGGTAGACTAGCAGATGTAGGGGATGTAGGTGGTACGGTCTACCCGATTGTAAGGTGCTAGCGCTTCTAAAAGACTATGTCTCGGTCATCCGTCTTCTCAAACACCTTGTAGTGCGAGAAACCAAACGGAGGCGATCGAGTCTTGTGGGGAAAAGTGTGCAAACCTCTGCAGAGTGTAATAAACTAATCATGATTAGCCGTGTCCCCGGTTATGGACATCTTGAGTATCTAGTACTTGGATTATCATGTGAATCTCAGCATGTTACTCTAAATTAATTTTGCTGGGTTATGTTTAATGATGATGTTTAATTGGGATTGAGAATGCTGTCAACCATTCTCAATGTTTAACAACTACCATGATAGTTAAATAAATCTATTCCTTTGAAGTAGGGAAAAATTGGCTTTACGCAAAACTGTAACCATAGAGCTTTCCACCAGCCAAATGTGCATATAGTATAGCTGTTTCATTCCATTACTCTCTATGTGTTACCTTGCCAGCATATTCCATGTGCTGACCCATTTTCGGGCTGCAACGTTAATGTTGCAGACTTTTCAGACGATGATTAAGGAGTTTTTAGGTCGTGGTTCTATACTCAGTGATGCCGTTGTAGTTGATGGACTCACTTATCTTCCAAGCCTTCCGTTGTTATCGTTATTAGATGGCCTTAAGCCATATTTATTGTAATAAGTTCTCTTATGAGACACTCGATGTAATAAGTGTGTGATTGCTACTATGCTATAAATCCTCCAAGTACTGTGTGGTGTCAGCATTACTGGTCCAGGGATGACACCGGAGCACAGAGATCAGACTGTTTGAGGTCTGGTTGCTACAGAGATGGTATCAGAGCACACGCTGACTATAGGACACTACCACTAAGCTAAAAGACCTAGATCACTTTTCACTCTCTTCTCTTCTGACTTCTCATCTTTTCTACTCTTTAGGATGGCGGATGCAAGGAACAAGTTCACGCAACCGGATGAAGATACACCCTTTGGACGTCACTTGAAGGAAGTCACTAGATACCTGAATATAGGAGTACCAAGTTTCACCGGAACCTACAACGCCACTTTACCTGAAGAAGAGCGCTGGATGATTCAAGTTCAAGTTCCAGGAAGGACGTTCATGCCAGTCACTGAGCCCATAAAGTTTTCTTTTGATGTACCAACTTGGAGTTTAGGAAAGAGCATGGCAGCTCACATCGCCATGGGCGTCGAGATGAACACTGGGAGATGAACACTATCTACCAGATTTGTGGGCGCCAAGATGAACACTGGGAGATGATCAGCACCGGGAAGGATAGATCAATCGCAGCTTTTATCCAGGAGTTAAACCAGCACATTCGACGACAGGAGAACCAGATGTGCGCCGACATGATAGATCTGAAGAAGGCAAGGACAAGAATCAAGGAACTGGAGGAAGAACTCAAGGCTACATGTGAAGATTATGAATAGAAGAATGACGACCTAATCAAGAAGATTGGAATATTTATGGGAGGCCCTACACCAGTGGATGAAGACGAAGAACCCAAGGAGATTAGCCCGGAAGACTACATCATCATCGACGACACCGACTCGGATCCAGATAGTAGCGATGATGACTATGTTGATGAAGCTGGAGCAGATATCATGGAGTCTGCCACCAAAGAATATTTCTAGTAGACCACCTCATCAGTAGTAGTAGTCCACCATGTAAATATAGTAGTCCGAGCACTTTTTCGATAGATAGATCGATTGTATGCCCTTGTTTGATTGAATGAAGTGAATTGTTTGCTTTTGCCTCATGTGCATATGGGTAGTGTTTTCTCTTTAGACCCCCTCTATTCTTACATCTCATCTTTTCTAAACCCCTCAGATGCCTCCGAGACGTGACCCCGGATTTGCCTTTCCACCGAAGCTCACCTAGTTGATCCAGCAGCAGAAAACATTGATGCAGTTGCTAGTCCAAAATCAGAATCAGGGGAACAACAACCACAACCCACCACCACCACCACCACCTGTTGACCACTTAGCCCGTTTTCTTAGGCTAAATCCGCCGGTGTTTTCCAGTAGCACCGAGCCGATAGTAGCAGATGATTGGCTCCGCAAGACAGCTAGGGAGTTAACCACAGCAGGATGCACAGATGCGGAGAAGGTGAAGTTTGCCACACATCAGCTAGAAGGACCCGCAGCATCATGGTGGGAGAATTTCACAGCCACTTTCCCAGTTGACACTATCACATGGGACCAGTTTCAGCAGGCTTTTCGTACTGCACATGTTTCAGCAGGAGCTATGGCCATGAAGAAGCGTGAGTTTCGCAACTTGCGCCAAGGAGGACGGACAGTTGGCCAATATGTGGAGGATTTTAGTAAGTTAGCACGTTATGCACCAGATGACGTCGCTACATATGCAGCTAAGCAGGAGAAGTTTCTAGAAGGACTGAATGATGAGTTGAGCATGCAGTTGATGGTAGCAACCTTCAACAACTACCA
>NC_041392.1:307971974-308086780 GCF_002162155.2 Triticum dicoccoides | reverse complement strand
GAGTTGGTAGATCGTGCTCTTATGATTGAAGGGAAGCAACAGCAAATTGAGAATCGCCAGAGGAAGTATGGACAAGGGAAGTACAATTCAGGAGCTCAGCAGAAGCCACGTTTTACCCCTAGACCGGGAGGACATTTTCAGCATACCCATGGAGGAGGTAGCTCGCACAATCACAATGGCACCAAGAATGGTAATGGCAATGGAGGAAGCAACGGCCAGAATCGCACCAACCCCTCAACCCCAGCCAAGAAGGACCTGATCCAAGTCACTTGCTTTAAGTGTCATAAGACCGGACATTATGCCAATGAATGTCCTGAAGGCCAAAATGGCAATGGAAGTTCTGGGAAGAAGCCGAACCCTTTCAACAGAGGATAGGTGAACCATGTTAGCATGGAGGAGGTTGAAGCTCAGCCTGATGTAGTAATAGGTAAGTTTTTGGTTAAGTCATTTACTGCACTCGTTCTTTTTGATACTGGTGCATCGCATTCATACATCTCAAGGGGATTTGTGGATAAGTATAACCTATCAATCCAAGCCCTTAGGTCACCCATGTTAGTAACCTCGCCTGGAGCAGAGTATGTGGCTAGTCTATGGTGTGATCGGTTACCATTAAGGATTGGTAACTATGTTTTTCCCTCAGACCTAATAGTATTGGAATCCCAAGGATTGGATGTGATATTAGGCATGGATTGGTTATCAAAGTATGAAGGGAATATTGAATGTGCTAGTAAGTCAATTTTGCTTACCACCCCAGAAGGGAGAAGGATCAAGTATGTATCCCGACATGTGCCAAAGAGGACTCAAGTAAATTGCCTAACAGGAGTTGTGCAGGAGGAAGTACCAGTGGTAAGGGATTTCCCTGAAGTATTTCCAAAGGAGTTGCCAGGCATGCCACCGGATAGAGATATTGAGTTTTTGATTGAGCAATTGCCAGGCACAGGGCCAATATCAAAGAGACCATATAGGATGCCAGCAAAGGATTTGGTGGAAATTAAGAAGCAGATTAAGGAGTTACTGGATAAGGGATATATTCGCCCAAGTTCTTCACCTTGGGGATCACCAGTACTTCTAGTGGAGAAGAAGGATGGATCATTAAGGATGGTTGTTGATTATCAAGGATTGCATGAAGTAACAATCAAGAATAAGTACCCACTACCAATGATTAATGATCTGTTTGATCGATTGCAAGGAGCTAAGGTATTTTCCAAGATCGATCTGCGATCAGGATACCACCAGTTGAAGATTCGAGAACAGGATATACCTAAGACAGCTTTTACCACCAGGTACGGGCTATACGAGTATACCATTATGTCATTCGGTCTGACTAACGCACCTGCCTATTTTATGAACATGATGAACAAAGTGTTTATGGAATTTTTGGATAAGTTCATCGTGGTGTTCATTGATGATATCCTGGTATATTCGAAGAATGAAGAGGAGCATAAGGATCATTTGCGTTTGGTACTTGGAAAGCTCACAGAACATCAATTATATGCCAAGTTCAGCAAATTTGAGTTTTGGTTGAAGGAAGTAGGATTCCTCGGACACGTTATATCTGGAGAAGGTATAGTAGTTGATCCCACTAAAGTTGATACCGTGACCAAGTGGGAAGCCCCAACAACAGTTGGAGAGATCCGGAGTTTTCTTGGACTCGCAGGATACTACCGAAGATTTATTGAGAATTTCTCAAAGATTGCGAAGCCTATGACTGAGTTGTTGAAGAAAGATACCAAGTTCATATGGACGGAGGAATGTGAGGCTAGTTTCCAGGAGTTGAAGAAACGTTTGGTTACCTCACCAGTGTTGATTTTGCCAGACCAGACCAAAGATTATGAGGTGTATTGCGACGCTTCACGTCGAGGACTTGGAGCAGTGCTTATGCAGGAAGGGAGAGTTGTTTCATATGCCTCAAGACAACTGAAACCTCATGAGTTGAATTATGCCACACATGATTTGGAGTTAGCAGCCGTAGTGCATGCTTTGAAAACATGGAGGCATTTCCTCATTGGAAATCATTGTGAGGTGTACACGGATCATAAGAGTTTGAAGTACATTTTCACACAGAGGGAGTTGAATCTCAGACAAAGGAGATGGTTGGAGCTCATCAAGGATTATGATATGAGATTGCATTATCACCCCGGAAAAGCTAATGTAGTAGCTGACGCATTAAGCCGTAAGAGCCATGTCAATACATTAATGACGGGAGAAATACCCAAGGAGTTAGAAGAAAATCTTCGTGAACTATGTTTGGAAATAGTTCCGAGAGGCTATGTAGCAGCATTGGAGATTCAGTCAACATTGATGGATAGAATCAGAGAAGCTCAAAGGACTGACAAGGAGATTGCCGCTATAAAGGAGAAACTTAGCAAAGGAAAAGCTAAGGGATTTCGTGAGGATGAACACGATACCCTATGGTTTGAAGACCGCGTTTACGTGCCCAATGACCCGGAGATCAGGAAGTTGATACTGCAAGAGGCACACGATTCACCATATTCGATTCACCCAGGAAACACCAAGATGTATTTGGATTTGAAAGATATTTTCTGGTGGACTGGAATGAAGAAGGATATTGCGGAGTATGTAGCAATTTGTGATGTATGTCAGAGAGTAAAGGCAGAGCATCAGAAGCCAGCAGGATTGTTACAACCATTGCCGATACCCGAATGGAAGTGGGATAAGCTAGGCATGGATTTTATCACGGGATTACCCAGGACTGTTCAGGCTATGACTCAATTTGGGTTGTAGTCGATCGGTTGACGAAAGTAGCTCATTTCATCCCGGTAAAGACCACTTACACCAGTGCTAAGTTGGCAAAGATATACATGACCAGGATCGTATGTCTGCATGGAGTTCCGAGGAGTATCGTATCAGATAGAGGAACCCAGTTTACCTTAAAATTTTGGAAGCAGTTGCATGAAACTTTGGGTACCAGGCTAGAATTCAGTACAGCTTTTCATCCACAGACAGATGGACAGACCGAGAGAGTCAATCAGATTTTGGAGCATATGCTGAGAGCTTGTGCACTAGATTATGGATCTAGTTGGGACGATAATTTGCCATATGCAGAGTTCTCTTACAACAATAGTTACCAACCAGTTTGAAGATGGCCCCTTTCAAAGCTTTGTACGGAAGGAGGTGCAGGACACCGTTGTCGTGGGACGAAGTTGGAGACCGCCAGTTGTTTGGACCCGGCCTGATTAAAGAGTCTGAACAGAAGGTGAAATTGATTCGCGATAGGCTCAAGGTAGCTCAATCCAGACAGAAAAGTTATGCAGATTCTAAACACAAGGAGACAGTTTACGAAGTCGGAGATAGAGCTTATCTTCGAGTATCTCCACTTCGGGGAACAAAGCGTTTTGGAGTTAAAGGGAAGTTAGCGCCACGATTTGTAGGACCATATCGAGTTTTGGAGCGTATGGGAGAAGTGGCCTACAAGTTGGAATTGCCCGAAGAATTGTCAGGAGTTCATGATGTGTTCCACGTTTCTCAGTTAAAGAAGTGTCACGCGGAGATGGCTGACATACCTTTGAGAGACACCGTGCCATTGGAAACTATTCAGTTGGATAACAATTTGACCTACGAGGAGAAACCAGTTAAGATTCGCGAGTTTGCCAGCCGAGTTACTCGCAGCAAGGTTATCAAGTTTTGCAAGGTTCAGTGGAGCCACCACACGGAGGATGAAGCCACCTGGGAACGAGAGGAAGATTTGCTCAAGGACCACCCTCACCTATTTTCTAGCCAACCCGAATCTCGAGGGCGAGATTCGTCTTAAGGGGGTAGGTTTATAACACCCCAAATTTTCAATTTGCAATGTTATACACTAGATCATCTATGCATACCATATTTTATTTTGCATTTTGGTTGATCCTAGAAATTCTACGCAACTCAATGACCCACGGAGAGAGTTGGGGATTTCGTTATTTTCATATTTGAGTTTTCTCAAATTTTGAGAATAGGATCATTTGATTTTATTTATTTTATCGTCAATTATTTCTATTAAAAAAATATAAGAGAGGGAATAAAATGACTTTCCCAAAATAAAGAAATATTGAGGATCAAATAATAAAATTAAATAAGATTTTTTATTTCGGAGTTTTCGGTGTTTTATTTGAATTTAGGAAAAATGTGCGTTTTTCAAAATTGCATTTAGGTCCCAAATAAATGTTCACCTTGTGCGGCTTGATTTTAGAAGCCCGCGAAAATTTATTTCGGAATTTTTGGAGTCCGTTTAGTATTTCTTTTTATTTTTCTTCTGCGCGTAAAAAAACGAACCGACCTACGGACCGTGTCCGACTAGGACTCCGGCCCGCCAGGGCTTTATAAGCCGGGGCAGCCCACCCGGGGCAAACCCTAGCCGCCAGCCCCACCTCGAGCCCCGCGCCGCCACCCGCCGCCCGCCGCCTCGCTGCACGCCGCCGCCTCGATTTCCGTGCCGCCGTTTTTTTAGATTCGGTTTTTTTAAATAGATCGATTTTTCCGGTTTATTTAAATAGTGAGCGTTCGTTCGTTCGTTCTAGCGGACGTTCGTCGTTTTTCTTTTTCTCGGATTAAATCCGCGATTTTTCTGATCGCGATTCCTGATCCGATTTTCGTTTTAGTATAACTTTTCGCTCGTTTATCGGAATCACGCGATTCAAGCGCCTGGAGTTTCGTCTCGAAACCCTCTATCCGTTTAACCAACTTAAACCAGATTTTGCTACTGTAAAATTTGCCCTAGATCCAGATTAGTAGAATGAAGTTGTTTTCTTTCGCCGTTTGACTTTCGTTGCTTCGTTCGATTTGATTCTTTTTGCCAACCAGAGTTCTTAAGTTGAACCTTCTGGTTAGATCTCTTATTTGAGTTTTACCCGTGCATTAGATGAGTACTTATTGTATGCTTGTTTGTTTGTCTGCGATAGAATACCCGGAGTGCGCCGCCTGTTACTTCGAATCTCTAGGTTTCGCGGATCATCAGCAAGGCAAGTAACACTTTTATCATACCTTTCCTACTACCCAGTTTTATTGCATTAGATCAATCCTCACACATTGCATGATTAGGATCTAATTAAATTGTGGGATGGGAAGTAGTTGAGGTAGTACCTATTACCTGTTTATTATCAAACCTTTGGGAGTTACTTCTATGTTTGCTTATTATGCCGTGCTATGCTAGTAGACGTGGATTGGGTGAGTGATATCCATGACAGCTGTGAGTTTGTTAATTAATGGTTTATCTAAGGTGGCAACTTAAACACACATCTGGGTGGATTGAGGCACCTGGGTATTCCAGGACTTGCCTGTTTTCTTTTGGACTGCCACCCAGGCTCAAAGGGATCATGAGACTATTCATACTAGAAACTTCCGTGTGCAGCCACAAGCTATTATGGGCTCTAGCGTAGTTGACTAAGTCGTGCAAACTCTTACAGTGGTAGACTAGCAGATGTAGGGGATGTAGGTGGTACGGTCTACCCGATCGTAAGGTGCTAGCGCTTCTTAAAGACTATGTCTCGGTCATCCGTCTTCTCAAACACCTTGTAGTGTGAGAAACCAAACGGAGGCGATCGAGTCTTGTGGGGAAAAGTGCGCAAACCTCTGCAGAGTGTAATAAACTAATCATGATTAGCCGTGTCCCCGGTTATGGACATCTTGAGTATCTAGTACTTGGATTATCATGTGAATCTCAACATGTTACTCTAAATTAATTTTGTTGGGTTATGTTTAATGATGATGTTTAATTGGGATTGAGAATGTTGTCAACCATTCTCAATGTTTAACAACTACCATGATAGTTAAATAAATCTATTCCTTTGAAGTAGGGAAAAATTGGCTTTATGCAAAACTGTAACCATAGAGCTTTCCACCAGCCAAATGTGCATATAGTATAGCTATTTCATTCCATTACTCTCTATGTGTTACCTTGCCAGCATATTCCATGTGCTGACCCGTTTTCGGACTGCAACGTTAATGTTGCAGACTTTTCAGACGACGATTAAGGAGTTTTTAGGTCGTGGTTCTATACGCAGTGATGCCGTTGGAGTTGATGGACTCACTTATCTTCCAAGCCTTCCGCTGTTATCGTTATTAGATGGCCTTAAGCCATATTTATTGTAATAAGTTCTCTTATGAGACACTCAATGTAATAAGTGTGTGATTGCTACTCTGCTATAAATCCTCCGAGTACCGTGTGGTGTCAGCATTACTGATCCAGGGATGACACTGAAGCACAGAGATCAGACTGTTTGAGGTCTCGTCGCTACACCAACCGAGTTTCATTATTCGGTCCCACCGAGTTTGGTGATTTGTGTGTAACGGTTAGATTTTGCGAGGAGGCTATAAATACCCGTCCACCCACTCTTCATTCATGAGGAGAGCTATCAGAACATGCCTACACTTCCATTATACATTTTCTGAGATAGAACCACCTACTCATGTGTTGAGGTCAAGATATTTCATTCCAATCATATGAATCTTGATCTCTAGCCTTCTCCAAATTGCTTTCCACTCAAATCATCTTTCCACCAAATCCAAATCGGTGAGAGAGAGTTGAGTGTTGGGGAGACTATCATTTGAAGCACAAGAGCAAGGAGTTCATCATCAACACACCGTCTATTACCTTTTGGAGAGTGGTGTCTCCTAGATTGGTTAGGTGTCACTTGGGAGCCTCTGTCAAGATTGTGGAGTTGAACCAAGGAGTTTGTATGGGCAAGGAGATCGCCTACTTCATGAAGATCTACCTTAGTGAGGCAAGTCCTTCATGGGCGATGGCCATGGTGGGATAGACAGGGTTGCTTCTTCGTGGACCCTTCGTGGGTGGAGCCCTCTGTGGACTCACGCAACCGTTACCCTTGGTGGGTTGAAGTCTCCACCAACGTGGATGTACGATAGCACCACCTATCAGAACCACGCCAAAAATCTCCGTGTCTACATTGCGTTTGCTCCCTCCAAACTCCTCACTTTACCTTCATGTGCAATGTTTTACATTCCGCTGCTATACTATTAGACTTGCATGTGTAGGTTGTTTGCTTGACTAGTGCTAAGTTGCTAAAATCTGCCAAGACTTAAAATTGGGAAAAGGCTAGATTTTTTGTTTGGTCAATTAGTCTAATCACCCCCCCCCCCTCTAGACATACTTTCGATCCTACAAGTGGTATCAGAGCTTTGGTCTCCATTTGCCTTGATTTCCATAGCTTTTGGTGATCATAGCCTTGGTTTCATAACCTATGAGCGTATGGCGTCTAGCGAGGGAAATTACCACCGTAGAGGTCCTTACTTTGATGGTACTAATTTTGCTAGTTGGAAGGATAAGATGAAAATGCATATTCTTGGACATAACCCCGCCGTTTGGGCTATTCTGTGTATTGGCTTGTAAGGTGAGTTCTTTGATGGGAGAGAACCGAACCCTAAAGCTACCACGGAAGAGTTGAAGATGTTGCAATACAATGCTCAAGCTTGTGATATTCCCTTCAATGGATTGTGCCCCGAAGAATTCAAAAAAATTAGCTGTCTTGAGAATGCAAAGGAAATTTGGGATACTTTGATTGATATGCACGAAGGTACTGACTCCGTCAAGGAATCCAAATTGGATGTGCTTCAAAGTCAACTTGACAAGTTCAAAATGAATGATGGTGAAGGTGTCGCTGAAATGTACTCTAGGCTTGCTCTCATCACAAATGAGATTGCCGGCTTAGGAAGTGAAGAGATGACCGATAGATTCATCATCAAGAAGATCCTAAGAGCCTTGGATGGAAAATATGATATTGTGTGCACATTGATCCAAATGATGCCCAATTACAAAGATCTCAAGCCAACAGAAGTCATTGGAAGAATTGTTGCTCATGAGATGTCACTTAAGGACAAGGAAGAGCTTCACAACAAGTCAAGGTCCTACAATGACAAAAGATCTTCGAGTCGTGAACGTAATTGCTACAATTGTGGAAGACCTGGACACTACTCCAATGAGTGTACGGCTCCCTACAAAAGAAGAGAAGATTCTCCCAAAAGAAGAAGTAGAAGAGAAAATCACCACTAAGAGAGAGAAGGAGTAGAGATGACCGGTATGAACGAAGAACATCACGGAGAAGCAAGGATTCGGAAAGGAAGGACAAATCATCAAGGAGCCACACAAAACGAAGACATCACGCTCATGTTGGTGAATGGGTATCCGGCTCCGACTCCGACAATCACTCCAAGAGAAGTTATCACCCCGACTCCGAATATACTCAAGATGAAGGTGTTGCCGGTCTGGCACTTGTGTCAACCAACTCCTACGACATATTTGAGTCACCAAATGAAGGAATTGGAAGATGCTTCATGGCTAAAGGCCCAAAGGTATCTCACCCCGAGTATGTTGATTTCAATAGTGATGAAGATGATTTGCTAGGTGATGATGATTTACTTGTTGACAATTCTAGTGATGAAAACTATGATGAACTTGCTATTAATCAGGCTAATCAAGATAAAACGAATGATGATGATAAGAAGGAGATTGAGCATCTAACTAAAGAACTAAACACTCTTAAGTTAGCTCATGAAACTACCTTGGAAAATCATCGAGAGCTTTTAAAGACTCATGAAAAGTTACGCTTTGAAAAGCTCAACCTTGAGCAAGAGCATGGGTTCTTAAAAGCAGTCAATGATGATCTTCGCAAGACAAGTTCTTCTTACATTGCCAAGCGTTTACTCTTGTCTACTTACATGCCACAAGTTAAATCTAGCAACAAGAGTAAGAAAGATTCTTCTTCTAGTAGTAACAATAATCATGCTAAATCCAATGTTGTTGCTTCTAGTAGTTATCTTGATTCCACTAATGATTCTCTTAGCCAAGTTACACTTGAGCAAGAAAATAGCTTATTGAAGGGAATTATAGAGAAAGGTGTTTACAAGAGCCTTGCCGGAAGTAAGCAATTTGAGGAAATTGTACGCAAGCAAGGAAGACACCGGAAGAATCAAGGAATTGGTTTTGAACGAAGGTTCAATGCCAATGGAGTTGAGTGGGAAGAAGATCAATACCCCAAGACAAAATTTGTTCCTCAACAAGAGAAGTATGATGCTACTTCTTTCCAAGGAACACAAGCTCAAGATGATCTTCCACCACAAGACCACAAGAAAAAAGGCAAGGACAAGCTTCAAGAGGAGATTGATGCATTTGAAGAAGCTCCCAAGGCCTTGGTCAAGTGGGTTACCAAGACTACATCAAGTTCCACTTCATCAAGTACGACTACAACTCCAAGGATTACCATAAAGATGGTGTGGATCCCAAAGAAAAGGAACTATAGAGTTCTTGAGGGTGACTCCGCCAACATACTTCATTCATATCTTTTGGCAAGGACATGTGCAAACAACTTCCATATCTTGCACTAGTTCAAGGAGTCACAAACCCTCTTATTGGTAAGACAAGGGACAAGGTAACCTAATGCTTACATGGACATCATCTTATGTGATCACTCTATGTCTATGGATATCCTTGTTTGTTCCTTGTGGGATTAACCCATGTAGGTATTGAAAGTGCAACTCACTCCAATGGATTGCTCCAAATGATCTACATCAACATTGAGCATCTACATCTTCAACACCTACATGAAGTCATCATTGACAAAACCCAAGGTTAGTTCATCCCTCTTAGGGGGATATCACATCTAGGGGAGCTTTATTCTAATCAATTGAGCTAAAAGCAACTCTAATGGTGTGAACACAACAATGCTTTATGTAAAAGTGGCAACCCCACTTGTGCTTAAACGATGAGTATGACCTACGATCAAATGTTCTCATTTGACTCCTCAGTCAATATACTCATATATAGATGACCTAGTCATCGCCAATTGCTTGATAGATGCTAGAGTTTTTGTGCATGCTTTGCCACATATTTCATTTGCTATTTTATTGTGTGAGCATGTTGGTTGCATATTTTACTCATTCGAGGACATCCACTTGTTGTCTTGATTTTTTTGGTGTTTTTCTCCTTTGCCAAGTGGATGGACAAGAATGCCTAAGAACCCCCTCTAGCTATCTATGCTTTACTCGTCTCACACTCTATTCATGCCACATCACAAAGTTTGATCAAGTCAGATTCAAACCACTCTGTGTGAGGAGCACTCGGAGTCCCCGATTCATCATAGACTTAAATTTCCAAAACCTCTTTGTGCATTTTGGTATGACCGAGTCATCCACTTCGGTCACACCGAGTTCACTAAGTTGATCTAGGTTTTCCATCTGGGTGCAACTGATTTGAACTTGTCAGTCACACCGAGTTGCAGTAACCGCCCACGATTCTGCATCTCAGTGCCACCGAGTTGTTCCACTCGGTCACACCAACAGGGTCGGGATATATATACCCACGGGTGAGATTTTGGAAATTTCTTCAAACTCCTCAGCCCGCGCGTGTGTCCTGCTCTGCCTCCTCAGGTCTTCGGATCGTCTCCTCACCGCTAGCGACCTCCCGCTGCTGGTTCCCAACGCCGTCAACGGAAATCTGCTCCACCATTGCCACCATAGCGAACCTCCGCCGAACTAGGGTATGGGTTCGACTCTATGTGCTAATTCCTTAACTTCGATTCATAGCACATTACTTTGCCATGATCATGACCACGTATGCAAACCATCCATCCACTGAAAACTTCCTTTAGGTTAGATTGGATTTGAAAATTTAGGGTTAGGTCTCTGCCGAATTCATCTCGGACCGACCGAATTGTAGAAATCGGTCTCACCGATTTGGCTTAGGCCATAGAACATGCATTTTCGGTCTGACCAAGTTCGATTCTCTGTGAAACCCTAACAGTCTCGGTGCCACCGAACTGTAACTCGGTCTAACCGAGTTCACTAGTTTAGGTTCCAAAAGCTGCTTCAGTATCACAAAGTTTATCAAATCGGTAGCTCCTAAATGCTTTCTGTGGAGAACTAAGACTAAGTTTTTAAGTCATCTGTTTTGTAAAAACTCTGTACTTTGTGATGCTCATCCACTCTACCTCATCTACATCTATTCACAGAGTTTGCTCTCAGTGATTGCCAAGATGTCTGACCAGAGTGACAGTCAGAACAAATCTGAGGAACATGTGCAATTAAGTGAGGGTTCAGATCCCTCAAGCAACTATGATGAGGGCAGTAGAAGCACACCCAGTAACTTGCCCAAGGCAGCCACTAGAGCAAGGAAGAAGAAAACCTCAGACTCTGAGGATGAAGACTATGTGGCTGTTGAGGATGAGGCCACCTCAAAGAAGAAAGTGCTGAAGAAGGAGTATGGCTCAACTGCTACAACAAAGCCAGGGATGCACAAGAAGGCACCTACCAAGAGAAGGCCAACATCCAAGCCTAGGAAAGCAGCCTTGGAAGAAACTATGGAGTTCACTCTTGAACCCAAAGAGGCTGGAGAAGGTAAGAAGAGAAAAGGGAGGGTCAAGAAGACCACTGCCAGAGTCCTAGGGAGATCATCCATGTTTAAGGATCCAGCAGAAGAAGAGGAAGAGGAAGAGGATGCTCCAGCACCCAAAGCTCAGAAGCTTATGGGAGATGCTATCAAGTCAGGGGCTGCAACATCAATGCCCAAGTCTACTCCCAAAGCTCAAGCTCAGAAGTCAAAGCCCAAGAGGAACATTAGAAGTATTCCTACTGAAGAGAAGAACAAGGCCCCAGTGCCTCAAGCTGAAGAAGAGGATGATGAGTCTCTTGTTTTGAGGAAATTGAAACCCAAGATCCCAGACCACAATGATGCTCATCCAGTAGCTAAAGATATGCACATCAGAAAAGATGCTAGACTGAGATTATGGAGACAGTCTGATCCCTATGCTATTAGGAGGAGGACTATAGTTGATTACAGATTTCATACAAAAGAACAGCAAGACTTCTATGAGACAATTTTTCTTGACAAGAAGCCCATTGTTTGTGACATGAGATGGGTTGATTGGGAATACATCAAGGAGAATGAAGATCATTTCCCAGGAGTATATGACAGCTTCAAAGCATGTGGAGTAGATGAGTTTATTGGACAGAAGCTCACTAAATGGAATGATGAGCTGATCATGCAATTTTACTCCACTGCTCACTTGTACCCAGATAGGAAGATCATATGGATGTCTGAAGGTACTAGGTACCAATCCACTGTTGAAGAATGGGCCAAGCTGATCAATGCCGCAGAGGAACATGAGGATGACTTGGATGTGTATGCCAAGAAGAAGAAAGACCACAACTCCATGGCAAACATGTACAAAGAGATCCCTAATAAAGCTTTGGAGACTCACAAGTTTGGATCAGTACATTACTTGTTGTCTGGTCTGCCTACCATCAACTGGATCCTTAGGCACACATTGCTACCAAAGTCTGGAGATCACAAGATGGTTAGAGGACACTCCATCAACATGCTGCAAATCTGTGATGTCCCTCAAAAGTTCAAAGTCATGAGTCTGATTGTAGAGACAATCAAAAGGACAACTGCTGACAAAAAGAGAAGTTGTGGGTATGCTCCACATATTCAGGAGCTCATCAATTCTAAGATGGGCACAGGAACATACTTGTTGGACAGGGAGCATCTACCCCTATATCCTGAATTTGAAGATAATGAAGTTGTCATGAATGAGAATGAACCATCATCAGCTCAAGCACAGGAGAAGAGAGACAAAGCTAAGGCAGCTAAAGCTGCAAGGATGCCAAGTGCAAAAGAAGCATCCCAGGTGTTCCTCAAAACAATATCAATTGGGCTATCTGATTCAAGCTACACTTAGGATTGAGAAGGGCTTGGCCGCCCTGACTCAGAATCAGGAGAGCCTGGAAAGGATTGTTGAGAGAAAGTTTTATGATCTTGACCTCAAAGTAACTGAGATACAAACTGCAGTTGAGCAGCTCCAGGACGAAGCAGAAGAGAGGAAAGGGAAGGCAATTACTGATGCTTTTCAGCGTGTGCCACGAGGTCAGAGGTCTGCTGCAGTGCCAGTACCAGTTTCTAGAACTACTTTGTCAGCACCAGCAACTACAGCCTCAGTACCACCTCCAGCAGCCACTCCACCAGCTCCAACTACATCGACAGATGCCTTCGTCCTTAGAGTTCTCTCTACACCACCTCCCGAAGACCGAGCCTGAGAGACGCATAGCACTGTGCATTTTCAAAAATTTTGGTAACTTGTTGCCAAAGGGGGAGAAATATGTATAGATCATAGGCTTCGAGAGAGAGTGTTTTGCCTTTTATCTCTCTTGTTTTTGGTTGAACCTTTTTATGCACTTGGTTGATACACTATGTCTTTGTCTGTGTGAGATACTTGTTTGATCATGTGATTGATCATATGCTACCTTAATGCTTGCTTGGATGGTATTATCTATCTCTTATATTCCATATATGATCATTCACTTTGCTTGGTGATGAGTGCATGTTTTTAATATTTATCATTTTGAACGCTCCACCAAGATGTATGTGACATGGAAGAGTGACCCATGATCCTAATCGATTGTGCATTTGTATTAAAAAGCAAATTTTAAATAATGCACAAATTTAGGTGGAGCTCTTGCTTATCACATACTTCTCAAAGCGACGATGTATTTCAATCTTATAATAATTTGTTGAAGCTTTGATCTATATGTTGTCATCAATTACCAAAAAGGGGGAGATTGAAAGTGAAACTATCCCTAGGTGGTTTTGGTAATTCATAACAACATATAGCTCATTGAGATAATACTATTTCAAGATAAATATTTTAGGAAAGCTCAATGATTGGCATGGCATGGATTAGAAATGTGGACCCCTCAAAATGGTAAGGACAAAAGATTGGCTCAAGCTCTAAAGCTCAAGACTCTACAGATTACCTTTTAGTGATCCAAGATCACATTGAGTTCATAGGAAAAGCCAATACTATTAAAAGGGTATGAGGTGTTGCTTAATGAGTTACTTGCTCAAAATGCTTAGTGATATGCTCCAAAACCCTCAACCACTTTATCATATCCACATATGTCCCAAACCAAAAGTCAAACTCGGCCCCACCGAAACTTTCTATCCGGCGCCACCAAGTTTAGTTAACATAGCCATTGCCACAAAACCCTAGTCTTTTCGGTCTCACCGATAGGGATCTCGGTCTCACCGAGATGGGATTGCAAACTCGCTGTTTCCCTTCGTAATGTTTCGGTCCAAACGAAATGAGCGATCGATCCCACCGAGTTCGCAATGCAAACTCTCTGTTTCCCCTTCGTAATGTTTCGGTCCAACCAAGGTGAGCGAATCGGTCCCACCGAGTTTGCCTGACCAACTCTCTGGTTAGCTCATTACCAAAATCGGTCCCATCGAGTTTCTGTAATCGGTCTCACCAAGATTACATTATGCTCTAACCCTAATGAAATCGGTCTCACCGAGTTGACATGTCGGTCCCACCGAAAATCCTAACATTCATATTTTGAACTAAATCGGTCCAACCGAGTTTCATTATTCGGTCCCACCGAGTTTGGTGATTTGTGTGTAACTGTTAGATTTTGTGTGGAGGCTGTAAATACCCCTCCACCCACTCTTCATTCGTGAGGAGAGCTATCAGAACATGCCTACACTTCCATCATACATTTTCTAAGAGAGAACCACCTACTCATGTGTTAAGGTCAAGATATTTCATTCCAATCATATGAATCTTGATCTCTAGCCTTCTCCAAATTGCTTTCCACTCAAATCATCTTTCCACCAAATCCAAATCAGTGAGAGAGAGAGAGAGTTGAGTGTTGGGGAGACTATCATTTGAAGCACAAGAGCAAGGAGTTCATCATCAACACACCGTCTATTACCTTTTGGAGAGTGGTGTCTCCTAGATTGGTTAGGTGTCACTTGGGAGCCTCCGTCAAGATTGTGGAGTTGAACCAAGGAGTTAGTATGAGCAAGGAGATCGCCTACTTCGTGAAGATCTACCTTAGTGAGGCAAGTCCTTCGTGGGCGATGACCATGGTGGGGTAGACAAGGTTGCTTCTTCATGGACCCTTCGTGGGTGGAGCCCTCAGTGGACTCGCGCAACCGTTACCCTTGGTGGGATGAAGTCTCCATCAACGTGGATGTACGATAGCACCACCTATCGGAGCCACGCCAAAAATCTCCGTGTCTACATTGCGTTTGCTCCCTCCAAACTCCTCCCTTTACCTTCATGTGCAATGTTTTACATTTTGCTGCTATACTCTTAGACTTGCATGTGTAGGTTGTTTGCTTGACTAGTGCTAAGTTGCTAAAATCTGCGAAGACTTAAAATTGGGAAAAGGCTAGATTTTTATTTGGTCAAGTAGTCTAATCACCCCCCCCCCTCTGTACATACTTTCGATCCAACAGTATTGAGATACCAACAATCGAATCTCAGGCAAGTAACATACTGATCACAAAGGGAACAACGTATGTTGTTATGCGGTTTGACCGATAAAGATCTTCGTAGAATATGTAGGAACCAATATGAGCATCCAGGTTCCGCTATTGGTTATTGAGCGGAAGTGAGTCTCGGTCATGTCTACATAGTTCTCGAAACTGTAGGGTCCGCAAGCTTAACGTTCAATGATAATCAGTATTATGAGTTTATGTGTTTTGATGTACCGAAGGTAGTTTGGAGTCCCGCATGTGATCACGGACATGATGAGGAGTCTTGAAATGGTCGAGACATAAAGATCGATATAATGGAAGGCTATGTTTGGACACCGGAATGGTTCCGGATGAGTTCGGGCATTTACCGGAGTACCGGGAGGTTACAGAACCCCTCGGGGGCTTAATGGGCCTACATGGGCTTTAGTGGAAGAGAGAGGATAAGGCCAAGCGGAGGGGCGCGCCCCTACCCCCAAGCCCAATCCGAGTTGGGAGGGGGGCGGCCCCCCTTTCCTTCCTCCCCTCTCTCCCTTCCTTCCCCCTCCTAGTAGGACTAGGAAAGGGAGGAACCTACTCCTAGTTGGAGTAGGATTCCCCCCTTGGGGGCGCGCCCAAGGTGGCCGGCCAGCCGGTCCCCTCCTCCACCCCTTTATATACGGGGGAGGGGCACCCCATAGACACACAAGTTGATTGTTTAGCCGTATGCGGTGCCCCCTCCACAGAATTCCACCTCAGTCATATCGTTGTAGTGCTTAGGCGAAGCCCTGCGTCGATAACTTCATCATCACCGTCATCACACTATCGTGCTGACGAAACTCTCCCTTGGCCTCAGCTGGATCAAGAGTACGAGGGATGTCACCGAGCTGAACGTGTGTAGATCGCGAAGGTGACGTGCGTTCGGTACTTGATCGGTTGGATCGCGAAGACGTTCGACTACATCAACCTCGTTTCATAACGCTTCCGCTTTCGGTCTATGAGGGTACGTACACATACTCTCCCCCTCTCGTTGCTATGCATCTCCTAGATTGATCTTGCGTGATCGTAGGAAAATTTTGAAATACTGCGTTCCCCAACACATGTGTTGTCATTTGATGAACGGGATCACATCATTAGAGAATGATGTGATGGACAAGACCCATCCGTTATCTTAGCATAATGATCTTTTAGTTTTTCTGCTATTGCTTTCTTCATGACTTATACATGTTCCTCAGACTATGAGATTATGCAACTCCCGAATACCGGAGGAACACCTTGTGTGCTATCAAATGTCACAACGTAACTGGGTGATTATAAAGATGCTCTACAGGTGTCTCTGATGGTGTTTTTTGAGTTGGCATAGATCGAGATTAGGATTTGTCACTCCGTATTTCGGAGAGGTATCTCTGGGCCCTCTTGGAAATGCACATTGATAACCCACAAGTATAGGGGATCGCAGCAGTTTTCGAGGGTAGAGTATTCAACCCAAATTTATTGATTCGACACAAGGGGAGCCAAAGAATATTCTCAAGTATTAGCAGCTAAGTTGTCAATTCAACCACACCTGGAAACTTAACATCTGCAGCAAAGTGTTTAGTAGCAAAGTAATATCATAGTAGTGGTAATGGTAGAAAAAGGTAATGATAGCAAAAGTAATGTTTTTGGTATTTTGTAGTGATTGTACCAATAGCAGCGGAAAAGTAAATAAGCGGAGAACAATATATGGGAAGCTCGTAGGCAATGGATCGGTGATAGAGAATTATGCTGAATGTGGTTCATCATGTGACAGTCATAAACTAGGGTGACACAGAACTAGCTCCAATTCATCAATGTAATGTAGGCATGTATTCCGAATATAGTCATACGTGCTTATGGAAAAGAACTTGCATGACATCTTTTGTCCTACCCTCCCGTGGCAGCGGGGTCCTAATGGAAACTAAGGGATATTAAGGCCTCCTTTTAATAGAGTACCGGACCAAAGCATTAACACATAGTGAATACATGAACTCCTCAAACTATGGTCATCACCGGGAGTGGTCCCGATTATTGTCACTTCGGGGTTGTCGGATCATAACACATAGTAGGTGACTATAGACTTGCAAGATAGGATCAAGAACTCTCATATATTGATGAAAACATAATAGGTTCAAATCTGAAATCATGGCACTCGGGCCCTAGTGACAAGCATTAAGCATGGCAAAGTCATAGCAACATCAATCTCAGAACATAGTGGATACTAGGGATCAAACCCTAACAAAAATAACTCGATTACATGATAAATCTCATCCAACCCAACACCGTCCGGCAAGCCTACGATGGAATTACTCACGCACGGCAGTGACCATCATGAAATTGGTGATGGAGGATGGTTGATGATGATGACGGCGACGAATCCCCCTCTCCGGAGCCCCGAACGGACTCCAGCTCAGCCCTCCCGAGAGGTTTTAGGGCTTGGCGGCGGCTTCGTATCGTAAAACGTGATGAATCCTTCGCTCTGATTTTTTTTCTCCCCGAAAGCAAATATATAGAGTTGGAGTTGAGGTCGGAGGAGTTCCAGGGGGCCCACGAGGTAGGGGGCGCGCCCAGGGGGGCAGGCGCCCCCCCCCCACCCTCGTGGCTAGGGTGTGGGCCCCTGGTCTTCATCTTTTGCAAGGATTTTGTATTATTTTCAAAAGACGTTCCGTGAAGTTTCAGGTCATTCTGACAACTTTTGTTTCTGCACATAAATAACACCATGGTAATTCTGCTGAAAACAGCGTCAGTCCGGGTTAGTTCCATTCAAATCATGCAAGTTAGAGTCCAAAACAAGGGCAAAAGTGTTTGGAAAAGTAGATACGACGGAGACGTATCACACATCACTATGAGCCTTGCAAAGCAATGTGTCTAATGAGTTAGACACGGGATGATGCATTATGTAACGAGTAAAGAGACTTGCCGGTGACGAGATTGAGCTAGGTATCATGATACCGACGATCGAATCTCGAGCAAGTAACATACCGATGACAAAGGGAACAACGTATGTTGTTATGCGGTTTGACCGATAAAGATCTTCATAGAATATGTAGGAACAAATATGAGCATCCAGGTTCCTGTATTGGTTATTGATCGGAGATATGTCTCGGTCATGTCTACATAGTTCTAGAACCCGTAGGGTTCGCACACTTAATGTTCGATGACGATTTGTATTATGAGTTTCGTGTTTTGATGAACCGAAGTTTGTTTGGAGTCCCGGATGAGATCATGGACATGACGAGGAGTCTCAAAATGGCTGAGACATAAAGATTGATATATTGAAAGGTTATGTTTGGACACCGGAATGGTTTCGGATAGGTTCGGGCATTTTCCGGAGTACTGTGGGGTTACCAGAACCCCCCGGGGGGTTAATGGGCCTTCATGGGCCCTAGTGAAAGAGAGGAGGCGGCAGACAGGTGGAGGCGCCCCCCCAAGCCCAATCCTAATTGGGTTAGGGTTGGGGGGCTTTCCTTCTCTCTTTCTCCTCTTCCCCCCCTTCTCCTTGTAGGAATAGGAAGGGGGGGGGATCCTACTTGGACCGGGAGTCCAAGTAGGACTCCCACCCTTGGCGCGTCACACCTTGGCCGACATCCTCCTCCCCCCTTTATATATGTGGGGAGGGGGGACCCCAAAGACACACAAGTTGATCTTTTTGCCGTGTGCGGTGCCCCCCTCCACAGTTACACACCTCGGTCATATCGTTGTAGTGCTTAGGCGAAGCCATGCATCAGTAACTTCATCATCACCGTCACCACGCCGTCGTGCTGACGAAACTCTCCTTCGACCTCAACTAGATCAAGAGTTCGAGGGACATCATCGAGCTGAACGTGTGCTGATCGCGGAGGTGCCGTGCGTTCGGTACTTGGATCAGTTGGATCAAGAAGACGTTTGACTACATCAACCGCGTTACTAAACGCGACCGCTTTCGGTCTACGAGGGTATGTAGACACACCCTCTCCTCTCTTTGCTATGCATCTTCTAGATAGATCTTGCGTGATCGTAGGTAAATTTTTTGAAATACCGCGTTCCCCAACACCATTTCTCTTGTGAAGCAAAATAAATCAGGAACCTAATTAATAGTGCAAACGGAGCTTACTTTTTTTCTAAGGAAATTATTTGCTTCACATGACATTTGTTCCTGCAATAGTATAATTATAATTCAATGTATTGTTGGTAACAGACAAATTTATATCTGAACAAAATTCAATGAGAATGCGACGGGGCTCCCTGAAACTACACAATCAAGATCCTGTGGATGGCAGTTTCTCAAAAAATTATAGTAAAATTAAAGAACTGTCATGGCAGTTTGTAAAAAATTCCCCCTGCCACTACCCTAAAAACTGCCACCCGAGTCGTTCACATATGCCATTCCTAGCATACAAACGGCAGCTTGGTTTTTTCACTTCCCTAAACAAAAAGCAACATATACTCGCTATTTCAGTTTAACAATAACAACAAGCTACGTCAAACACTCACTTTTAAAAAAGCTCATGTTTCAAATTATGTAGCGGCCTAGAAATTGAAATATATTTTATGCTTTCAGAGCTAGTGATTTGCAAACTTCCCTCTGTAATCTAATTTCTAGTCACATTACAGAGTGACTTTTCTTTAGTTAAATAGCATGTGCTAGCTTGCTTGATGGTCGTGCATTTTGTGAGTTGATGAGTTGAACGATTTGGTGAGTTCGCCGACATTTGTGAAGAAATGAAAGGTCCCACTTATTGATGATGGTGAACAAACTAAGACTCAAAATTGATACGAGACAACGGGCATAAGCTAATCAAGATTGCTGGTTATGAATGGTTCCTTGTTTACAAAATTGACATGTTAACCATGTAAGAAGATAACCATAACTCCAATGGGGGCAAAAGATGCATCAGCAAAAATGAGAAATATTATTGGGGCAAACAATATGCAAGATGGCTATCTGCTTAGGCTAATGATGCAACTCGACAAGCAGTTGGCATACGACTGCTACGTTTGTTTCGGTGTACGGACATTCAGATGGGGAAATCAGTGAGCACACATGGTCTAACAGTTGGGATCAATAAGCTACAACTTATCATAATTGGAAATCCTTTTTTATATAAACCTTGCAGATCACATACTTATGACCTGATCATATAAAAGGAATATTTCAATTGAAAGGGACCAACAATATGGCGTTTTTTTAACCTTGGTGCTGCATGATGGTGTACCAGGAGGACGCCAATGAAGAGCTCGGCGGCGGCACACGGCCGCTGCGTACCGGTAGAAGAACAGTAGCCTAATGTGCATCGTAGTCGCTGCCACGTGCTTGCACCTGTCAATGCCATGTGTCATTGCATATTAGACAAAGGGTGCATGACCGAGATAGTGGAGAAGAAGATAACTGGGTCGCCAACGATGCGGTCCTCAATCAACTCCCTCTGCCCCGCCGTGCGAAAGAGACAAGAGATGGAGAGTACGGCATGCTGGGAGCTTGAAGAAGAAGACGTCCGATTATCCGGTCGTCCGATCGTCACACACCGTCACTTTTTTGACCAGCTGATCACCACACATCAGATTTTGGACATTTTTTATCGACCCATAACGATCAACATTTTGAATTGATCCACAGAACAGATAGAAGCACAATAGAGAGAGGTGTCGCCTTTGTTTCCATTGATGCAGTATATGTGTCTAACCCATTCAGGACCATCATTTTACCTTGCAAGGTTTTCATTGATATAACATCATGCCTGCAAGAACAACACGTTGTGAAAAGATGGGCATCTATACACACATAAGTAATTAAAATCAGAAAGGTAGACCTTCAGATTAATTACCAAAACTAGAGACCACCAAGGCCATATCAATATAAAGTTTCAGGAGTAGATTGATTTAAGAAAGGAAACATGTGTAAACTGTGCTCTACATTGTAGAAAAAGAAAAATAGGAACAAATTTCTCAAAGCAAACATACCATGGAGTGTCACTTTAACAGAAAAATTACATCCTAACCTGCAATCCCATCCTTATGCAGCTACCGACACACATACCAACAGCCGTCGGAAGTACCACAAAAGAGAAAAATAAAGGAAAGAAGACATAACATATACCTGAGAGGAGGTAGAAGAGTTGGGGCATGCGTGCAGGGAGCCTAGCGACGGTTAAGGCCACACGGAACCGTCGAGGATCTCTGGCTGCCAATGGGTAGGATGCTCGACACGACGAACATCTCCTGGAGCATGTCCAGGCCGCCGTCCCCGTCCAGGAGCGCGCAGCTCCAGCGCCGGCTCCTTCCACGACGTACAATGTATACTCAAAACAATGTATACTCAAAACTCATTTTTAATCAAGCATACAAAATAGATGCCTGCCAAAATATATAGATGTATTACCATTTCAAGTGGGCGAAGATGCCACATATATATCGCGTTGCTGAAACTACCGGGCTGATATAGGAGGACCACATGTAAACTGGCAACGCCGGAAACAGAGAAAAAGCATGGCAAGCTCATGCTCAGAATGCGATCCCGTGAACAAATTCTATTAGTAATACACCGGGTTAGAAGCTGGTGCCGAATCTAATGTCACGTATGGAGTTCTATTCCTTCTAGCAATCAGTGGCAGTGGTAATTTACAAAAAAAATCAGATTTGTTTAAAAACAGAGTGGATAGCTGATGCTTGTAGATCAGTAGATGTATGAGGGATGGTTGGATCGATGTAGTCCACTGCAGCGACGAAGTCTGACGGCTACGCAGTCCACTGCAGCGACGAAGGCAGTGCCAGACTGCCGGGAGTGGAGCACTGGAGCCGTCAGCCGTGGAGCCGTGGAGGGCGCATGTGGGTGAAGGCGGACTTGCGGAGGAGAGGCCGAGAGGGCCGGAGGCGGAGTGAAGGGTCGGCCGTCGCCCGCCACTCGCCGCCTTCGTTGCCGCACACGGAGGCCTGTCTCCTTACCGGATCGTGTCGGAGCAGCGTCCCGAGAGAGAAGATACCCGTGGCTCCTGAAAGGGATCATCGGCGGCTCCTGAAGCGGGGAAGGGATCTGTGGCAGCGGCGGCGAAGGGAGGTAGCGCAGGGATCGAGGGCGCTTGACGCGAGTGCGAGGGCGGCGACAAAGGGATCGATTGGAAGGGGATCGATGGGAGTGTTTTCTTTTCGGGTGTTTTTTTGCTGCCTGTGGGGTGGGGAGGGGACTAAAAAACCAGTGAAAAAAAACAGTTAAAAATGATGGAACGATAATAAACTGTGAAGACTATCATCAACTCAGAGATGCACCAACAACCCCACCCAACACTGAGATACCCCAAAGGCCCAAAGACCCGACAGATTCGCGAGAGCTCGAGAGAGTGCGACCAAAATGGCGATGAGATGCGCGCTGACCTCGCTCCCCGCGCGCCTCCGGTCCCCGGCGGTGGTAGCCAGCGGGACGCGGCGCCTTCTGAGTGACGGGAAGGGGCGCGTGCTCAGCGAGGAGGAGCGCGCCAAGGAGAACGTCTACATCCAGGTCGGTCGCACCCCACCCAAAGCCCTATTTAACACATGCCCTTAATCCTTCGTCGTCCGATCTGATACTCATCTGTAACATGGTGGTGTTTCGTTTTGATTTTGCGGTTGGGAGCAGAAGATGGAGAGGGAGAGGCAGGAGAAGCTCAAGAAAAAGCTCGAACAGGAGAAGGATGCGGCCGACAAGGCTAAGTCCGGCGCCGACGGCAAGGTATACGACACTGCCCTCTAGGTTACAGTTTATTGCGTAGACTCTCAATGGCTTAGGAATACTAACATAAATAAAAAGAGTACTATGTGTGCACTTTCTGCTACCCATACATTTGGGGTAACTGCAGCTGCGTGGGTCATTTGAAGTTATTGCAATTCTGTAATATTACAAGTGCCAAGTGTCAAACCACTTGCTCTCTGAATGGTAGATGCCAAGTCGATGTGGCTAGAAGGTGCGGGAACTCCTCCATCCCTGAGAAAAGTGTTTAGGAATGTTACCAGCTTTTGGCAAGAATACCTTCCAAGTTTTGTTATGGAGGGTATGTGAATGTTTTGATCATGTGTTACCTACAAAGATGGTTGCATCATGGGAACGGCTTGTTTAATGGTTAACTTTGTGATAGAGTAGATGGAAAGGTCAATGAAGTGTTTGAGCTGAAAGACATTGTGTGCTCAAGTGAAGCATTGATGATTATCTATTTTGAGTTCAGCTGTGATATGATTTGGCTAAGTACATGTTGATACACCGTCGTACACACTATAGTCTGATGAAAGCAACACTCTCTATTTTTTCTGAGTAAAACTATTTCTAATCAATACATCGATGTGTTTGAAATACTGTGAAGTCTTTTCTTCCCGCTATAATCAGAAAATATTGGTTCTTAATGTCCATCTATTTACATAATCCTGGAAAAGGGGAAACAGTCCAATTGTGTTTATTTGGGAATGGTTTACCGTGCACACTATAATCTGACGAAAGCAACACAATTTTTTCCGAGTAAAACCTTTTCTAATCAATTCATCAGCATCAATGTGTTTGAAATACCATGAAATCTTCCTTTTTCCTGGAATTCAGGTAATATTGATTCTTAATATCCATCTATTTACATAATTCTGAAAAGAAAAGGCAATCCAATTATGTTTGTTTGGGAAAGGTTCACGTCATTTGCTAAAACAAGTTCTTAATCGTGTTCTAGTGTATCAAATCTGATTTATGTCGCAAACACCCTTTTAGCATAATGTGTGGATTCCTCCAAATGTGGAGCATTGTTTGGCAGATTTTGACGACCACTTACTATATGATGTTTCATTTCAATGAAATGGAGCAGGGCTTTGGCCCTTTTGATGTAAGAAAAGCAAAATGCTCAGATTTTCCCTTGATTTATGGGCATGCCATGCTTCTTGTAGAGTAATGCAGTTTACCAGTTTCTAAGTAATTGCTGCCCTTTATATATATGCGATTTGCGCTGCCTTTTGCACTCTTATCACTGCAACATTAGTCTGCGCTGTTACTAACACATCTCTTCATCCTGACAGAAGGCCGAGGGAACTAACTAGGAGCGATCTTCGCCTGCCTGAAGGTGACCCCATCTTGGACGCATCTGGGGGACATTTGTGTTTATAGATGTCCAGAGATGGAAGAATAAATTCTGTAAAGCGTTGATAGCGCTAGCTTTGCTTTGTTTTCGGTTTGCCGCGCTTGTTCAGGATATAATCCAGGGACCATAAACATTGATAACTGGGAACTTTGTATCGTTGCTGGACCAAATATTTGTCGCCCTTTTGCGCATTTGGTTGTATGGTATGGGTCACCACCACATGGTTCTCGTTTTTCTTTTGTCTTGCAGAATGCAGATTGCACTGCCAGCCCATATATTTGGAGAGACATGTTATCGTTGGTTCTGAATCTTGACGGTTTAGGGTTAACCTCTTTGTAAATGGCGTGTTCGAAGCATCCTTGGTCAAACATTTGGCATTGCCAACATTTGGCAAGCCAATAACTGGTAAAATTAAAAGTTGCCAACATTTGACAACCTTTTGTGAGATTGGCAGCGATAATTGATGTGCAACCATCTTTAGCCAACATTTGACAGTTGCTAAAATTTGACATGTCAACTTTTGGCATCAAACTAATTAGTCTTGCAAACAAGCAAGTGGCTTTGGCCGTTGCCAAAATTTGACATGTCAATTTTTGGTATCAAACTAATTAGCCTTGCAAGCAAGCAAGTGACTTTGACATGCTAACATTTGACATCAAACCAATTAGTCTTGCAAGCAAGCAAGTGACGTGTTCGAAGCATCCTTGGACGAAAATATGCAAGCAGCGGCCTACTTAAGACATGTGCAATGCCGCTATTTTAGCAATGTTATGTATGATATTATTTTTAATAAAAACACCCAAAGGCATCTTAAATCTGATTAATATCGAGGAAAGCAAAAGGCCAGTACAATGGATAAATTAGACGCATTTTTGAACAACCAATAAAAACAAGAATTACATTGAAGAGCATATTTTTCCTCTGATTGTACAGTGCCCACAAGAGAACAATAAAGTAAGGCGACACCTGCAAACACCCTCGTCATATCAAGTTTTGAATACCGCAATAGCCACTCACAGACGAGATATATAAATCATTTAACTAACATCGGTTAGAGCATCACCCCTGCAGAACATCCCTTGAGACGAGATCAATAAGTCGTTGAAGCATTAAAGAAGATACAACGTGAGATTGCTTTTCTTTCCCCTCTCGCCAGGCGACTAGGGAAAGCCTTCCTCCCCTCGATCCCCGCTAGCGAGCCCGTGAATTTGCCTCCCCTCCTCCTAACACTCAGGCGGCCGGTGGTGGGGAGGGGATTTCTAGTTCCTCGTCACCGGCTAGTAGATAGGTAGGGGTTTAGTTCTCTCAGGGGCGGTGTTTGGACGGATGGCGGCACTTATTCTTCGAGTCAGTATTTCGGGCTCTGATCCTCCTCATGTTCTTCCGCTGGGACAGACTAGACGGAGCTCCGGCGTAGATTCCTGCCAGCTCCTTGGGGCGGTGAGGTTAGGGTTTCTCGCAGTGCGTATGCAGCGGCGATATTTGGTATCAAATTCTTCAGATTGATTCAAGGATTCAACGGCAACGACTGCGGTTCTGGACGCTGGTCCTTAGGGGCGCGTGCACGAAGACTTCCTGGCTGTCATCGACAAGGTCAGGCCGGCTTTGATATGGGAGTGCCGACAATGGCGCGTCGTCGGCTCGTTCTGGCGACGACAATGGTCATTAGGTGGTCCATGGACCTCAATGTAATTTTTATTATGTTTGAGATGTTTTGTACTTCCAGTGAATCTTTGTAATAGATCTGATCTTTTTGCAAAAAAAAAGTTAAAGCAACATTGGCTAGAGCATCACCCCACGCTAAACAAACATGCAATCTGTAAGTGCATCTAGTGCCACCCCTGGTTGGTTTTGGAGTATTGATAACAAACTTGGTTGAAGGACTAATGTGTTTGTGAGAATTATAGGATAACACAGGTAGTAGTCCCTTATTGATTCGGTTTATGAACCAGAGATGACCCCTAAAAGTGTGTGAAGACATTGAAGACAATGGTGGTCTGTGAAGACATTCACAGTGAAGATTATGACGTGAGAAGACATTCATGTGAAGACTATGGAGTGCGAAGACATAGTTGTTTCGTAGTTTCCTTTTCTTCTTTGTTGGGTCATAGGAACCACCGTACTGTTAAGTGGGGTCCAAGTGAACAAAGTCAGAGTGACTGAAGTGATGCTCAACCAAAATCCTATGTCTTCGAGTGAAGACAATGAGAGAAAATCTTATCCAGAGTTGGATGAGTCGGCTTTACTTGTAGCCCAAGTCAAGTTGCCGCATGTGTTTGAAATCCGACCGTTGGACACATGTCGGTTCCTTAGTGACCCAGGGTCATTCGGACATATCATGTCGGGTTGCCTCTGGGCTATAAATAGCCCACCCCTTACACCATAAATTGGTGGCTGCTCAGAGTTAGTGCACGACTTTTGTCGTTTGAGAGAAACCCACCTCCGAAGCATTTGAGAGAGAGAGATCCTTGCGAGGACAAAGCCCAAAACACCCAGAGCCAAAGAGTGTTAGGCATCACTGAAGTCTTTCTGTCCGTGTGACCTGAAGACTTGTTACACTTGAGGACTGTGAATCCTCCAATCGGTTAGGCGTCGCGTTCTGAGCATCCAGGAGCCATTGTGGATTGCCAGTGAACGAAGTATGTGAAGGTTTGGAAGTCTACCTTGAAGACTTACCAGAGTGATTGGGCGAGGAATGGGTGTCCTTAGCTCAAGGAAATAAGGTGAAGACACGGTCTTCTGAGTTAAATCTCAGCCTCTCTAACGAGACGTACAGTTGTCAAAACAACTGGAACTGGTCTACCAAATCTCTGTCTTCACCAAGCAACTGGTTCTATCTCCCACTTCCCTTTACTTTATAGTTTGTCTTCGTGAAGTCATTGCCTGCTTGTCTGATCTAATTGACTTCACTAAGTGAAGACTGTTTACTGTTTGGCTTCATACTATTTTCCATCATGATCCATTCTACCTAGTTGCTGACAGTCTTCGTGCTTTCACTTTATTGCATTCTTGACTATGGCTTGTCTAGTGTAGTCTTCCTTCCGCTGCATATCAATAGGCTTATTTCTACTGTTTGTCTTCAAGACCTTGTATTTTGAAGACTTTCATAAAAATCGCCTATTCACCCCCCTCCAGTCGATAACAAGCCTTCCAATTGGTATCAGAGCAAGGTGCTCCCTTGTTCTGTGTGATTCGGTTTAACCACCTGGAGTTTTAGCTATGTCGACTGCAGGGAGAATCAAGGTCTCTGCTGCGTGCCCAGTCTTCGATGGCACTGATTACGCCTACTGGAAGAATAACATGCGTATGCATCTTGAATCCATTGATGTTGACCTCTGGTATGTCATCAAGAATGGCGTTCCCAAGGTCGGTGAAGGTGTCACCGCTGCTGATGTCAAGAGGTTCATTCATCTGGATTCGACTGCCAAGAACATCATCTGTGGTCATCTGACCAAAGGATAGTACAGCCGTGTGAGTGCACTAGAAACTGCGAAGCTGGTCTGGGACTGGCTCTCCAAGGTCAACGAAGGCATCTCAACTCAGAGAGATTCGAGGATTGATGTTCTTCGCAACCTCTTCAAGCACTTCAAGTGAAACGACAATGAGAATGTCCAGCTCACATTTGATCGCCTCACTGATATCACAAATGAGCTTCGAGCACTTGGCGCCACTAAGATCACCAAGCACGAAATCGTCAAGAAGCTGCTGAGATCACTTGACAGCTCATTTGACACTCTGGGCCTGATGATTCAAGAACGTCCTGACTTCAAGACTCTCGATCCGTCTGTCATACTTGAGAGGCTCAACACACATGAGTTCCAGTTATCTAAGAAGAGAGATATCTATGGCCCCAACTATTGCTGAACCCGGGCTTTTAAGGCAAAGGTTGTGTCCTCATCTGAAGAAGAATATGACTGTAGCTCTGGGGATCCCAAAGACATTGGAAAGGATCTAGCTATGCTCGTGAAGAAGTTCCAGAAGTTCTTCAAAAAGAAAGGTTTCAGAAAGTCTTCAAGATCTAGCTCAAGAAACGACGAAGCTTCCACTCGTGACTACAAGAAGAGAACATGCCACAAATGCAAGAAACCTGGTCCTCTGAGTGTCCTCAATGGGACAATGAGACCAAGAAGAAGAAGAGGAGCAAGGAATATGATTCTGATGATAAGAGGAAGAAGAAATCCTCAAAGTCTTCTTCAAAGTCTTCATTATAGCCTTCATCATACAAGAAGAGCTCATCAAGCAAGGCTCGTGCGTTTGTTGGCAAGGAGATGGATTCAGAGGAGTCTGCTTCTGAGGAGGCGGAGGTGGAGTCGGAGGAGTCCGATTCAGGCGTGGCAATCCTGGCTCTAGCTTCAGCTTATGTCGCCAAGTCCATCTTCAACGCCGAAGACAATGACATCGTTGCCAACACTGATGCTGGTGATGATGATGACTCTGCTCCTACCTACTGCTTCATGGCGCGTGGTGCCAAGGTAAACTCACGCGATGCTTACTTTCAAACATCTAGTGAAGATGACTCTGAATGTGATTCTAAACCTAGCTACAAAACACTTGCTAAAATTGCAACGGAACAACAAAATGCTATGGAACACATTCAAAAGTTGCTAGACAAAAGCGATGACCTGTTGGACGCGGAAATGGCTCGAACTCAGTCCTTAATTGAAGACATTAAAAATCTTCGCATTAAGTACGAAGAAATTGAAAGTCATCATGAAACACTCTCAGCTACTCATGAGAAGCTTCCTATGATTATCTTCAAAGGAAGCAAGAACTTGAGAACCTGAGAGCGTCTCATGAAGATCTTCAAAAGGAGAACTGAAGGAAATATGCCCTAGAGGCAATAATAAAGTTGTTATTTATATTTCCTTATATCATGATAAATGTTTATTATTCATGCTAGAATTGTATTAACCGAAAACTTAGTACATGCGTGAATACATAGACAAACAGAGTGTCACTAGTATGCCTCTACTTGACTAGCTCATTAAACAAAGATGGTTAAGTTTCCTAACCATAGACATGAGTTGTCATTTGATCAATAGGATCACATCATTAGAGAATGATGTGATTGACTTGACCCATCCGTTAGCTTAGCACTATGATCGTTTAGTTTATTGCTATTGCTTTCTCCATAACTTATACATGTTCATATGACTATGAGATTATGCAACTCCCAAATATCGGAGGAACACTTAGTGTGCTATCAAACGTCACAATGTAACTGGGTGACTATAAAGATGCTCTACAGGTGTCTCTGATGGTGTTTGTTGAGTTGGCATAGATCGAGATTAGGATTCGTCACTCCGTGTATCGGAGATGTATCTTTGGGCCCTCTCAGTAATGCACACCACTATAAGCCTTGCAAGCAATGTGACTAATGAGTTAGTTGCGGGATGATGCATTACAGAATGAGTAAAGAGACTTGTCGGTAATGAGATTAAACTAGGTATTGAGATACCGACGATCGAATCTCGGGCAAGTAACATACCAATGACAAAGGGAACAACGTATGTTGTTATGCGGTTTGACCCATAAAGATCTTCATAGAATATGTAGGAACCAATATGACCATCCAGGTTCCGCTATTGGTTATTGACCGGAAGAGAGTCTTGGTCATGTCTACATAGTTCTCAAACCCGTAGGGTCCGCACGCTTAACGTTCGATGACGATCAGTATTATGAGTTTATGTGTTCTGATCTACCGAAGGTAGTTCGGAGTCCTAGATGTGATCACGGACATGACGAGGAGTCTCGAGATGGTCGAGACATAAAGATCGATATATTGGAAGGCTATGTTTGGACATCGGAATGGTTCCGGATGAGTTCGGGCATTTACCAGAGTACCGGGTGGTTACCGGAACCCCCCGGGGGCTTAATGGGCCTACATGGGCTTTAGTGGAAGAGAGAGGAGAAGGACAAGAGGAGGGGTGCCCCCCTCAAGCCCAATCCGAATTGGGAGGGGGGCCGGCCCCCCTTTTCTTCCTCCCCTCTCTCCCTTCCTTCCCCCTCCTAGTACAACTAGGAAAGGGGGGGGCCTACTCCTAGTAGGAGTAGGATCCCCCCTTGGGGGCGTGCCCAAGGTGGCCCGCCGGCCCCTCCTCCACCCCTTTATATACAGGGGAGGGGCACCCCATAGACACACAAGTTGATTGTTTAGCCGTGTGCGGTGCCCCCCTCCACAGAATTCCACCTCGGTCATATCATTGTAGTGCTTAGGCAAAGCCCTGCATCGGTAAATTCATCATCATCATCATCATCACGCCGTCATGCTGACGAAACTCTCCCTCGGCCTCAGCTAGATCACGAGTACGAGGGACGTCACCCAGCTGAACGTGTGCAGATTGCGGAGGTGCCGTGTGCTACCTCTTGAGCATGCATTAATTTTCCCTTGAAGAGGAAAGAGTGATGCAGCAAAGTAGCGTAAGTATTTCCCTCAGTTTTTTAGAACCAAGGTATCAATCCAGTAGGAGACTACACGCAAGTCGCCTAGTACCCGCACAAACAAATAAGAACCTTGCAACCAACACGATAAAGGGGTTGTCAATCCCTTCACGGCCACTTGCAAAAGTGAGATCCGATAAAGATAATAGGATAAATATTTTTGGTATTTTTGTTGTATAGATTGAAAAGTAAAGATTGCAAAATAAAATAAATAGTAAAATAGAATTGTAGATCGGAAACTTATATGATGTAAAGTAGACTCGGGGGCCATAGGTTTCACTAGTGGCTTCTCTCAAGATAGCATATATTACGGTGGGTGAACAAATTACTACCGAGAAATTGATAGAGAAGCACATAGTTATGAGAATATCCAGGCATGATCATAAACATAGGCATCACGTCCGTGACAAGTAGACCGAAACGATTCTGCATCTACTACTATTACTCCACACATCGACCGCTATCCAGCATGCATCTAGAGTATTAAGTTCATAAGATCAAAGTAACGCATTAGGCAAGATGACATGATGTAGAGGGATAAACTCAAGAAATATGATATAAACCCCATCTTTTTATCCTCGATGGCAACAATACAATACGTGTCGGTTCCCTTTCTGTCACTGGGATCGAGCACCGCAAGATTGAACCCAAAGCTAAGCACTTCTCCCATTGCAAGAAAGATCAATCTAGTAGGCCAAACCAAACTGAAAATTCGAAGAGACTTGCAAAGATATCAAATCATTCATATAAGAATTCAGAGAAGAATAAAAAATTGTTCATATATAGTCTTGATCATAAACCCACAATTCATTGGATCTCGGCAAACACACCCAAAAAGTATTACATCGAATAGATCTCCAAGAACATCGAGGAGAACTTTGTATTGAGAACAAAAGAGAGAGAAGAAGCCATCTAGCTAATAACTATGGACCCGAAGGTCTGTGGTAAACTACTCACACATCATTGGAGAGGCTATGGTGTTGATGTAGAAGCCCTCCGTGATCGAATCCCCCTCCGGCAGATCGTCGGAAAAGGTCCCCAAATGGGATCTCACGAGTACAGAAGGTTGCTGATGTAGGGTAGAACCCTAATCGGCCGATCTTTCATGAAAGGAGCAGATCCCGCAAAGAACACGAGGAGGGAAATGAGGGAAAACACGGGGGAAACATAAGAGAAACACTAAACCAACAAGAAATAGTCACACATGTGCTAGATCCTCGAGTACATAGGAAATCACACGATCCACGGACAACTAAGGACGATACAAAGTTAGCCGGTCTTCTCCGTGAGGAGGTCTTGAATCCACAAAGGGATCTTCCCGTAGCGGGGTCTTGAATCCAAAGGGATCTTCTCCGAAGAGGGGCCGTGGTCTCTCTCGTGGAGTAGATCCGATGTGGATGAGCAATGCTCTATCTCTAAATATGAGCTAAACCAATGCTAACCCTAAAACGAGGGACGAGGAGGAGTGTATATAGTCTAGGGGGTTGAAGGGGTACATGGGCCTCGGCCCTTCACTGTGCGCAGACAGGGGAGGCCGGACGTCCGGGCATCGGGCCAGATGTCCGGGCTTTCACGCAGGGCCGGATGTCCGGGCTGGGGAGGCTGGATGTCCGGGCTGGAGCGGTGGGCTTTGTTGCTCTCGGGTTCGGAGGGGTCCGGATTTCCAGGCTGGAGGCTAGATATTCGGGAGCTCGGGAAGGGCCGGATGTCCGGGCTGGCGGGGCCGTATGTCCGGGGCCTGTAGATGCTTGGCGGCTGTGCAGCTAGTGGTGGACGACGCTCCAGGGGCCGGACGTCCAGGGTCATGGATGGATGTCCGGGTCCTGGAAGGTGTTCTTGACTCCTTCCGTGGGTTCTCTTCATCCATGAACTTGGGGACTTGTTCACCTTCACGTGCATCTTCGGGAGGGTCCTCTTGGTACCTAATCACGCACAACGTCTTGGACTTAGGTAGTAGCCATGTCTCGAGAGGATCATATGTAATATCTCTAAGGAAGGAAGTCACCTCGTTCTCGAGAGCTCTAGCTCTAGCTCGTGTCATGGGTCCTCTTGGCTCTTGTTCGGGCGATGGTAGGTCCATGGGGATGACTGTAGGATGCTCTGCATCATCCCCTCCCTTGGGGAAGATCCGACCTCGGATCGAAATCATCATAACCATGGTAGGGAGAGAGATCTTTGATGTTGAAGATGTCGCTCACGGCGTACTTGTCGCGCGGGATGTCAATCTTGTATGCGTTGTTGTTGTAGCGTGCAAGCACCTTGAAAGGTCCATCCGCTCGTGGTCGAAGCTTGGACTTGCGTTCGTGGGGGAAGTGGTCCTTGCGAAGATGTAGCCACACAAGATCTCAAATGTTGAATATCATATGGTGCTTGTTGATGTTGAGCTTGGTCGCAAGTCGTTGTACTTGGTGCTCGATGGTGTGCCTTGTATCTTCATGCACCTTCTTGAGATGGTTCACACGTGCACTTGCGTCCATATTGATGCGCTCTTGTAGCGGTAGAGGAAGAATGTCCAATGGTGACAATGGGTTGAATCCGTAGACGACCTCGAAGGAGGACTTGCCGGTTGTTGAGTGTCTTGCTCGGTTGTAGGCGAACTCGGCGATAGGTAGACACTCCTCCCACTCCTTGATGTTCTTCTTGATGAGTACTCGGAGTAGAGCAGAGAGTGTGCGGTTGATCACCTCCGTTTGGCCTTCGGTTTGTGGATGATACGCCATGGAGAAGAGTAGCTTGATTCCGAGCTTGGCGCATAGGGTCTTCCAAAAGTAGCTAAGGAACTTGACGTCGCGGTCCGAGATGATCATCTTTGGAACTCCATGAAGACGCAATATTTCCCTACAAAAGATATTGGCAACATGTGAAGCATCGTCTATCTTGTTGCAAGGAATGAAATGTGCCATCTTAGAGAATCGATCCACAACGACAAATACCGAATCCTTCCCATTTCTAGTCCTAGGTAAGCCAAGTACAAAATCCATGCTAATGTCTTCCCATGGTTGATATGGAATTGGGAGAGGCATGTAAAGGCCATGGGGTTGAGCTTTAGACTTAGCTTTGTGACATGTAGAGCATCAGTTGATGAAGCGGTTGACGTCATGAAACATCTTGGGCCAATAGTAGTTCTTTGAGAGCGTAGCGAACGTCTTGTCGCATCCAAAATGTCCCATTAATCCTCCTCCATGAGATTCCTGCAAAAGCAACAAATGAAGAGAAGACTCGGGGATGCAAAGCTTGTTAGCTCTCATAAGATATGCATCTTTGATGTAATAGCGTTCCCAACATGTGTGCGTCAAACACTTGGCATAAGGAGTAGCAAAAGTAGGGTCATGCTCATATAAGTATTTTATGTGCTCAAAGCCAATAACATCCAATTCAAGTTGAGTAACAAGCATGCATATGCGGGAAAGGGCATCCGCCATAACGGTGTCCTTACCTTTGATGTACTTGATGACATAAGGAAAATATTCAATAAATTCACTCCATTTAGCATGACGCTTGTTCAACTTGGTTTGACCTTAAGGTACTTAAGCGTTTCATGATCGGTATGAATGATAAATTCATGAGGGCGAAGATAGTGTTCCCATTCATGCAAAACGCAGACTAAAGCATATAGCTCTTTGTCATATATGGGGTAATTGAGTTGCGCTCCAGAGAGTTTCTCACTAAAGTAAGCTATGGGGCTCTTCTCTTGCGTTAACACACCTCCTATGCCATTACCGCTAGCATCGTAATGAATCTCAAAGGGTTTGTCAAAGTTGGGTAATGCAAGCACGGGAGCATGAGTAAGCAAATTCTTAAGCTCATTGAAAGCGGTATCTTGGGATGGTCCCCAAACAAAAGGCACATTCTTCTTGCTCAAAGCATGCAAGGGCGATGCAATGGTGCCAAAATCTTTCACAAGGCGACGATAGAAACCCGCAAGGCCAAGAAAGCTACGCACTTGAAGCAAGTTGGTTGGTTGGGGCCAAGTCTTAATAGCATTGATCTTGGACTCGTCTACATGAACACCCTTAGAAGATACAACAAAACCCAAGAAAACAAGCTTATCAATGCCAAGAAGGCATTTCTCCATATTAGCATAGAGACGCTCTTTTCGAAGAGTTTGTAAAACGGTTCGGACATGGGTGACATGCTCTTTGAGAGACTTGCTAAAACAAGGATATCATCGAAGTAGACCACAACAAACACACCAATGTAAGGGCGAAAGACATGATTCATAAGATGCATAAAAGTACCCGGTGCTTCCGATAGACCCATAGGCATGACTAACCGCTCATACAAGCCAAACTTGGTTTTGAAAGCGGTTTTCCATTCATCGCAGATTTGATAGTAACCACTCTTAAGATCAATTTTTGAAAAGATAGTGGCACCACTAACTTCATCAAGCATATCATCAAGGCATGGAATGGGATACCTATAGCGAACGGTGATAGCATTGATAGGTCTACAATCGGAGCACATGCGAAAGCTACCGTCTCATTTTGGCACAAGAATGACCGGGATGGCACAAGGGCTCAAACTTTCACGCACATGTCCATGGTTTATGAGATGCTTTACTTGCCTTTGTATTTCTTTGGTTTCTTCGGGGTTGACGCGGTAGGGAGCTTTGTTCGGAAGAGGTGCTCCGGGGATGAGGTCGATGCGGTGCTCGATGCCTCGTAGTGGAGGTAGTCCCGGAGGTAGCTCATCAGGGAAAACATCTTCAAATTCCTGCAAAAGAGAAGACAACACTGAAGGTAGAGTGTGAGAAGTGTTAGCTTGTGTTGCATTGTCCTTGCACAAAAGGATGTAGTGTAGGACACTAGATGGGTTCTCACACACTCCTCTTATCTCATTTTTGGTGGCCAATAGAACTAAGTTCTTCTTGTCGCTCATCGTGGAGGCACTCAATTTGGGCTTATGGCTCTCACTCTTTTTGGTGGCAAGCTCTCTCACTATTCTCTCCATGATGGTTGGCTTGCTTGTCGGCGATCACTTGGCTTGGCGACATGGGGCGAAGTACGTACTCCTTTCCTTTCATTTTGAAAATGTAGTGGTTCATTCGGCCGTTGTGGATCACACCTCTATTGAATTGCCATGGGTGTCCAAGGAGAAGGTGGAAAACGGTCATTGTAACGACGTCGCACTCTAAGGTGTCTTCGTAGGCACCAATTTTGAAGGAGACTTTTACTCGATGCTCGACTTGGATAGTGCCGGAGTCGCTAAGACATTGCACTTTGTATGGATGTGGGTGCTTCATCTTGGGCAATTGGAGCTTGGAGCAAAGTTCTTCACTTGCGAGATTATGACAAATCCCTCCATCGATGATGACCTTGACGAATCGTCCATTGATGCCGGCCTTGGTATGAAAGATGTGGCATCGTTGGTCTTCTTCTTGGTGATGTTGGAGAGTCAAGACCTTAGAGACAACAAGAGCGGGGCTTGAATCTTCATCGCAAAATACTTGTTCTTCTTCATCGTTCACTTGCCGGTACATGGAGACTTGCTCAATAGCATCCATTTATCCTTCACTCATTGAGTCATAAGTGTCATTGTCATTGAGGATCATGGTCCGCTTGTTGGTGCACTCATAGGACTTGTGGCCTCGGCCTCCGCATGTGAAGCATTTGAAGGAACTTGTCTTGACGATATCATCGGTGGGGGTTGATGATGATGAAGCTCCCGGCTTGAAGTTGCTTGTAGTAGCGGGATGACTTGGAGTTGATGAAGCTTTCTTGGAACTCGACTTGTCGATGTTGCTTGTAGAAGGCTTGGTAGACGTTGTTGGAGTCGTTGAAGCTTGGGTGTCGGAGAAGCCGTAGGACTTGGATGAGAACTTGGCATACTTGTAATCGTCTTGCACTTGACGTTCCGCTTTTGTAGCTTGATGCATGAGCTCGATGAGGTTCGAGCATGGTTGGAAGTCGGTGATCTTCTTGATAGGATGGTTGAGTCCATACAAGAAATGTGCCATTGTTTGCTCATCATATTCCGTGACATTGGCTCTTATCATGGCAATCTCCATCTCCTTATAGTATTCTTCAACTCTCTTGGTTCCTTGCTTGAGTAGTTGAAGTTTCTTGAAGAGGTCGCGGTTGTAGCAGGTAGGCACGAAGCGTGCTCTCATGAGATCTTTCATTTGCGCCCAAGTAGTGATGGGTGGTTCACCTCTTGCCTCTCGGCGCTTGATAACTTGTTCCCACCAAATGAGGACATAGTCTTGGAACTCAAGGGATGCCATCGCGATCTTATTCTCTTTGTCATAGTTGTGCAAGCGGAAGATTTTGTCGACCTTCAATGCCCATGATAGGTACTCTTCGGGATCATTGCTTCCGGAAAACTTGGGCATGGTGAACTTTAGCTTGCCATAGCATTGATCTTCATTGTGTTGGGGTCGGGATGATGACACCCATGTTGTTGATGATTGTCAAGCTCATGTTGCTCTTGATGAGGGGGGTTGTCAACCTCATGTTGCTCTTGTCGTGGAGGATTCCCATTGTCTTCACGCTCTTGGTGAACTTGTGGAGGAACTTGTCGAGCTTGACATTGCACGCGAGCTTGATGTCGTCGTTCGTGAGCTTCTTTGCGAAGTGCTTCTTCATGTTCACGAGCTTGTCGACCTCGGTTGGCTACGGCTCGACTTGCATCTTGGAGGGCTTGTTGCACCTCAAGTGCTTGAGCTTCACGGAGTTGTTGTTCTTGACATTGTGCCTCGACATCTTGTGCAACTTGGTGTAGCCGCGCTCGCTCTTCCTCTTCATGTTGGCGTTGTTGTTGATGTTCTCGTGCTAGCGCGAACGCCTCTTGGGTTTGACGTTGTCGGTACTCTTGAGAGTCGGTGTTGCATAGGGGATTGAGGCTTGCTTGACGATTGTTGTGTGTGGCACGTCGAAGAGTGTTCGATGTCGGTGTACTTGAGCCCGAGAGGGTGAAGTCGGAGTGTCAACTTGAGCGGCTCCTTCTTGAAGAGGATGAAGTGGAAGAAGAGCGGTTGAGCAACAAAGCGTGAATCTCGTCCATTCTTGCGTCATTCTCTTGCTTGTGATCATAGAGCTTGTGATCTAAGTAGTCCCTTGTACTTTTCTCGGAGAGTCGCAAGTCGGCGGCGAGGTTGTCGATGCGTTCACTCATTGCTTGTTGCTCTTGATGCAAAGCACGTTGTACACCAAAGAGGTGGCTCTTGGTGGAGTAGGAGTTCATGTCGTCGTCGTTCTCAATGAAGAGTGGGTTGGTAGAAGTACTTGGCCTATCCATCATTCCAAGGGAAAAATGTGAGTGGTAGAAAGAGAAGAACGTATACCAAATGTACCTTGACCAAAGTTGAAGGTGGATCAATGATCACTCCAATGTGGACAAGGAAATAGCACAATTGGTACCAATTCTTGTTAGTTTCTCACACCTACACAAGTAAAAGCTTATGGTGGAGCTTGGTTAGGATGGTGGCACAAAATTTGTTGCAGTTGTAAGTGAGCTTCAATAATGTTGGAAAAGATTCGCAAGATTTCAATGCAACAAGTAGACCAAACAATATACGGTACACGGAAACACACACACAAAAAGGTAAGTGGGGTCGTGCAACCAAGGGTGAGCCATAATGTGGAATCCACAAAAATGCTCTTGTTGCACAACACTAGAGAGATGCTAGCACGATTGCATAATAGGCGGATACAAGACTTGTGCACAACCTACTAAGCAAAAATGTAACGACTTGTATCCCAAGTATGCTCTATGCAAGGTGTTTCGATGAAATGATCCAAGATGATCTGATATGACAATCTTAATGTTGTATGATGCTATGGTTCTTGCTTAAAAGCTCTTTGCTTATCTTTCCCTTTTGCTTAAAAGCTTGTTTGGCTCTTTGTTGTTTGAGCTCTTTTCTCATGCAATGCTTCACGAACCAAGATAGCAATTGTGTATGCGATGACAACCTTGTGAGACAAGAGATGATACCAAGATATGCAACAATTATGTATGTATGCTATGGGAAGTATTGTCACTAATGTGCACAAGTCTCGTTGACGGCAATACTCAATGGCTAGTCTCGGTGGGTAAGCGACGTAAAGGAGTAAGGCTATGATGGCTATCAATGTAATGGCAAGAATGATACGTCCAATACCAAGGTGAGGTTACCGTTCTTGCGTACGGTATGGTGTCAAAATGGTGGCATGAATACCAAGATGTAGTCCAGGTGGTCGTTGTTGATGACGCGTCCGTGGTGAAGATGAGCGGCGGTGATGTTGATGTCGAACCGAACATAAATAGCCGAAACACAAGTAGGACACGAAACCGCAATTCAAATTCTAAAAGCAAAATTGGACCAAAGTTGTCAGAGTTGGAAATGGTAAGCGATGGTGGTGTATGTGATATAGAGCGGTGCTATGCGGAGGTGTTGGTGGTATGCGGAAGTATATTGTAACACCCACGATGCGGCTATATCTCCCACGTGTCGGAGCACGACTTAGAGGCATAACCGCATTGTAGGCATGTCGCAAGAGGGGTAACCTTTACACATCCCATGTACTGAATAAGAAAGAGATAAGGAATTGGCTTACAATCGCCACTTCACACAATACATAAATATAGCATTACATCATCTAGAATACAATCAAGGTCTGACTACGGAACCAAAATAAATACAACCCCAAATGCATAAGATCCCTGATCGCCCCAACTGGGCTCCACTACTGATCATCTGGAAAAGAAACATAGTAACGTCCTGAATCCTCGTCGAACTCCCACTTGAGTTCAGTCGCATCCCCTGTAATGGCATCATTGGCACCTGCATCTGGTTTTGAAAGTAATCTGTGAGTCAGGGGGACTAAGCAATCTCACACCCTCGCGATCAAGACTATTTAAGCTCATGGGTAGGAAAAGGTAGTGAGGTGGAGCTGCAGCAAGCACTAGCATATATGGTGGCTAACATACGCAAATGAGAGCGAGAAAAGGAGCAAAGCACGGTCGATAAACTATGATCAAGAAGTGATCCTAGAACTACTTACGTTCAAGCATAACACAAGACCGCGTTCTCTTCCCGAACTCCGCCGAAAAGAGACCATCACGGCTACACACGCGGTTGATTCATTTTAATTAAGTTAAGTGTCCGGTTTTCTACAACCGGATATTAACAAATTCCCATCTGCCCATAACCGCGGGCATGACTTTTGAAAGTTCAAAACCCTGCAGGGTGTCCCAACTTAGCCCATCACAAGCTCTCACGGTCAACGAAGGATATTCCTTCCCCCAGGACGACCCGATCAGACTCGGAATCCCGGTTACAAGACATCTCGACAATGGTAAAACCAATCCAGCAAACCACCCGGATGTGCCGACAAATCCCGATAGGAGCTGCACATATCTCGTTCTCAGGGCACACCAGATTGTCCAAACTTCCGGTAGGCCAACCCAGAGTTGCCCCTGGTGGCCACAGACGGCTGACAAGTTGGACCAACACTCAGAGGAGCACAGGCCCGAGGGTTTAAAATAAAGGACCCTTGAGTCAGCGGAACCCAAGGGAAAAAGGCTTAGGTGGCAAATGGTAAAACCAAGGTTGGGCCTTGCTGGAGGAGTTTTATTCAAGGCTAACTATCAAGGGGTTCCCATTATAACCCAACCGCGTAAGGAACACAAAATCAAGGAACATAACACCGGTATGATGGAAACTAGGGCGGCAAGAGTGGAACACAACACCAGGCATAAGGCCGAGCCTTCCACCCTTTACAAAGTATATAGGTGCATTAAAGTAAACAAGATATAATAATTATATCCCAACAATAATCATATTCCAAACAAGGAACAAACTCCATCTTCACCTACAACTAGCAACGCTATAAGAGGGGCCGAGCAAAGCCGTAACATAGCCAAACAACAGTTTGCTAGGACAAGGTGGGTTAGAGGATTGACATGGTAATGTGGGAGGTATGATATAGCAAGTGGTAGGTATCGCGGCATAGGCATAGCAATAGAGCGAGCAACTAGCAAGCAAAGATAGAAGTGATTTCGAGGGTATGGTCATCTTGCCTGCAAAGTTCTCCGAGTTGACGTAAGCTTGATCCTCGTAAGCATACTCAATGGGTTCCTCGACCACGAAATCGTCTCCCGGCTCTACCCAAGGCAAGAACACAATCAAAGGAAACCACAATCAACCACGATGCAATGCACAAGCAACATGATGCAAAACATGGCATGATATGCGGGATGTAATATGCAATGCATATGCGTGCTCCGGAAGGAAAAGATTGAACTAGGCCTCAACTTGGCAAACCAAGAGCGCCGCTGTAAAGATGAGTTGATTTCGGTCGAAATCGATATAAAGATCACAGGAATCGGATGCACAGTTTGCAAATGGCAAGCAAAACAATAATGGCACGATTCTGTGATTAAGAGCACGATGCCATCTAGAATGCAACAATAAACTAAGCTACTGCACTCTAACATAGAAACAAAGCACATGGCAGTGATCTACTCAAGATGCTTGACAAAAGATGAACACTGAGCTATGGCTAAATCACACAATAGCAGGTTCAAACAAGCAGGGCAAAAGTGCAAAAGATAACAGCATCACAGACTTAGTGAAAATACTAACATGTCAGGATTTAACATCAGCAAGCAATGTTTAGAGCAAGATAACAACATGCTATAGGAACAGGACATAGAAAACAAAGGCATTGCATGAATCTACTCAAAGCATATAAAACAAGTCCCTTACTGACCATAAGCCAAAAGGGCACAGAAAACATGATGGCACCCATGTAAACATAGCAAGTTTCGTTAACAGATTCAGACTTGGCAGAAAACTGGACATGGCAAAAACAGAGTTAAGTAGGCACGTTTGCGAGCTCGATGCACTCACCACAAGGCATTGCATGACAAACTAAGCATACACCCAGCAAGAAGACATGTTCAAGAAGCTAACCATGGCAAGATCTATCTCATAGCATGCATGGATCAACTACAACAACCTTGGCAAAATTGAATAACATGTAGACGATCTGCCAGGAACATTTTATAGCAAAAGTAGAGCAAGATTGAGTCATTCTAGGGTACTCCATAAATGCAAACAAAGACATGGATGTATAGATCATAACCATATGCCCAAATCATCCTTACTGAACATGCTCAAAATAAGCATGTATTACTCTGTAGCAACATGAATACATGGCATTAAAATAACAGCAGGGAAATGACTTAGTGAAAATCTAAGTCCCTGAAATTAGCAACATCATGAGAGCTACTTTGCATGCTTGTGCTAGTCACCACATTGATCACAAAAATACATGGGATACACCCCTGTAAAGATGGCATGGCATAGCCCAAAACACATATAGAGCTCAAGTCCATATGCAGCACATAATAATCATGGCAAAAATGACAAATGCTCATAATCTGATAAGAAACTGAAACTAACATTTTATAGCACTCTTGCAACAGACATTTGGGCATCAAGATGGACTCAAACAAGCACGGTGTAATGGAACAAAATGAAGAGGACATCCTAACGAACATTCTGATATATGGCACGCGCAAAACGGAGCTAGGATGGCAGAGATATGGCATGATGAAAAGTGCTTGAAAATGCAAAAATAAAAGGACTTAGATATTTAGGGGTCAACCTAGGGTTTGACCCGATCCAGATCTAGGCGGCGCGGAAACCGAGGATCACCGGATTTTCGGGGAGAAGCACCTATTTATAGATTCTGGGAGCTAGGAGAGTCCAAATTAGGTGCGGTTTTCGGCCACGCGATCGTGATCGAACGACCGAGAGGATGGAGGGGGTTTGGATGGGTTTTGGGCCACTTTGGAGGGGTGTTGGGCTGCAACACACATGAGGCCTTTACGGTTCCCCGGTTAACCGTTGGAGTATCAAACGAACTCCAAATGGCACGGAACTTGACAGGTGGTCTATGGGTGGTGTACCAAGGCCGCTTGGCAAGTCTCGGTCCAATCCGAGAACGTTTAACACCCACGAAAAGAGGCAAAAGGGGGCGCCGGAGGATGTAGGAGTGCCGGAATGCAAAACGGACAACGGGCAAAATGCTCGAATGCATGAGACGAACACATATGCAATGCACATGATGACATGATATGAGATGCATGACATGGACAAAAAGCAAAACGAAGCCAAAACCTAACCACGAGGGAATATCATAACTTAGAGCCAAAAATGGCAAGAGCTGGAATACAAATATGGCAAGTTACATCGGGGGCGTTACAACACTCCACCACTACGAAAGGATCTCGTCCCGAGATCTAGGACTGGAAAAACTCCGGATATTCGGAACGGAGGTGGTCCTCGCGTTCCCAGGTGGCCTCTTAGTCGGAATGATGTGACCACTCACTTTCAGGAATTTGATAGACTTGTTGCGAGTCTTGCGCTCAGTTTCTTCAAGAATAGCAACGGGATGCTCATGATAAGACATGTCTTCTTGGAGATTAATATCTTCGAAGTTGATGGTGCGGTCAGGAGTCTTGAAACACTTGCGAAGCTGAGACACGTGAAACATGTCATGCACGTTTGCAAAGTTGGATGGAAGCTCAAGTTGATAGGCGAGGTCGCCTCTTTTGCCAATGATCTTGAAAGGACCGACGTATCTAGGGGCAAGCTTCCCTTTGATACCGAAGCGACGAGTACCTTTCATTGGAGAGACATGGAGGTAGACATGGTCTCCAATCTCGAAAGCCAAGTCACGATGTTTGCTATCATAGTAACTCTTCTAGCGTGATTGCGCGGCTTTGAGATTTTCACGAATGACTTTGCACATTTCTTCAGCTTCTGCGATTAAGTCATTTCCAAGAAGTTGGCGTTCACCAGTCTCTGACCAATTAAGAGGAGTACGACACTTTCTGCCATAGAGAACCTCGAATGGGGCCTTGCCCCAACTCGCTTGGAAGCTGTTGTTGTAGGAGAACTTGACATATGGAAGACAATCTTCCCACTTCATACCGAAAGAAATGACACAAGCCCTGAGCATATCTTCAAGAATTTGATTTACTCGCTCGACTTGTCCACTGGTTTGAGGATGAAAGGCTGTGCTGAAGCGAATGTTGGTGCACATGGCCTTCTGAAAGGAATCCCAGAACTTAGAGGTAAAGATGCTTCCACGATCTGAAGATATCAACTGCGGAATGCCGTGCAAAGAGACAATCCTGGAGGTATATAGCTCTGCCAACTGAGCTGTTGTGATTGATTCTTTGATAGGAAGAAAATGAGCCACTTTAGTAAGCTTGTCGATGACGACGAAGATAGCATCATTTCCACGCTTGGACTTGGGAAATCCAGTCACGAAGTCCATCTCAATATGATCAAACTTCCATTCTGGAATGGCAAGAGGTTGGAGGAGACCAGCTGGCCGTTGGTGTTCTGCTTTCAGTCTTCTACAGACATCACATTCATTCACGAACTGAGCAATCTCTTGCTTCATTCGAGTCCACCAATACGACTGCTTGAGGTCATGGTACATCTTTGTGCTTCTAGGATGAATAGATAGGAGTGAATTGTGAGCCTCGTTCATAATGATTTTACGAAGGTCACCTTTAGGAACAACAATGCGATCCTCGAAGAATAGAGTATCTTTGTCATCGAGGCGATAACACTTGTACTTGGGTTGGCTCTTGGCAATCCCAATCTTCACCTTCTTCACCATTGCATCAAGAAGTTGTGCCTCACGAATCTGATCTTCCAAAGTAGGAGAGACTTGGAGGTTGGCAAGGAATCCTTGAGGAACAACTTGGAGATTAAGTTTGCGGAAAGCTTCACAAAGATCCGGTTGGTAGGGCTTGAGAATCAAACTGTTGCAGTAAGCCTTCCTACTTAAAGTGTCAGCAATGACATTGGCCCAACGAGTCTGCCTGAGGTTGAGGTTGGGTTGAGTGAAGATGTACGTGAGACTCTTATGATCAGTGAAGATGTCCACTTTCCTTCCCAACAAGAGATGTCTCCATGTTAAAAGAGCATGGACAACTGCCGCGAACTCGAGGTCATGAGTGGGGTAGTTCTTTTTGTTGGGCTTGAACTGGTGAGAGGTATAGGCCACAACTTTCTTCTCTTGCCTTAACACAGCACCAAGACCTTGCAAGGAAGCATCACAGGAAACCTCGAATGGTTTGGATTCATCAGGAGGAGTCAGAACTGGAGCTGTGACTAACTTCTCTTTGAGGGTGTTGAAAGCGATGTCACATTCAGGTGTCCAGACATACTTCACATGCTTCTGGAGAAGGTTGGAAAGAGGCTTCGTGATCTTAGAGAAATTCTCAATGAATCTTCGACAATAGCTTGCAAGCCCAAGAAAGTTGCGGAGTTGCTTCACATTCTAAGGCGGTTCCCAATTCACAATTGCAGACACCTTCTCAGGATTAACAACTCTACCCTTGGCTGAGATGATATGCCCAAGGTAGAGAACCTCATCGAGCCAAAACTCGCACTTTGAAAACTTCACATAGAACTGATGTTCTCTGAGTTTGTCCAGCACCAATCTCAAATGCTTGGCATGATCCTCCTTGTTCTTGGAAAAGACCAAAATGTCATCGAGATATACCAAGACGAAGTCATTTGTGTAGGGGTTGAAGATGAAGTTCATCATGCGAGAGAATGTTGGAGGAGCATTGACAAGGCCGAAAGACATGATAGTGTATTCATAAGAACCATAGCTTGTTTTGAATGCTGTCTTGGGGATGTCTTGTTCACGAATGCGAATCTGATGATAACCCATATGGAGGTCAAGCTTGGAGAATACTTGAGCACCTTTGAGTTGTTCAAAAAGCTCATTGATGTTGGGAAGTGGGTACTTGTTCTTTATGGTCTTCTTGTTCAATGGACGGTAGTCGACACAAAGTCGGTCCGTGCCACCTTTCTTCTTGACAAAAAGAACACCACGACCCCATGGAGAAAAACTCGGTCGGATCAGACCCATATGCTCTTGTATATCGAGTTGTTTCTTCATCTCCTTCAACTCTTCTGGTCTAAGCTTGTAAGGACGTTTGCAAACAGGTTCCGTGCCAGGCTCAAGATCGATGACGAATTCAACTGGCCGGTGAGGAGGCATTCCTGGAAGCTCTTCTGTAAAGACGTCTTGATATTCACAAACGACTGGAATCTGAGAGATGCCATTCAGCTTGCCCTTCTCATTGAGAGAAAACAGTCGAATGGTATCGTCACGAGTGGCATAGATGATCACATCCTCAGACGAGTGTGTCAACTGAATCTGCCTGGCAGCACACTCAAGCTGAGCCTTGTGCTTAGAAAGCCAGTCCATTCCGAGAATAAGATCAATATCCGAGTCACCAAGAACAATAGGAGAAGACAGAAACTTATAGTCACCCATCTTAATAGAAACATCCGGAACCATGTAGCTTGTGTGCAAGCATTTACCCGGTGAGACAACTGCTAACGGACTAGGAAAATCTTGGAAAACCCACTCATGCTTAGATGCAAATGGTCTTGAGATGAAACAATGTGATGCACCAGTATCAAAAAGAACTATTGCAGGAATATCATTAACAGGAAGGTTACCCATGATCACTTCAGAAGAGTCCTCTGCCTGAGCTGCGTTCATCATGTTGACCTTTGCAAACTTGGGATTATGCTTGACCACTACATTGCTGGCAGATCTCACATGGGGAGGAGGTGGAAGACGCCTCTGGTTGAAGCATTTGTTTGCATAGTGACCCTTCTGCTGACACTTGTTGCACGTAACCTCTGAAAGCGGACGATGATACAGAGCACTTGACCTTGGAGCATGAGACGAAGCTTTGTTCTGAAAGGCTGGGTTGGGTGGGTGGGAAGATCCATTGCCACCTTTGCTCTTCTGCTGATAAGGCTGACGGAACGGAGGAGGAGGAGGCAACCAGTACTTTTGCTGCTTAGCTACCACTTGAGTTGAAGAAGAAGAAGGAGTTGCATCCCTGACTCTCTTCTTGGAAGCATCGCACTTGAGCTGAGCAGCCTCTTGCTTTAGTGCCATGTTGTAGAACTCATCATACTGTTTCGGCTCAAAAAGCACGAGAGCTAGTTGCAGATCTTCTCTGAGGCCACCTCTGAATTGATAAATCATGCTCTTCTCATCAGGGACGTCTTGTTTGGTGAAGCGAGCGAGCCTCTAGAACATGATGTTGTATTGGTAAACAGACAAGCTGCCTTGCTTCAGATTGTGGAACTCCTCACGTTTACTCTCAACAACACTATGAGGAATGTGGTGAGCTTTGAAGTCTTGGCGGAAATCATCCTAGGTAATCACACGACCTCCTCTGGAATCTTTGTATTGTTGACACCACTCAGCAGCTTGGTCTTTGAGTTGGAACGAAGCAAACTTGACAAAGTCCTCAGGCCTGACGTTGCTACACTCAAATTGTTTGCAGATATCCACGAGCCAATCGTCAACGTCTATGGCCTCGACACAGTTACTGAAAGACTTCGATTGGTTTGCGAGAAACTGGTTGAGGGCAGGAAACTGAGTTTGATTGTTGCCATGGCCTTGATTTCCTTGGTTACGCTCTTGCAAGAGTTGCAAAAGCATCTACGTGTTGGCGTTGGTGGTGGCCATCACAGCTTGCCATGCCTCCGGAGGTGGAGGTGGTGGCGGAGGTTCCAGATTCTGACACGTTGGAGGAGCCATCCTGAAGAGGGTGACATCCGTTAGCATCTGGAAAGACATATATTCAAGTTGAATCAAATGGATCGAAATTGCAACATATAGCCTTAACATTCGAACAAGAATGAACGAATGAATTCCAAAGTAAATGATCACACTTCCATAAATTGAGAAGCCACTTAGATAGAGGTACATGAATAAAACAACAACGTACGGATATGAACAAATAATTGGTAAGGATTACCCAATCACAAACCAGATATTTGCGGAAGAAATACTAGAGCTACATGAATTCCCACCTATGAAACTCCCGAAACTTTCCGGTTATGCAATCAGGTGTTGGGGATACAGGGGAAGCATAATATCTCACCCAAAACTAGCAAATCCTACATCCAGCTATATCCATCCTTCAACACATAACCAAGAAACCTTCGGAAATCATTTACCTCAACCTTTGAAAAGCATACGTTATACGAGTTATGGCAATACTCCCGAACTCCCGCCCCAGTACTGGGTGGCATCGAGGTTATCTCACCAACAACTGCATAAAAGAGATTTTCGATGTCGACGAAACTCAGATATTCCAGAACTGCAACGATAAAATTGTGATGACAACACCTCGGATCTCAACTCCCCGGGCCACTGCCACAACCCTAAATGTTAGGAGGCACGAAGAACAATGTTCTCGTCACAAAACCATCAGAATGATTCCAAAATACCCGCATGATCCTAATTTTTTTTCGTGAAATTTGAGAAGAGAAGAGTCAAAACTCTACGCCAGGAAGCCTCACCAGAGCGATGAAGGGACTGAGGAGTAAAAGAATCCTACTCTCAGATATATAATCCTATAAGACTCAAAACATTTTTCTAGACTCAACAACGCCAACGATTCGATCAAGTAGGGGGCTCCTAAGTCGGGAAAGGCTCTGATACCAACTTGTAACACCCACGATGCGGCTATATCTCCCACATGTCGGAGCACGACTTAGAGGCATAACCGCATTGTAGGCATGTCGCAAGAGGGGTAACCTTTACACATCCCATGTACTGAATAAGAAAGAGATAAGGAATTGGCTTACAATCGCCACTTCACACAATACATAAATATAGCATTACATCATCCAGAATAGAATCAAGGTCCGACTACGGAACCAAAATAAAGACAACCCCAAATGCATAAGATCCCTGATCACCCCAACTGGGCTCCACTACTGATCGTCTGGAAAGGAAACATAGTAACGTCCCGAATCCTCGTCGAACTCCCACTTGAGTTCGGTCGCATCCCCTGTAATGGCATCACCAGCACCTACATCTGGTTTTGAAAGTCATCTATGAGTCACGGGGACTCAGCAATCTCACACCCTCGCGATCAAGACTATTTAAGCTCATGGGTAGGAAAAGGTAGTGAGGTGGAGCTGCAGCAAGCACTAGCATATATGGTGGCTAACATACGCAAATGAGAGCGAGAAAAGGAGCAAAGCACAGTTGATAAACTATGATCAAGAAGTGATCGTAGAACTACTTACGTTCAAGCATAACACAAGACCGTGTCCTCTTCCCGAACTCCGCCGAAAAGAGACCATCACGGCTACACACGCGGTTGATTCATTTTAATTAAGTTAAGTGTCAGGTTTTCTACAACCGAATATTAACAAATTCCCATATGCCCATAACCGCGGGCACGGCTTTCGAAATTTCAAAACCCTGCAGGGGTGTCCCAACTTAGCCCATCACAAGCTCTTACGGTCAACGAAGGATATTCCTTCTACCAGGACGACCTGATCAGACTCGGAATCCCGGTTACAAGACATCTCGGCAATGGTAAAACAAGTCCAGCATAGCCACCCGGATGTGCCGACAAATCCCGATAGGAGCTGCACATATCTCGTTCTCAGGGCACACCGGATTGTCCAAACTTCTGGTAGGCCAACCCAGAGTTGGCCACTGGTGGCCACCGACGGCTGGCAAGTTGGACCAACACTCAGAGGAGCACTGGGCCGGGGGTTTAAAATAAAGATGACCCTTGAGGCCGCGGAACCCAAGGGAAAAAGGCTTAGGTGGCAAATGGTAAAACCAAGGTTGGACCTTGCTGGAGGAGTTTTATTCAAGGCGAACTGTCAAGGGGTTCCCATTATAACCCAACCGCGTAAGGAACGCAAAATCACAGAACATAACACTGGTATGACGGAAACTAGGGCAGCAAGAGTGGAACAAAACACCAGACATAAGGCCGAGCCTTCCACCCTTTACCAAGTATATATGTGCATTAAAGTAAACAAGATATAATAATATATCCCAACAATAATCATGTTCCAAACAAGGAACAAACTCCACCTTCACCTGCAACTAGAAACGCTATAAGAGGGGCTGAGCAAAGCGGTAACATAGCCAAACAACGGTTTGCTAGGACAAGGTGGGTTAGAGGCCTGGCATGGTAATGTGGGAGGTATGATATACTAAGTGGTAAGTATCACGGCATAGGCATAGCAATAGAGCGAGCAACTACCAAGCAAAGATAGAAGTGATTTCGAGGGTATGGTCATCTTGCCTGCAAAGTTCTCTGAGTTGACATAAGCTTGATCCTCGTAAGCGTACTCAACGGGTTCCACGACCACGAACTCGTCTCCAGGCTCTACCCAAGGCAAGAACACAAGCAAAGGAAACCACAATCAACCACGGTGCAATGCACAAGCAACATGATGCAAAACATGGCATGATATGCGGGATGTAATATGCAATGCATATGCGTGCTCCGGAAGGAAAAGATTGAACCAGGCCTCAACTTGGCAAACCAAGAGTGCCGCTGGAAAGATGAGTTGATTTTGGTCTAAATCATATAAAGATCACCGGAATCGGATGCACGGTTTGCAAATGGCAAGCAAAACAATAATGGCACGATTCTGCGATTAACAGCACGATGCCATCTAGAATGCAACAATAAACTAAGCTACTGCACTCTAACATAGCAACAAAGCAAATGGCAGTGATCTAATCAAGATGCTTGACAAAAGATGAACACTGAGCTACGGCTAAATCACACAATAGCAGGTTCAAACAAGCATGGCAAAAGTGCAAAAGATAACAGCATCACAGACTTAGTGAAAATACTAACATGTCAGGATTTAACATCAGCAAGCAATGTTTAGAGCAAGATAACAACATGCTACAGGAACAGGACATAGCAAACAAAGGCATTGCATGAATCTACTCAAAGCATATAACAAAAGTCCCTTACTGACCATAAGCCAAAAGGGCACAGAAAAACATGATGGCACCCATGTAAACATAGCAAGTTTCATTAACAGATTCAGACTTAGAAGAAAACTGGACATGGCAAAAATAGAGTTAAGTAGGCACATTTGCGAGCTCGATGCACTCACCACAAGGCATTGCATGACAAACTAAGCATACACCCTGCAAGAAGACATGTTCTAGAAGCTAACCATGGCAAAATCCATCTCATAGCATGCATGGATCAACTACAACAACCTTGGCAAAATTGAATAACATGTAAACAATCTGCCAGGAACATTTTATAGAAAAAGTAGAGCAAGATTGAGTCATGCTAGGGTACTCCATAAATGAAAACAAGGACATGGATGGATATAGCATAACCATATGCCCAAATCATCCTTACTGAACATACTCAAAAGAAGCATGATTCACTCTGTAGCAACATGAATACATGTCATTAAAATAACAGCAGGGAAATGACTTGGTGAAAATCTAGGGCCCTGAAATCAGCAACATCACGAGAGCTACTTTGCATGCTTGTGCTAGTCACCACATTGATCACAAAAATACATGGAATACACCCCTGTAAAGATGGCATGACATAGCCCAAAACACATGTAGAGCTCAAGTCCATATGCAACACACAATAATCATGGCAAAAATGACAAATGCTCATAATCTGATAAGAAACTGAAACTAACATTTTATAGCACTCTTGCAACACACATTTGGGCATCAAGATGGACTCAAACAAGCATGGTGCAATGGAACAAAATGAAGAGGACATCCTAACAAACATTTTGATATATGGCACGCCCAAAACGGAGCTTCGATGGCAGATATATGACATGATGAAAAGTGCTTGAAAATGCAAAAATAAAAGGACTTAGATATTTCAGGGTCAACCTAGGGTTTGACCTGATCTAGATCTGGGCGGCGCGGAAATTGAGGATCACCGGATTTTCAGGGAGAAGCACCTATTTATAGATTCTGGGAGCTAGGAGAGTCCAAATTAGGTGCGGTTTTCGGCCACGCGATCGCGATCAAACGACCGAGAGGATGGAGGGGATTTGGATGGGTTTTGGGCCACTTTGGAGGGGTGTTGGGCTGCAACACATACGAGGCCTTTACGGTTCCCTGGTTAAACGTTGGAGTATCAAACGAACTCCAAATGACACGAAACTTGACAGGCGGTCTACCGGTGGTGTTCCAAGGCCGCTTGGCAAGTCTCGGTCCAATCCAAGAATGTTTAACGCCCGCTCACGAAAAGAGGCAAACGGGGGCGCCAGAGGACGTAGGAGTGTCGGAATGCAAAACGGACAACGGGGAAAATGCTCGGATGCATGAGACGAACACGTATGCAAATGCGATGCACATGATGACATGATATGAGATGCATGACATGGACAAAAAGCAAAACGAAGCCAAAACCCAACCACGAGGGAATATCATAACTTAGAGCTGAAAATGGCAAGAGTTGGAATACAAATATGGCAAGTTACATCGGAGGCGTTACATATATGTGGGCACCGGAACAAAATTTGGCGAAATATGGATGGAAAGCGGGTGGTGGAGAGGAAGTGATGCTGCCAGGGGCCGGATGTCCGGGCTTGATGGCCGGATGTCCGGGGTGCCGGATGTCCGGGCTCTGGATCTAGGGACGAACGTGAGGAACACCGCGTGGAGAGGTCAAATCCGGGCAAAATTCGGAGGAATTTGTGGATGGAAATTGGGGAAAAGTGGAAGGAAATCTAGATCTACCTGCAACACACGAAATCCGCGGATCTAATCCAATAAAACTTCATCACACCAACAAATCACAAAAAAATTTGGGGCTATTTTTGTGGGGAATTTTCGAATTAGGGACAAAATCAACAAAAACAAGGCTAGAAACGCAATGGGGAGGCTCCGAAATCATGATCAATGTGGCTCTGATACCAAGATGATGTAGGGTAGAACCCTAATCGGCCGATCTTTCACGAAAGGAGCGGATCCCGCGAAGAACACTAAGAAGACGAGGAGGGAAATGAGGGAAAACACGGGGGAAACACAAGAGAAACACTAAACCAACAAGAAATAGTCACACATGTGCTAGATCCTCAAGTACATAGGAAATCACACGATCCACGGATAACTAAGGACGATACAAAGGTAGCCGGTCTTCTCCGTGAGGAGGTCTTGAATCGACAAGGGGATCTTCCCGTAGCGGGGTCTTGAATCCAAAGGGATCTTCTCTGTCGAGGGGCCGCAGTCTCTCTCGTGGAGTAGATCCGATGTGGATGAGCAATGCTCTATCCCTAAATATGAGCTAAACCAATGCTAACCCTAAAATGAGGGACGAGGAGGTGTATATATAGTCTAGGGGGTTGAAGGGGTACACGGGCCTCGACCCTTCACTATGCGCAGACAGGGGAGGCCGGACGTCCGGGCGTCGGGCCAGATGTCCGGGCTGGGGAGGCCGGATGTCCAGGCTGGAGCGGTGGGCTTTGTTGCTCTCGGGTTCGGAGGGGTTCGAATTTCTGGGCTGGAGGCTGGATATCCGGGAGCTCGGGAATGGCCGGATGTCCGGGCTGGCGGGGCCGAATGTCCGGGGCTTGTAGATGCTTGGCGGCTGTGCAGCTAGTGGTGGACGACGCTCTAGGGGCCGGACGTCCGGGGTCGTGGCCGGATGTCCGGGTCCTGGGAGGTGTTCTTGACTCCTTCCACGAGTTCTCTTCATCCATGAACTTGGGGACTTGTTCACCTTCACGTTCATCTTCGGGAGGATCCTCTTGGTACCTAATCATGCACAACATCTCGGACTTAGGTAGTAGCCATGTCTCGAGAGGATCATATGTAATATCACTGAAGGAAGTCACCTCATTCTTGACAGCTCTAGCTCTAGCTCGTGTCATGGGTCCTTTTGGCTCTTGTTGAGGCGATGGTAGGTCCATGGGGATGACGGTAGGATGCTCCGCATCAGTTGCGGCGGTGGAAAAGTGGTTTCATGGCGCCACTGGATGTTTTCAGGGTATAAGAGTATATATAGACGAGGGTGGGGGGCACGCCTACCCCCCTGGGCGTGCCGCCCTACCTCGTGACCGCCTTGTTGCTTCCTTGACCTCCACTCCAAGTCTCCTGGATTGCGTTTCTTCCAAAAAATATCCTCGCGAAAGTTTCGTTCCATTTGGATTCCGTTTGATATTCCTTTTCTGCGAAACACTGAAATAGGCAAAAAACATCAATTTGCATTGGGCCTTCGGTTAATAGGTTAGTCCCAAAAATAATATAAAAGGGCATATTAAAGCCCATTAAACATCCAAAACAAATAATATAATAGCATGGAACAATAAAAAAATTATAGATACGTTGGAGACGCATCAAGCATCCCCAAGCTTAATTCCTGCTCGTCCTTGAGTAGGTAAATGATAAAAATAGAATTTTTGATGTGGAATGCTACCTAACATAATTTGCAATGTAATTCTCTTTATTGTGCGAATATTCAGATCCGAAAGATTCAAGACAAAAGTTTAATATTGACATGGCCAAAGAAAGCAATCCCTACAAAATCATATAGTCTAGCTATGCTCTATCTTCATCACACAAAATATTTAAATCATGCACAACCCCGATGACAAGACAAGCAATTGTTTCATACTTTTTATGTTCTCAAACTTTTTCAATCTTCACGCAATACGTGAGCTTGAGCCATGGATATAGCACTATAGGTGGAATAGAATGGTGGTTGTGGAGAAGACAAAATGGAGAACATAGTCTCACATCAACTAGGCATATCAACGGGCTATGGAGATGCCCATTGTCGGTGTCAAAACCGGCGGATCTCGGGTAGGGGGTCCCGAACTGTGCGTCTAAGGCGGATGGTAACAAGAGGCAGGGGACACGATGTTTTACCCAGGTTCGGGCCCTCTTGATGGAGGTAAAACCCTACGTCATGCTTGATTTATTCTTGATGATATGGGTATTACAAGAGTTGATCTACCACGAGATCGGAGAGGCTAAACCCTAGAAGCTAGCCTATGGTATGATTGTATGTTATTGTGTCCTACGGACTAAAACCCTCCGGTTTATATAGACACCGGAGGGGGCTAGGGTTACACAAGGTCGGTTACAAAGGAGGAGATATCCATATCCGTACTACCTAGCTTGCCTTCCACGCCAAGTAGAGTCCCATCCGGACACGAGACGAAGTCTTCAATCTTGTATCTTCATAGTCTAACAGTCCGGCCAAAGGATATAATCCGGCTGTCCGGAGACCCCTAATCCCGGACTCCCTCAGTAGCCCCTGAACTAGGCTTCAATGACGATGAGTCCGGCGCGCAGTGTTGTCTTCGGCATTGCAAGGCGGGTTCCTCCTCCGAACATATCACAGAAGAGTTTGAATACCAGGATAGTGTCCGACCCTGCAAAATAAATTCCACATACCACCGTAGAGAGAATAATATTTCCACAAATCTTAATCTGTTCACACGCTTTGGCAACATGACATCATGCCATGGTGTAACGCCCTCGATGCGGCTATATCTCCCACGTGTCGAAGCACGACTTAGAGGCATAACCGCATTGATAGCAATGTCGCAAGTGAGGTAATCTTCACACAACCCATGTGATACATAAAGGGAAAGAGAAACATAGTTGGCTTACAATCGCCACTTCACACAATTACATGAACAAAGCATTACAACATCCAAATTCAATCAAGGTCCGACTACGGAACCAAAATAAAAGAAGAGTACCCCAAAAGTGACACGGTCCCCGATCGACCCCAACTGGGCTCCACTACTGATCAACTAGAACGAAACCACATAAAGGGCAAGATCTTCAACGAGCTCCTCCTTGAGCTTGGTTGCGTCATCTGCACGGTTCAACGCCACCTGCAAGCTGGTTTTGGAAGTATCTGTGAGTCACGGGGACTCAGCAATCTCGCACCCTCGCGATCAAGACTATTTAAGCTTATGGGTAGGGAAAAGGTATGAGGTGGAACTGCAGCAAGCGACTAGCATATTTGGTGGCTAACATATTCGCAAAAGAGAGAGAGACGAGAAGGCAAAAGCACGGTCGAGAAACTATGATCAAGAAGTGATCCTAGAACAACCCACATCAAGCATAACTCCAACACCGTGTTCACTTCCCAGACCCCGCCGAGAAGAGACCATCACGGTTACACACGCAGTTGATGTATTTTAATTAAGGTCAACTTCAGGTTTTCTACAACCGGACATTAACAAATTCCCATCTCCCATAACCGCGGGCACGGCTTTCGAAAGTTCAAATCCCTGCAGGGGTGTCCCAACTTAGCCAATCACAAGCTCTCACGATCAACGAAGGATATTCCTTCTAGCGGGAAGACCTGATCAGACTTGGAATCCCGGTTACAAGACATTTCGACAATGGTAAAACAAGACCAGCAAAGCCACCCAAATGTGCCGACAAATCCCGATAGGAGCTGCACATATCTCTTTCTCAGGGCACACCGGATTGTCCAAGCTTCCGGTAGGCCAGCCCAGAGTTGCCCCTGGTGGCCACCGGCAGCTGACAGGTTGGACCAACACTCAGAGGAGCACTGACCTGTGGGTTTAAATAAAGATGACCCTTGAGTCTGCAGAACCCAAGGGAAAGAAAATGCTAGGTGGCGAATGGTAAAACCAATGTTGGGCCTTGCTGGAGGAGTTTTATTCAAGGCGAACTGTAAAAGGGTTCCCATTATAACCCAACCGCGTAAGGAACGCAAAATCCAGGAACATAACACCGATATGATGGAAACTAGGGCGGCAAGAGTGGATCAAAACACCAGGCATAAGGCCGAGCCTTCCACCCTTTACCAAGTATATAGATGCATTAATTAGATAAGAGATATTGTGATATCCCAACAAGTAAACATGTTCCCACAAAGAACAACATCTCCATGTTCCAACAAGGAACAACCTTCAGTCTTCACGTGCAACTAACAACGGTATAAGAGGGGATGAGCAAAGCGGTAACATAGCCAAACAATGGTTTGTTAGGACAAGGTGGGTTAGAGGCTTGGTTCAACAATATGGGAGGCATGATAAGCAAGTGGTAGGTATCGCAGCATAGGCATAGCAAAAGAGCAAGCAACTAGCAAGCAAAGATAGAAGTGATTTCGAGGGTATGGTCATCTTGCCTGAAATCCCGCAAGGAAGAAGAACGAGTCCATGAAGAAGACAAACGGACGCGGTCGAACGGGTCCTCACAAACGCGACATTATCGGAACCAACCCGAAGAAGCAACACCGGAAAGAAGCACACAACATAGTAAACAACCAACACATGAACATGGTATGATATGCGGGATGCGATATGCGATGCATATGCATGATTTGGAAAGGAATGATTTAACCTGGCCTCAACATGGAAATCCAAGAGTGCCACTAGAAAGGTGAGGTGATTTTAGTTGAAAACGATATAAAGATCACCGGAATCGGATGCACGGTTTGGAAATGGCAAGCAAAACAAATATGGCACCGGTCTGCGATAAACAACAAGTAGCCATCTAAATGCATCAAGATAAATAAGCTATAGCACCCAAACAAGACAACACAATACCTGGCAGGGATCCACTCATGATGCTTGACAAAAGATGAACACTGAGCTATGGCTAATTCATCCATTAACAGGTTCAAACAAGCATGGCAAAAGTGCAAATGATAACAGGTTTCAGACTTAGTGAAATTAACACAAGTCTGGAATTTATCATCAGGAAGCACACTTTAGAGCATGAAAATTACATGCTACAGGAACTTAACATGAAAAATCAAGGCATGGCACGGATCTACTCAAAGAACTTAACAAAAGTCCCTTAGTGATCTTGAGCTAAAAGGGATCAGACAATACAATTGCAAGCATGTGAACATGGCAAAAACATAAACAAATCTCACACTTTGTGAAAAACTGGAGCATGGAAAACAGTTAACGAGTAGGCATGTTTACGAGCTCGATGCACTCACTACAGAGCATGACATGACAAACTAAGCATACACCCATCAAGAATGCATGGCATAGAAGCTAGACATGGCAAGAACAACAATATAGCATGCACGGATCAATAGCAACATCCTCGGCAAAATCGCTAACAAGTCAACAATCTGCCAGGATTCACGATATATCAAAAGTAGAGCTCGATTGACTCAAACTACGGTGCTCCATAAATGCAAATAAAGACATGGATGGATAGAGCACCACAATATTAACAAATCATCCTTACTGATCATCCTCAAAAGAGGCACGGATCACTAGGAAACAACATGAACATATGGCATAACGACAAAATCAGGACAAGGACTTAGAGAAATTCTAAGTCCCTGAAATCAGCATTACCGATTACGCTACTGTGCAAGCTTGTGCTAGTACCACAAATATCACAAAAATACATGGCATACACCCCTATAAAGATGGCATGGCATATAACAAAACACATGTAGAGCTCAGGATCATATCATGCACACATTAATCATGGCAAAAATGACAAATAGCTATTTGCTGAAACAGATTTGACAACAGACTCACATAGCCCTCTTCCAACAACATTTCGGGCATCAAGGTGAGCTCAAATGAAAATGATACAATGAGATGAAATGATGTACTCGTCGAGATGAACATTTTGATATGCTACACGCACAAAACGGAGCTACGGATAATGAGTTACGATGTGATGAAATATGCAAAAAGATTAGGGTTCAGAGGAAAAAGTCAACTCGAGGTGATTTTGGATTTGAGATCCAGATCGGGCCGGCGCGGAAAACGAGGTTTGCCGGAATGTCGAACTCACCGGAGAGGAAGCTCGAGGTCGCTGGACGTCGAGGGACGCGGTGGTGCAGCGAGGTCGCTGGAGCGGCAGTCGCCGGCGGTGGTCGCGAAGGGCGGCGGTGCACGGTGGTGCGGCGACCGGCTCGGGCGGTCGGCGGAGCTTGCCGCGGTGGGGCGTTGATGGCGAGGCGGCGGAGCGGTGGCGCCGACCGGTGCCGACCGGACTTGAGGAAGGAGCTGGCGGCCGAGGCGCTCCCCGGCGCGGGGCGCTACGCACAAGAGGCGGCCGCGGGCAGCCGGCGGCGACGGGATGGGCGGCACGGGGCCGGAGGGCCAGATCCGGGCCTCAGCGGGCCGGGCGCGGTGAAGTGCGGTGGTGGGAGGCGGCGCGCGCCAGATGGCGGGTGCCTGTTGGCTGCGGCGGCGGGGAAGGGCGACGTGGCGAGTCTGGATTGGTGGAGGTGAGGTGGCCGGCGGCGCGGACATGTCCGGCGGCGCGGGATGAAATGTCCGGCGGCGGCGGGGAAGGTTAGGGTAGGGTTGTACCGCGAATTTTTGGAGAAGATCACATATATATAGGTAGAGGGAGCTAGGAGAGTCCAAATGAGGTGCGGTTTTCGGCCACGCGATCATGATCGAACGACTGAGATGATGGAGGAGGTTTAGGTAGGTATTGGGCCAAATTGGAAGGGTGTTGGGCTGCAACATGCACGAGGTCTTTTCGGTCCCTCGGTTAACTGTTGGAGTATCAAACGAAGTCCAAGTGGCACGAAACTTGACAGGCGGTCTACCGGTAGTAAACCAAGGCCGCTTGGCAAGTCTTGGTCCAATCCGGAAATGTTTAATGCCCACACACGAAAAGAGGTAGAAAGGGGCACCGGAGGAGATAGGAGCGCCGGATTGCAAAACGGACAACGGGGAAAATGCTCGGATGCATGAGACGAACATGTATGCAAATGAAATGCACATGATGACATGATATGGAATGCATGACACACAAGCAAATGACAAGGCAACAACAGTGAATAACTGGACGACACCTAGTGCAACGGTCTCGGGGCGTCACAACACTCCACCACTACGAGAGGATCTCGTCCCGAGATCTAGAATGGCACCGGAGGGCAAATGGAAGAGAAAGAGAAGGGGTAAAACTAAGTTGCTTCTTTGACAACGAGTGAAACCAAAGAACCTTGAAAAGGTTACACAAATTGAAACAAAGAAAGCAACAACGATGAACGAAAATGAAAGCACTCCGTTAAGGAAGAGGAAAAGAAAGAACCGATTTGAGTAGCACTCCGGTTGAAAAGAGGTGAAAGACTTGATAAAATGAAAGAGCTTGAGCAAAGGGCACAATACTCCGGTTAAATGGATAAACCAATAAAAGAACACGATCCTGACAAAACAAGAAGATGGGTTGAAGAGAGTAACATCACAATGCCTCCGGAACAAAAGAAAGAATGGAATGGCATGAACTTAGGTAAAAACAAGGTCTTAGATAAAACGAGATGATGGGTGAAAAGAACAACATCGCAATGCCTCCGAAACGAAAAAATAGAAGATAGATAATTGAATAGGAGAATTGAGAAGAAAATGCCAACTTATGCCACAAAAGAGCTTGAGAAGGCATCCTTAGGAGACGGGTCGAACGGAGTTGTTGGAACACCAACAATGAAAAGAATAACCTTGATATGGTCTTATGGAATACATCTCAAATTATGAGGTGAGAACCAGCCACTTACGGGAAAAGAATTGGATTGATATGAATGAGGAGACGAGAAACTTATCTCACTGGGAGGATAAATGAAGAACTTGGATCATTTATAAGCACCATAAATAGCAACAGTCCTTAGGGAAAGCTTTAGGTGAAATATAACCCAAGATAACTCCAATGATGAGATTGATGGATTTAAAATACCTCATTCTTAATAACATGTGAATCATGAAACATGAACTCAAATTATCAAGAATGACATCACACCACCTCAAATGATATGGAAGAAAGAATTGCACTCCAGATAGCAAGATGAAGAATGCTTGAACTCCTCTGAAAAGAATCTTGATGAGCACTTCGAGAAAGAACTAAATCATTGGTGAACCATCATGTAGAACCTCCATGAAGAACTCCGGCAATAAAAGGATGATCAAACTAAAGGAAAGAGAAGTTGAAAACACAAGGTGAAACCTTGTAATGATTTAGATGGATCCCCGTGATAATTAGAGCATGGAACTCTGAGAAAGAAAAGATGAACAAAAGAAAATCAAGAATTTATTCATCATGAACAAACTCCGAAGGAAGGGATTTATCACTTGCATAAAACAAGAATAAGAATTATGTTATGATTATCCTTCACCAATTTAAATTGATGACAAGCAACGGATTTGGCACTGTAACATCCCAAAATTCTAAATTTTGGAATGTTATACTAAATAGATAGATTTGTTTGATTGAGTCTGATTGAGTGAAATTCGAAACTTTTTGAAAGTTAAATGAGAGGGAATAAAAGGACTTTCCCAAACTTTCACATTTGCATTTTTATGATCTCTTGAATTCAAATTCTTTTCAATCACAAAACCCTGGAGAGAAGATGACATGACTTCTTCCATTTATTCAAATGACAAGGGGTGTTGAAAATATTTGAATTTCATTTGGAAAATATTTCCAATTCAGAAACTTCATGCAGCTCAATGATTTTCATGAGAGAAGATAAAATGACTTCTTCAAATTATATGAAATATGAGTTGGGAGTTTCAAAGAATTAAATTCAAAGTTCTTTTGAATTTATTTTCAATTTGGAGTTATTTGAGTTTTAATCAAATTGTTTTTCTCCAAAAATAAAATATATGGAAATTAGGGTAACATGATTCCCTACAATAGAGAATTGGAGAAAAATTAATTTGAAATCATTTTGGTATTTTAAAAATGATTTTTGTTGGATTTTAATAGACTAGTAGCACTCTTTGATTTATCTGAATTTGTGAGGATTTTATTTGGCATTATAAAAATGTCCATGTTGTAGGAAATCTTTTTCTGCAAATTTTGATATATTATATGCCTATAGTATGATTTATTTTGTATAGTTTATTTTGTATTTCACTGCCTGCAAAAAAAAAATGTTTAAAAAAATCTCTTTCTCCGCCCACTGGGCCGGCCCAGCCGAAGCCAGGCCAAGGCCCAGCTCCGCGCCGCCTCGCCCATCGTCCCCGACCGGCACTCCTCCCGGAGTCCGACGCCGCCCCATCACTGGCCGCCCCGTCCCACGCCACCGGGCCTTCCCTCCTCCTATAAAGCCGCCGCCCGGACACCCCTCTCTCTCCCGCATCTCGCCGCTCGAAGCCGAGCCGCCGCCGCGCCGTTTGCAGCCACCGCCTGCACTCGCCGGAGTTCGAGCTCCGACGAGATCCGCCGCTGTCGCCTCGCACCGTCCCGTCGCCCTCGACCGCAGCTGGCCCCGCCGACGACTCCGCCGCTCCGCTCCGCCCCTCCCCGACCGCTCCGCCGTCGCCCCTGACCACCGGAGCCGCCGCCCGCTCGAAACCGCCGCCGCCATCTTCTCCGGCGACGCCGACGGCCACCGCCGCGGTAAGCCCGGCTCCTCCCTCGCCCGTTAGATCTAGGGTCAACGGATAGGATTAGATCACGCTGTTGTTTTTTCTCTCCAACCGTTTTCTTTAAGTAGTGAACGTTCATTGTTTAGTGTTTGCAGCGAACGGTTTTTGTCTTATAAGCTTCTAGAGCGAGCGTTCGCTTTTTAGTCTTTTTCTTTTTTTCAGTTATTTTCGGCCAGGGACCCGTTTGTGAATAACTTATTTGCAGAATAGCCCCTGATCTTCAAAACACCGTAACTTTTTACTCGTTAGTCCAAATCCAACGAAACCAACGCTCACATCTTCGTTATGATCCCCTCTATCCACTAATCCAACTCAAACATGTTTTTGAAAAGTTTAAAATTTAAATTAGATCAGATTTGAATTCAAACTTCGTTTGATCATAACTTGAGTTTCGTAGCTCCGTTTGAGTTGATTCTTTTTGCAAATCGAAGCTCTTGACCTAAACTTTCTGATAAGGCCAAATTCACATAATTTTGGTACTGTTATAAATTGTTTTATGTTGCAAGAGTTATTTGCTTGGTTTTGATGTTTCCAAATCGTCTTCTTCGTTCTTTCTGATCTTTTGAGTGATTGCTTATGTGTGGTTACTATTGTTTGCTTACGATAGATTGACCGGAGTGAGATGAGTAGATCTATCAAGAGTTTTGAGTGCGAATCATCTTCATCAACATTGCAGGCAAGTTCACACTTTGATCATACCTTTTCATACCCAGTTTTTATTGCATTAGATCAAAACCTCCAACATTGCATGATTAGGATCTAATTAAATTGTGGGATGGGAAGTAGTTGAGGTAGTACCTATTACCTATTTATTATCAAACCTTGGGAGTTACTATTACGTTATGCTTATAGTGCCATGCTATGCTCGTAGACGTGGATTGGGTTTTGAGAGTATTCATGACAGATGTGAGATTGTTAATTAATGGTTTACTTAAGGTGGCAACTTAAACACACATCTGGGTGGATTGAGGCACCTGGTTATTCTAGGATTGCCTGTCTAGGCACCTGGGTAGACCAGGATTGCCTGTTTTCTTTTGGACCGCCACCCAGGCTCAAAGGGATCATGAGATTATTCATGCTAGAAACTTCCGTGTGCAGCCACAAGCTATTATGAGCTCTAGCATAGTTGACTAAGTCGTGCGAACTCTTACAGTGATAGACTAGCAGATGTAGGGGATGTAGGTGGTACGGTCTACCCGATCGTAAGGTGCTAGCACTTCTGAAAGACTATGTCTCGGTCATCCGTCTTCTCAAACACCATGTAGTGCGAGAAACCAAACGGAGGCGATCGAGTCTTATGGGGAAAAGTGCGCAAACCTCTACAGAGTGTATAAACTAATCATGATTAGCCGTGTCCTCGGTTATGGACAATTTGAGTATCTAGTACCTGGATTATCATGTTGATCTCATCACGTTACTTTAAATTAAGTTTGTTGGGTTTAATGATGTTATTTAATTGGGATTGAGAATGCTGTCAACCATTCTCAATGTTCAACAACCACCATGATAGTTAAATAAAATTTCTTCCTTTGTAGTAGGGAAAAATTGGCTTTTCGCAAAAACTATAACCATAGAGCTTTTCCACCAGCCAAATATGCATGTAGTGGTAGCCATTGTTCATCATTTCTCTCTATGGTGTGAATTTGCCAGTACATTCAATGTACTGACCCTTTGTGGCTGCAACGTCTCATGTTGCAGGAATCTTACAACGAGTAAGTGATACGTTAGGGTTATGATTTCTACACTCAACTTTGCCGTTGGTGTTGATGGGAATCCACAACCTTGTTACTTCCACTATTTTGGATTGAGGTAATAGTATTTACGTTACTTTACACATGTGATTTACCTCTGTTATAAATCCTCGAGTATTGTGTGTGTCAGCATACTGATCCAGGGATGACACTTAAGCACAGAGATTTGATCCATTCGGGTCAGGTCGCTACAAGATGGTATCAGAGCACATGTTGACTGTAGGACGTGACCCTAGAAACTGGCAAGCCCATAGCAAAGATTTTTCTGTACAACTTTCCCTTTTAAAAAGATCTTTTACCTCTCTTCTCTTCTGAGCTTATTCAAATATTACCTTTAGTGAGACCATACCCCTTTCCCCTTTTGACCACACGAAGATTCGACTGATGAGACCACTCCAAGAAGTACAAGATATCGGACAACTAAGACCACTTCGAAATGAAGAGTATTTTCCGTGCATCTGAATAATGGAAACTACAACGGTTGAAGACCGAAGACAAGTAGAATTTCAAGGCTCTGAAGAATTCCCAGATTTGTATGACCTAGGAAGGCTACCCTTATGGAACTTGACAGATTATGGAAGTTGTCAATGCTCGAGATCAGGGTGTATCAGAGAAAGACCGGAGCATGGAGAGTTAAAAACTTAAAGTTTTGTCAAAGAAAACCCTAAGGCAGGAGATATGAACTATGGAATGATAGCTCATGGGAATGACAAGAGCAGAAACATGGTTATCCGTGATGTCATCGCCCGCTGATGCTATTGTCGCCGTGCTGAGTTAAGGATGCATTTCTTCAGAATGGATTTGATGGAAGAAGGCTGATGGAGCACCTATTAGTAAGATGAAGTTTTAACCTTAGCCGGTGTATCGCCAGGATCTGGAGTAGTACATCAAGAAGTTTAAGGTGGAGCTCCATGAAGCCGTATTAGACAAAGAAGCATTTCGTGAAGAACTTAGGAACCAAAAGCTGAAAGTAGCCAAGCTGGAGGAGCTATAACCTCGAGATACCGGAGATTTGTCAGGAACTGAAGGACAGTAGGACCATGGTTAATGCAAAGGATGTTGAAACCAGAAGTTTGGAACGCAACTCCAGAATATTAAAGGACGCCACGAGAGACTTGACATTGAAGCAACTCGAATACAACAACTCAAAACAAAACAAAGGATTGGCTTGCAGAATAAACCGGAACAAACATATGATAGAGATTTCGTCCGAAGTTTTCGTGGTGGGGCCTACATGGGCTCGATCGTACAACACCATCATGTACAAGGCAGTGCACATGACATACAAAGCGTCCCCGAGTCGGCATAGCCAAGGACTCTTTAAGACACAATGAGACCACTGCAAAACCAACCGTGGATAGGCGTACCACTAGACGTCAAACCCCAATTTCAAATCATACATCTGTCATAAAGAAATCCTAGGAGCTACTTGAATTCCCACTTATAAACTCCCGAAATTTTCCGGTTATGCAATCAGGTGTTGGGGATACAGGGGAAGCATAATATCTCACCCAAAACTAGCAAATCCTACATCTAGCTGTATCCATCCTTCAACACATAACCAAGAAACCTTCGGAAATCGTCTACCTCAACCTTCGAAAAGCATCCGTTATACAAGTTATGGAAATACTCCCGAACTCCCGCCCCAGTACTGGGTGGTGTCGAGGTTATCTCACCAACAACTGCATAAAAGAGATTTTCGATGTCGGCGAAACTAAACTCAGGTATTCTAGAACTGCAACGATAAAATTGTGATGACAACACCTCGGAGCTCAACTCCCCAGGACACTGCCACAACCCCTAAATGACAGGAGGCACCAAGAACAATGTTCTCGTCACAAAACCATCGGAACGATTCCAAGATACCCGTGTGATCCTAAATTTTTTAGTGAAATTTAAGAAGATAAGAGTCAAAACTCTACGTCAGGATGCCTCACCAGAGCGACGAAGGGACTGGGGAGTAAAAAGAATTCCTAAACTCTCCGATATATAATTCCTAAATGACTCCAAAACATTTTTCTTGACTCAAACAACGCCAACGATTCTATCAAGCAGGGGGGATCCTAAGTCGGGGGAGGGCTCTGATACCAACTTGTAACGCCCTCGATGCAGCTATATCTCCCACGTGTCGAAGCACGACTTAGAGGCATAACCGCATTGAAAGAAATGTCGCAAGTGAGGTAATCTTCACACAACCCATGTGATACATAAAGGGAAAGAGAAACATAGTTGGCTTACAATCACCACTTCACACAATTACATGAATAAAGCATTACAACATCCAAATACAATCAAGGTCCGACTACGGAACCAAAATAAAAGAAGAGTACCCCAAAAGCGACACGGTCCCCGATCAACCCCAACTGGGCTCCACTACTGATCAACTAGAACGAAACCACATAAAGGGAAAGATCTTCAATGAGCTCCTCCTTGAGCTTGGTTGCGTCATCTGCACGGTTCAACGGCACCTGCAAGCTGGTTTTGGAAGTATCTGTGAGTCACGGGCACTCAGCAATCTCGCACCCTCGCGATCAAGACTATTTAAGCTTATGGGTAGGGAAAAGGTATGAGTGGAACTGCAGCAAGCGACTAGCATATTTGGTGGCTAACATATTCGCAAAAGAGAGCGAGACGAGAAGGCAAAAGCACAGTCGAGAAACTATGATCAAGAAGTGATCCTAGAACAACCTACGTCAAGCATAACTCCAACACCATGTTCACTTCCCGGACTCCACCGAGAAGAGACCATCACGGTTACACACGCGGTTGATGTATTTTAATTAAGGTCAACTTCAGGTTTTCTACAACCGGACGTTAACAAATTCCCATCTGCCCATAACCGCGGGCACGGCTTTCGAAAGTTTAAATCCCTGCAGGGGTGTCCCAACTTAGCCCATCACAAGCTCTCACGGTCAATGAAGGATATTCCTTCTAGCGGGAAGACCCGATCAGACTCGGAATCCCGGTTACAAGACATTTCGACAATGGTAAAACAAGACCAGCAAAGCCACCCGAATGTGCCGACAAATCTCGATAGGAGCTGCTCATATCTCTTTCGCAAGGCACACCAGATTGTCCAAGGTTCCGGTAGGCCAGCCCAGAGTTGCCCCTGGTGGCCACCGGCAGCTGACAGGTTGGACCAACACTCAGAGGAGCACTGGCCTGGGGGTTTAAATAAAGATGACCCTTGAGTCTGCAGAACCCAAGGGAAAGATAAGGCTACATGGCGAATGGTAAAACCAATTTTGGGCCTTGCTGGAGGAGTTTTATTCAAGGCGAACTATCAAGGGGTTCCCATTATAACCCAACCGCGTAAGGAACGCAAAATCCGGGAACATAACACCGATATGACGGAAACTAGGGCGGCAAGAGTGGAACAAAACACCAGGCATAAGGCCAAGCCTTCCACCCTTTACCAAGTATATAGATGCATTAATTAGATAAGAGATATTGTGATATCCCAACAAGTAAACATGTTCCCACAAAGAACAACATCTCCATGTTCCAACAAGGAACAAACTTCAGTCTTCACGTGCAACTAACAACGATATAAGAGGGGCTGAGCAACGCGGTAACATAGCCAAACAATGGTTTGCTAGGACAAGGTGGGTTAGAGGCTTGGTTCAACAATATGGGAGGCATGATAAGCAAGTGGTAGGTATCGCAGCATAGGCATAGCAAAAGAGCAAGCAACTAGCAAGCAAAGATAGAAGTGATTTCGAGGGTATGGTCATCTTGCCTGAAATCCCGCAAGGAAGAAGAACGAGTCCATGAAGAAGACAAACGGACGTGGTCGAACGGGTCCTCACAAACGCGACGTTATCGGAACCGACCCGAAGAAGCAACACCAGAAAGAAGCACACAACATAGTAAACAACCAACACATGAACATGGTATGATATGCGGGATGCGGTATGCGATGCATATGCATGATTTGGAAAGGAATGATTTAACCTGGCCTCAACATGGAAATCCAAGAGTTCCACTGGAAAGGTGAGGTGATTTCGGTTGAAAACGATATAAAGATCACCGGAATCGGATGCACGGTTTGGAAATGGCAAGCAAAACAAATATGGCACCGGTCTGCGATAAACAGCAAGTAGCCATCTAAATGCATCAAGATAAATAAGCTATAGCACCCAAACAAGACAACACAATACCTGGCAGGGATCCACTCATGATGCTTGACAAAAGATGAACACTGAGCTATGGCTAATTCATCCATTAACAGGTTCAAACAAGCATGGCAAAAGTGCAAATGATAACAGGTTTCAGACTTAGTGAAATTAACACAAGTCTGGAATTTATCATCAGGAAGCACACTTTAGAGCATGAAAAGTACATGTTACAGGAACTTAACATGAAAAATCAAGGCATGGCACGGAGCTACTCAAAGAACTTAACAAAAGTCCCTTAGTGATCTTGAGCCAAAATGAATCAGACAATACAATTGCAAGCATGTGAACATGGCAAAAACATAAACAAATCTCAGACTTTGTGAAAAATTGGAGCATGGAAAACGAGTAGGCATGTTTACGAGCTCGATGCACTCACTACAGAGCATGGCATGACAAACTAAGCATACACCCATCATGAATGCATGACATAGAAGCTAGACATGGCAAGAACAACAACATAGCATGCACGGATCAATAGCAACATCCTCGGCAAAATCGCTAACAAGTCAACAATCTGCCAGGATTCACGATATATCAAAAGTAGAGCTCGATTGACTCAAGCTACGGTGCTCCATAAATGCAAATAAAGACATGGATGGATAGAGCACCACAATATTAACAAATCATCCTTACTGATCATCCTCAAAAGAGGCACGGATCACTAGGAAACAACATGAACATATGGCATAACGACAAAATCAGGACAAGGACTTAGAGAAATCAGCATTACCGATTACGCTACTTTGCAAGCTTGTGCTAGTACCACAAATATCACAAAAATACATGGCATACACCCCTATAAAGATGGCATGGCATATAACAAAACACATGTAGAGCTCAGGATCATATCATGCACACATTAATCATGGCAAAAATGACAAATAGCTATTTGCTGAAACAGATCTGACAACAGACTCACATAGCCCTCTTCCAACAACATTTCGGGCATCAAGATGAGCTCAAATGAAAAGGATACAATGAGATGAAATGATGTACTCATCGAGACGAACACATTTTGATATGCTACACGCACAAAACGGAGCTACGGATAATGAGTTACGATGCGATGAAATATGCAAAAAGATTAGGGTTCAGAGTAAAAAGTAAACCCGAGGTGATTTTGGATCTAAGATCTAGATCGGGCCGGCACGGAAAACAAGGTTTGCCGAAATGTCGAACTCGCCGGAGAGGAAGCTGGAGGTCGCCGGACATCGAGGGACGCGGTGGTGCGGCGAGGTCGCCGGAGCGGCAGTCGTCGGCGGTGGTGACAAAGGGCGGCAGTGCACGGTGGTGCGGGGACCGGCTCGGGCGGTCGAGGGAGCTCGCCGCGGCGGGGCGTTGATGGCGAGGCGGCGGAGCGGCGGCGCCGGCCGGTGCCGACCGGACTTGAGGAAGGAGCGGGCGGCCGAGGCGCTCCCCGACGCAGGGCGCTACGCACAGGAGGCGGCCGCGGGCAGCCGGCGGCGACGAGATGGGCGGCACGGGCCCGGAGGGCCAGATTCGGGCCCCGACGGGCTGGGCGCGGTGCACTGCGGTGGTGGGAAGGCAACATGGCGAGTCCGGATTGGTGGAGGTGAGGTGGCCGGCGGCGCGGACATGTCCGACGGCGGCGGGGAAGGTTAGGGTAGGGTTGTACCGCGAATTTTTGGAGAAGATCACATATATATAGGTAGAGGGAGCTAGGAGAGTCCAAATGAGGTGCGGTTTTCGGCCACGCGATCGTAATCGAACGACCGAGATGATGGAGGAGGTTTAGGTGGGTTTTGGGCCAAATTGGAAGGGTGTTGGGCTGCGACATGCACGAGGCCTTTTCGGTCCCTCAGTTAACCGTTGGAGTATCAAACGAAGTCCAAATGGCACGAAACTTGACAGGCGGTCTGCCGGTAGTAAACCATGGCCGCTTGGCAAGTCTCGGTCCAATCCGGAAATGTTTAACACCCACACACGAAAAGAGGTAGAAAGGGGCACCAGAGGAGATAGGAGTGCCGGATTGCAAAACGGACAACGGGGAAAATGCTCGGATGCATGAGACGAACATGTATGCAAATGAAATGCACATGATGACATGATATGGAATGCATGACACACAAGCAAATGACAAGGAAACAACAGCGAATAACTGGACGACACCTGGCGCAACGGTCTCGGGGCGTCACACATGGCCCGGTAATTATTCGAACCGTTTCCTTTAACTAGCCCCGCACATAACGCGAGGCAGTTTTTTGACACGTCTTGTCAAGCAGAGATCGTGTCCCCTTATTACGGGATTCTCATCAATACGGGCGTGGGTAACCCAACCACGCCATTGATTACGGCGCTTGGGGGATAAGCGAGTTTTACCAGGCTAGTGGGGGCGCATAGTTTCGGCCACCCATATAAAGGGACAAGGATTCACCTTTTCATCCACGCCTTCTTCCTCCTTTGCTCATCCATTTTCGCACACTCGAGCTCCAGCGCCCAAGTCCGCATTTCCCACCTCAACCTTCTCCAACCATGTCCAGAGCGGGAGGCAGGTGGATGGTCTCCTCCGTCACGAAGGGACACATCAAGAATCTGAGGAGAGCCGGATACCTGCCCGACGACATCGCGCACTGGCTCCCAGATAAGGGGCAGCTCATCCCCACCCCCAGGCCCCACGAGAGGGTAGTGTTCCTTACCCATTTCCTCCGCGGACTGGGATTCCCTCTCCACCCATTCGTCTGGGGCTCATGTTCTACTACGGCCTAGATTTCCATGATCTGGCCCCGAATTTCATCCTCAACATCTCGGCGTTTGTCTTTGTGTGCAAGGCCTTCCTCCGCATCAAGCCCCACTTCGGCTTATGACTGAAGACCTTCAATGTCAAGCCGAAGGTTGTGAGCGGCCGCCAGGCGGAGTGCGGAGGCGCCATGGTGGGCAAGATACCCAACGTCGCATGGCTCGAGGGCTCCTTCGTGGAGACCATAAAGGGGTGGCAATCGGGGTGGTTCTACATCACCGAGCCGCGTGACCCTGCATGGGCAGCGGCCCCCGAGTTCCGATCTGGCATCCCCACGCGGCTCACCTCCTGGCAAGAGAAGGGCCTGTCCTGGGGTAGTTTAGGGGAGCTGACCGGACTCCAAACATGTATCCAAAACATGGTGAGCAAGAAGCTCAAACTCATCAACGTAGTCCAGGTCATGCTCATCCGCCGGATCCTCCCGCGTCAACAATGGGCTTTTAACTTGTGGGAGTTCGACCCGGCCCCCCACCAAACTCTGAACAGGCTCTTCGACACAACACACGAGGATGCCTGGAAGGTGCTATTCAAGGGCGCCGAGGTTCCCCCTCCCACTACCGAGGATCACGGATTCTGCGCGAAGCGCCAAGCCAGCGCGGTAAGCTGTTTTACCTCTTACAGGATACTTGTTTTTCGTAGTTTGACTCTATGCGGGATCTAAGCTCCCGTACCTTTGATAGGACTGGCAGGAAATGGCCGGACAGATCGACTGTCCGGCTCCTTTGCCCGAAGGCCCAGCAAACGCTCTCCTGACGGAGATGCTGACTCCGGCTCCTTACAAGGTGCTAGAGAAGACCAAGAAGGCCAAGGGAACCCGAAAGAGTTCCCGACGCCAGGTGTTATCGGACTCATCGTCCGATAACTCTGTGGCACACTCCTCCCCCGAAGACGAGGAGGAAGAATAAGATGCTCCCCCTTCAGTTGGGGGAGACAAGAAAAGGAAGGCTGCCCCAACCGGGGGGGGGGGGGGCGAAGGGTCCAAGAAGGGAAGGACACTCCTTCCGAACTACTCTACCACCACCGCCGAAGGCGAAGATGAGTGGCTGCTCAGGGCCAAGCCCCTGGCAAAGTCGTAAGTATTCAGATGCCGGAGTAACTCATAGCATTCATTTGTCGCACTGTTTCCTCTAATGCCGAATTATGATTATGCAGACCGCCACGAGCCCGTATCGATGTATCGTCGGACAGCTCCCTGGGCTCGTCGGATATGGATAGCGATCCACTTCTGACCGCCACCTCCCCCTGCCCTACGCACAATGCTGAGGTATTGTCTCAAGAGGCACCTAGTCGAGGGGAGACAATCCCGGAGGCGCCTCAAGGCGACCTTCCGGACTCCGGGAGCAGAGGGAGCAAGGCTCCCGAGGGCTCCAAGTTCGGCCCTCAGCCGAACACCGCGCCGGAATCCCCAGTGGTTTCGCACTCGGGCAGGCGGCCTCCTTCTAAAAGGGGCAAGACGCCTGTGCCGATGACCTCTGTCCATCCAGAGGCACCGGACAATCTGTTGGGAGCGCTTCGCAGCGCTTCCATCGACGAGGAGCACCGCACTATTATGAGTGCGGTGGTCCAGAAGGTTCAGTCCGCCAAGAGCGGATTGACTGAAGCCTGTGCCAGCCTTCTAACAGGATTTGAGGTAAGTGTTTGAAATATAGGAAAAATATTACCGCATAGACAGTAGCCCCTGATGCTCTGTTCGGTGTTCAAAAAGAAAAGCCGAATAGAGGATCAAATAATACCGCAGGAGTCTAACATAAGTATGTCTATATGCGTATGCAGGCTTCACTGCTGGCCTCAGCCGCACTGACTGCGGAGGTCGCCACACTGAAGCAGGAACTCGAGGGGTCCAAGAAAGAGCTCGGCCTTGCCAAGAGGCAGCTCGAGGAGAACAAGGGTAAGTAATACCCTGTCTATAGATATGTATATATAAAAGAAGACGCGATTGCAAAATGACAGGATCATCGTATATTTGCCAGGGGCCACGACCGAGGTGGCGACCCTGAAGCAAGCGCTATCCGAGGCCGAAGACAAAGTGGACAAGGAGCGCACCGGGCGGGAAAGGCAAGAGGCACGGGTGGGCGAGGTGCAGCAAGAGCTCCAAGCTCTCGTGTCGAAGCATGAGGCGTTGGAGCGTGACTCGAAGACGTGAGAGTCCGAGCTTGCTGCGGCCCTCGAAAGCGCGAAAAATGCCAAGGCTGAAGCCCAGAAGGCCCTCCAGGAGATTGATGCGATGAAGAAGATAGCGGCGGGTAAGGCATTCTATATGCAAAGCAAGCATGTGAAAGTAAATTACCTGTTACTTACCCGAATCCGGAGCTCTCCAGGAGCATTCGCAGATTTGCCCCGCAGCGTGTCAGATGCCGCAACTTTTTACCAGGCCGAGGAGGGAAGCTCAACGGAGAAGTTGTTCTGGGCCCAATATACTGGGACCGAACACCCGGTGCCTATGAGTGACCAGATAAAGCAGCTGGTCGAGCTACACAAGGCGGCCGAACAGGCCATGAAGGGCTTTATAGTCTGGTTGTGGCCTGGCGACGCCCTTCTGAACAACTACCTCGGCCTGGTGAGGCGGCTTGTGGATGCCTGCCCACGGCTGGAAGTCGTCAAGCGGTCCGTCTGCATTGAAGGTGCACGCCGGGCTTTCGCCCGTGTGAAGGTGCAATGGGCCAAGCTAGATGCCGTGAAGCTGATCAAGGAAGGGCCGCCGGCGGGCAAGGAGCATCACCACCCCGAGATGTACTATGAGGGTGTCCTGAAGGGTGCCCGTCTCGTAGCGGACGAGTGTACGAAAGATGTAATATTTGAATGAATTTGCTCGTGTGATCTTGTATGCTGAAAACCTGTTTCATATGCGCTATGCAACGCTTGTTTGAATTTAAAATATTACCTTCTGTTCGGCCGTTTATCAAATCTGAGAGATGGCTAGTCGTCGGCTTTTGCCCCCATGCCACGAGTGCTGGGGTGTTCGGGATAAACCTGAGCACTCTTGTTCCCATTTTTGGGTCCTTCGAGGGAGGTGCTCGGCACAACGAACAAGGCAATCGGACTAATAATGCTTTATCACTCTCACTTAGCCATATAATTCTATAATTTTAAATTTCGGCGAAGCCCCTGGTATTCGGAAGGCCGAATTCGGGGCGCGATACATGCCTTAAGCCGGACAGGGCCGACTCCTCGCTCTAAGCGGCATAAGTCTTTAGGGACTCAAAAACCTCTCGAACAGCGACCAGTCTCTCGCCTTATCATGACAGTCAGTTTTAGCTTTCTCTACTGAGGTGCTTAGCCCAGCTGAACTGGGGCACAATCGCGGTAGTTCTCCCAGTGCTACGTTAGCCGATATAGCGGAACGTAAGGTACCAAAACATGGGAGCCGGGCAAACCCAACTATTGACCAAAGACATGATTCGGAGCTGATGCATATAATGCTATAAGTTCGGGGTGTCGCACTTGTGAAAGTGTTCGGACTTCTCACACCATATTGTGGGGTACTTAAGCCCCTGGTGTATTGGCCATACCAAAGTGTACGGTTGCAAGGTGTCATTAATGAACACACACACACACACACACACACACACACACACACACACACACACACACACACACATATATATATATATATATATAAGGAAGAATGCAATAATAGTCTTAATGCTATGTATTGTTTATTCAAAAAGGTGCGTTAAAGCGGAATGATACATGTAGTGCAATAAGCAAAAAGTAGGACTACATCCCCTCCAAGGGCAAGCTGAGGAATAATGTTAAGGCAAGTATTTCACTCGTTATCGTAATCCACCTGGGAGTTCCGTTTTGTGATGTAGCTTTCTGCCTCCTTGGTTGCTGCATCATGTGTTCGGCAATCATGCTGCCGGACAGGGTTTCCAGAGATTAATGTCCTGAAAGAAAAATAACAAAGCGGGAAGCCCCTGCGGTTTAAGCCGCGTCTTGGGGTGTGCCATAGTTGTGCCCCCCTCCCCACCTGTGCCCATGGTATTTTTAATGCGTAATTATGTACGCGTGGCACGAATTTCACCGTTTGGCTTGGGCCGGGGTGGGGGCCACATTGCTATGCGAGCTCGGAACGTGCCAGGCGGTCCTGTTGCCGATTACTCCGGGCGCGCTTGAAGGTGTTCGGGTCCTTAAACGCCGAACTAGTGGATTGCCTTGAGAGGCGGCTTTGCGCTTCCGCTGCGAGGGCCGCAGTGTGCTCCTCCGTTCGGAGAGAGCGCTCTGTGTTTCCATTAACTGTAATGACCCCCTGAGGTCCTGGCATCTTGAGCTTGAGGTATGCATAATGTGGTACCGCATTGAATCTCACAAATGCGGTTCGCCCGAGCAGTGCATGATAACCACTGCGGAACGGGACTACATCGAAGATTAACTCTTCGCTTTGGAAGTTATCCGGGGATCCGAAGACCACTTCCAGTGTGACTGAGCCTGTGCAATGGGCCTCTACACCTGGTATGACGCCTTTAAAGGTCGTTTTGTGGGTTTGATCCTTGAGGGGTTTATACCCATTTTGCGCACCGTGTCCTGGTAAAGCAGGTTCAGGCTGCCGCCGCCATCCATAAGGACTCGAGTGAGGTGAAATCCGTCAATAATTGGGTCTAAGACCAGTGCGGCGAATCCACCATGACGGATACTAGTGGGGTGGTCCCTGCGATCGAAGGTGATCGGACAGGAGGACGATGGGTTAAACTTTGGGGCGACTGGCTCCAACGCATATACGTCCCTGAGCGCACGCTTCCGCTCCCTCTTGGGGATGTGGGTTGCGTATATCATGTTCACCGTCCGCACTTGTGGGGGGAACCTCTTCTGTCCTCTGGTATTCGGCTGCCGGGGCTCCTCCTCGTCATCGCTATGTGGCCCCTTATCTTTGTTTTCGGCAATTAACTTGCCGGCCTGCTTGAACACCCAACAATCCCTGTTGGTGTGGTTGGCTGGCTTGTCGGGGGTGCCGTGTATTTGACACGAGCGATCGAGTATACGGTCCAAACTGGACGGGCCCGGAGTGCTTCTTTTGAATGGCTTTTTCCGCTGACCGGGTTTAGAGCCTTTGAATCCGGCATTGACTGCCGTATCCTCGGTATTGTTGCTGTTAATGCGGCCCTTATGTTTGTTGCGATGTGACCTACTATTGCCGTCCTTGGTAACCAAAGTACCATGGTTCTTTGATATGTTATTACTGCGAGCCAGCCAGCTGTCTTCTCCCGCACAAAAGCGGGTCATGAGTGTCGTGAGGGCTGCCATAGATTTCGGCTTTTCCTGACCAAGGTGCCGGGCTAGCCACTCGTCGCGGATGTTGTGCTTGAAGGCTGCTAGAGCCTCTGCATCCGGACAGTCGACAATTTGATTTTTCTTTGTTAGGAACCGTGTCCAGAATTGTCTGGCCGATTCCTCTGGCTGCTGAATTATGTGGCTCAAGTCATCAGCATCTGGTGGTCGCACATAAGTGCCCTGAAAGTTGTCGAGGAATGCGGCTTCCAGATCCTCCCAACAGCCAATGGACTCTGCTGGCAAGCTATTGAGCCAATGCCGAGCTGGTCCTTTGAGTTTGAGTGGGAGATATTTAATGGCGTGTAGATCATCACCGCGTGCCATGTGGATATGCAGGAGGAAATCCTCGATACATACCGCAGGATCTGTTATGCCGTTGTATGATTCTATATTTACGGGTTTGAAACCCTCTGGGATTTGATGATCCATTACTTCGTCTGTGAAGCATAAGGGGTGTGCGGCGCCTCTGTACTGGGCTATATCGCGTCGCAACTCCAATGAGTCTTGCCCGCTGTGTTCGGCTTGGCCGGATTTACTTTTGCTGCATCCGGCGTGACGATTATCGTCTCGCATAGTGGCGCGCCCTCGTTATTCGTATATCTATCTTGCATGTTTTGCTTTATCCTCCAATACGTCTCGTAGGTCTGGCGTATTTCCCCATGCCTTTTTATTTGAATGGCGTCGGGGTGCAGGCTGAGCTTTTGGCTGGAATGCCTCTCTGTCACGGCCATGGGGTGGCCGATCAACCGCATCATACGCTTCTTCCTTCAGTCGGGGTAGCAACCTGCATTTTGCGTGACTCTTGGAGGGGCGTTCGAGTTTATATTCCTCGGCCGCGAGGACTTCAGTCCATCTGTCAGCTAGCAGATCTTGATCATCTTGAAGCTGCTGCTGCTTTTTCTTAAGGCTACTTGTCGTGGCTATAAGCCGGCGCTTGAAGCGCTCTTGTTCGACGGGATCCTCAGGCACGATGAATTCGTCATCATTGAGGCTTGCCTTGTCTTCGGAGGGGGGCATGTGATTATCGTCCTCCGCCTCTCCATCTGCCGCTCTCTCTGGAGGGCTGGCCTCTCCATCCTCCTGTCCCAAATCGTGCTGGAGGGGATTGTTGTCATCTTCGGCATTATCCAAGTGTTATTATCTCCTGTGCCGGTATCACCACTTTTGCTTCGGCGGGACTTAGAGTGGCACCGCTGGCGTCGGCGCTTGGGTTGCTTCTTGGAGGGGTCATCCTCCGCTGTCTCGTCGCCATTGCCTTCTTTGGGTGTGTCCACCATGTATATATCGTATGATGAGGTGGCTGTCCAGTGCCCTGTGGGCAGTGGTTCCTCTTCGTCTCTCGCATCGTCGTCCATACCGTCGATGTCTTCGGAGTCAAAGTCGAGCATGTTCGTTAAGTCATCGACACTGGCTACTAAGTGGGTGGTGGGTGGGCAGCGAATTTGTTCGTCGTCCGCATCCCAATCGTACCAGACATAGTTCGGCCAGGACCCTCCTGACAAGGAGAGAGACCTTAATGAGTTCAGTATGTCGTCAAAGGGCGAGTGCTGAAAAATATCTATGGAGGTAAACTCCATGATCGCACCCAATCGGATTCGCTAGGAACGGGCGCAGGCGGTTCGGAGTCTGTGGCCGGAGAAGGATTCGGCAGTCTGACAACACGGCTCTCGTGCAGGGTAAGGTCGATGTTCGGCTCGATCGCCGCTGAGGGTAAGGCCTCCGTGGCGGGGTCTACCCACCCGTCCATGGACGGCGCAACTGGCTCCGAATTGAGGGTCGAAGCGGTTGCCGGTGCGATCTCTTGAACACTGTCTGATGGTAGAGCTAAATCGTACTCATCGTGACCGCGTGATGCACATGGCAGAGGCTCGAATCCGTCGAAGATCAAGTCTCTGCGTATATCGACCGTGTAGTTTAAGCTTCCAAACCTGACCTGGTGGCCAGGGGCGTAACTTCCGATCTGCTCCAGATGGCCAAGCAAGTTGGCCCGCAGTGCGAAGCCGCCGAGTACAAAAATCTGTCTGGGGAGAAAAGTCTCACCCTGGACTGCATCTCTAATGATGATCGAAGGAGCCATCAAGCCTATCGGCGATGACATAGAGGAACTCTCAATGAAAGCACCAATGTCGGTGTCAAAACCGGCGGATCTCGGGTAGGGGGTCCCGAACTGTGCGTCTAAGGCGGATGGTAACAGGAGGAAGGGGACACGATGTTTTACCCAGGTTCGGGCCCTCTTGATGGAGGTAAAACCCTACGTCCTGCTTGATTTATTCTGGATGATATGGGTATTACAAGAGTTGATCTACCACGAGATCGGAGAGGCTAAACCCTAGAAGCTAGCCTATGGTATGATTGTATGTTATTGTGTCCTACGGACTAAAACCCTCCGGTTTATATAGACACCGGAGGGGGCTAGGGTTACACAAGGTCGGTTACAAAGGAGGAGATATCCATATCCGTACTTCCTAGCTTGCCTTCCACCCCAAGTAGAGTCCCATCTGGACATGAGACGAAGTCTTCAATCTTGTATCTTCATAGTCCAACAGTCCGGCCAAAGGATATAATTCGGCTGTCCGGAGACCCCTAATCCCGGACTCCCTCACCCATCAATAGATATTAATGTGAGTGAGTAGGGATTGCCATTCAACGGATGCACTAGAGCTATAAATGTATGAAAGCTCAACAAAAGAAACTAAGTGGGTGTGCATCCAACTTGCTTGCTCACGAAGACCTAGGGCATTTTGAGGAAGCTCATCATTGGAATATACAAGCCAAGTTCGATAATGAAAAATTCCCGTATGAAAGTGACAACATAAGAGACTCTTTTTCATGAAGATCATGGTGCTACTTTGAAGCACAAGTGTGGAAAAAGGATAGTAGCATTGCCCATCCTCTCTTTTTCTCACATTTTTTATTTGGGCCTTTTTTTTCCTTTTTACGTCCTCTTTTTTTCTTTATTTTTCGTCCACAGTCTCATCCCGACTTGTGGGGGAATCATAGTCTCCATCATCCTTTCCTCGTTGGTACAATGCTCTAATAATGATGATCACCACACTTCTATTTACTTACAACTTCAGAATTACAACTCGATACTTAGAACAAAATATGACTCTATATGAATGCCTTCGGTGGTGTACCGGAATGTGCAATGAATCAAGAGTGACATGTATGAAAAATTATGAACAGTGGCTTTGCCACAAATATGATGTCAACTACATGATCATGCAATGCAATATGACAATGATGGAGCGTGTCATAATAAGCGAAACGATGGAAAGTTGCATGGAAATATATCTCGGAATGGCTATGGAAATGCCATAATAGGTAGGTATGGTGGCTGTTTTGAGGAAGTTAAATGGTGGGTTTATGGTACAGGCGAAAGTTGCGCGGTACTAGAGAGGCTAGCAATGGTGGAAGGGTGAGAGTGCGTATAATCCATGGACTCGACATTAGTCATAAAGAACTCACATACTTATTGCAAAAATCTATTAGTTATCGAGACAAAGTATTACGCACATGCTCCTAGGGGGATAGATTGGTAGGAAAATACCATCGCTCGTCCCCGACCGCCACTCATAAGGAAGACAATCAAAAAATAAATCATGCTCCAACTTCATCGCATAACGGTTCACCATACGTGCATGCTACGGGAATCACAAACTTTAACACAAGTATCTCTCAAATTCACAACTACTCAACTAGCATGACTCTACTATCACCATCTTCATATCTCAAAACAATCATAAGGAATCAAACTTCTCATAGTATTCAATGCACTTTATATGAAAGTTTTTTATTATACCCATCTTGGATGCCTATCATACTAGGACTAATTTTATAGCCAAAGAAAATTACCATGCTGTTCTAAAAGACTCTCAAAATAATATAAGTGAAGCATGATATATCAATAATTTCTATAAAATAAAACCACCAACGTGCTCTAAAAAGGTATAAGTGAAGCACTAGAGCAAAATTTATCTAGCTCAAAAGATATAAGTGAAGCACATAGAGTATTCTAATAAATTCCAATTTATGTGTGTCTCTCCAAAAGGTGTGTACAACAAGGATGATTTTGGTAAAGCAAAAAAACAAAGACTCAAATCATACAATACGCTCCAAGCAAAACACATATCATGTGGTGAATAAAAATATAGCCTCAAGTAAAGTTACCGATAGACGAAGACGAAAGAGGGGATGCCTTCTAGGGCATCCCCAAGATTAGGCTTTTGGTTGTCCTTGAATTTTACCTTGGGGTGCCTTGGGAATTCCCAAGCTTAGGCTCTTGCCACTCCTTGTTCCAAAATCCATCAAATCTTTACCCAAAAATTTGAAAACTTCACAACACAAAACTCAACAGAAAATCTCATGAGTTCCGTTAGTATAAGAAAACAAACCACCACTTTAAGGTACTGTAATGAACTCATTATTTATTTATATTGGTGTTAAAACTACTGTATTCCAACTTATCTATGGTTCATACCCCCCGATACTAGCCATAGATTCATCAAAATAAGCAAACAACACACGAAAAAACAGAATCTATCAAAAACAGAATAGTCCGTAGCAATCTGTAGGTTTCGAATACTTCTGTAACTCCAAAAATCCTGAGAAATTAGGACTTCCTAAATAATTTGTATATTGACCTACTGCAGTTGGAATTGGTATTTTATCACTCTCGGGTAAAAAATGAAAATTATTCTCGTGAGCACATACTTTCTATTTTTTCCAGCAAGATCGAATAACAATCACCCAAGAAGATCCTAAAGGCTTTACTTGGCACAAACACTAATTAAAACATAAAAAACACAATCATAACATACGATAGATGAATTATTTATTACTGAATAGGAACAAAAAGCAAGGAACAAAAATAAAATTGGGTTGCCTCCCAACAAGCGCTATCATTTAACGCCCCTAGCTAGGCATAAAAAACAAGAATAGATATAGGTATTGTCATCTTTGGTATGCAATCCATAAGTGGCTCTCGTAATTGATTCATAAGGTAATTTAATTTTATTTTTAGGAAAGTGTTCCATGCCTTTCCTTAACGGAAATTGGAATATAATATTTCCTTTTGTCATGTCAATAACTGCACCAATCATTCTAAGGAAAGGTCTACCAAGAATAATAGGACATGTAGGATTGCAATCTATATCAAGAACAATGAAATCTACGGGCACATAATTCCTATTTGCAACAATAAGAACATCATTAATCCTTCCCATAGGTTTCTTAATGGTGGAATCCGCAAGATGCAAATTTAAAGAACAATCATCAAATTCATGGAAACCTAACACATCACACAAAGTTTTTAATAGTAGGTTCCCACTCATCATAAAATTTTCTAGGGATAGAATCTTCTAATTCAAGCTTTTCTTCATAGGATTGTACTAAAGCATCAACGATATGCTTGGTAAAAGCTTTGTTTTGATCATAAGCATGAGGAGAATTTAACACGGATTGCAACAAGGAAATACAATCTATTAAAGAGAAATTATCATAATTAAATTCCTTGAAATCCAAAATAGTGGGTTCATTGCTATGTAAAGTTTTGACCTCTTCAATCCCACTTTTACCAATTTTTGCATCAAGATCTAAAAACTCCGAATCATTGGGACGCCTTCTAACTGAAGTTGACTCATCTGCAGTCCCATCTTTATCAAGATTCATATTGGAAAACAAAGATTTAATAGGAGACACATCAATCACTTTTAGATCTTCATCATTATTATCATGAAACTAGAAGAACACGCTTTCACAAAGCGATCTTTTTTACCACGCATCCTAGCGGTTCTTTCTTTGCACTCATCAATGGAAATTCTCATGGATTTGAGAGAATCATTGATATCATGCTTAGGTGGAATAGATCTAAGTTTCAAAGAATCAACATCAAGAGAAAATCTATCCACGTTCCTAGCCAACTCATCAATCTTAAGCAATTTTTCTTCAAGCAAAGCATTAAAATTGTTTTGCGAATTCATAAACTCTTTAATACTAGTCTCAAAATCAGAGGGCATCTTACTATAATTTCCATAAGAGTTGTTGTAGTAATTACCATAATTATTAGAGGAATTACTAGGAAACGGCCTAGAATTAAAATTTCCTCTATACGCGTTGTTACCAAAATTGTTCCTACCAACAAAATTCACATCCATATATTCATTATTATTCTCAATCGAAGTGGACAAAGGCATATCGTTAGGATCAGAAGAAACACTCTTATTAGGAAACAATTTCATAAGTTCATCCATCTTTCCACTCAAAACATTAATCTCTTCAATAGCATGCACTTTTTTACTATTGGATCTTTCAGTGTGCCATTGAGAATAATTAACCATAATATTATCTAGGAGTATAGTAGCTTCTCCTAAAGTGATTTCCATAAAAGTGCCTCCCGCGGCTGAATCTAAAAGATTTCTAGAAGCAAAATTCAATCCAGCATAATTTTTTATATAATCATCCATAAATTCAAACCATGTGTCGGGCAATTACGTATCATTAATTTCATCCTCTCCCAAGCTTGTGAAAACATGCTCATGCTCAAGTTGCTTAAAATTCATAATATCATTTCTAAGAGAGATGATCTAAGTGGGAGGAAAATACTTAGAGATAGAAGCATCTTTGCACTTATTCCATGAATCAATACTATTTTTAGGCAAAGAAGAGAACCAAGTTTTAGCATGATCTCTAAGCGAAAACAGAAATAGCTTCAATTTAACAATATCATTATCCACATCTTTCTTTCTTTGCATATCACACAAATCAACGAAGTTGTTTATATGGGTAGCGGCTTCTTCACTAGGAATGCCAGAAAATTCATCTTTCATAACAAGATTCAACAAAGCGGTATTGATTTCACAAGATTCAACATCGATAGTAGGAGCAATCAGAGTGCTAATAAAATCATTATTGTTGGTATTGGAAAAGTCACATAATTTAGTATTATCTTGAGCCATCTTGAAAAACAATCAATCCAACACACAAGCAAACAAGAGGCAAGAAAAAAGAAGCGAACGGAAAATGGCGAATAAAACGACATAGGTGAAGTGGGGGAGAGGAAAACGAGAGGCAAATGGCAAATAATGTAATGCGAGGGATAAGAGTTTGTGATGGGTACTTGGTATGTCTTGACTTGGCATAGATCTCCCCAGCAACGGTGCCAGAAATCCTTCTTGCTACCTCTTGAGCATGGTTTTCCCTTGAAAAGGAAAGGGTGATGTAGCAAAGTAGCGTAAGTATTTCCCTCAGTTTTTGAGAACCAAGGTATCAATCCAGTAGGAGACTACACGCAAGTCGCCTAGTACCTGCACAAACAAATAAGAACCTTGCAACCAACGTGATAAAGGGGTTGTCAATCCCTTCACGGCCACTCGCAAAAGTGAGATCTGATAAAGATAATAGGATAAATATTTTTGGTATTTTTGTTGTATAGATTGAAAAGTAAAGATTGCAAAATAAAATAAATAGTAAACTAGAATTGTTGATCGGAAACTTATATGATGTAAAGTAGACCCGGGGGCCATAGGTTTCACTAGTGGCTTCTCTCAAGATAGCATATATTACGGTGGGTGAAAAATTACTGCCGAGCAATTGATAGAAAAGCGCATAGTTATGCGAATATCTAGGCATGGTCATAAACATAGGCATCACGTCCGTGACAAGTAGACCGAAACGATTCTGCATCTACTACTATTACTCCACACATCGACCGCTATCCAGCATGCATCTAGATTATTAAGTTCATAAGAACAGAGTAACGCATTAGGCAAGATGACATGATGTAGAGGGATAAACTCAAGCAATATGATATAAAACCCATCTTTTAATCCTCGATGGCAACAATACAATACGTGTCGGTTCCCTTTCTGTCATTGGGATCGAGCACCGCAAGATTGGACCCAAAGCTAAGCACTTCTCACATTGCAAGAAAGATCAATCTAGTAGGCCAAACCAAACTGAAAATTCGAAGAGACTTGCAAAGATATCAAATCATGCATATAAGAATTCACAGAAGAATCAAATATTGTTCATAGATAATCTTGATCATAAACCCACAATTCATCGGATCTCGGCAAACACACCGCAAAAAGTATTACATCGAATAGATCTCCAAGAACATCGAGGAGAACTTTGTATTGAGAACAAAAGAAAGAGAATAAGCCATCTAGCTAATAACAATGGACCCGAAGGTCTATGGTAAAATACTCACAGATCATCGGAGAGGCTATGGTGTTGATGTAGAAGCCCTCCGTGATCGAATCCCCCTCCGGCAGATCGTTGGAAAATGTCCCAAGTTGGGATCTCACGGGTATAGAAGGTTTCGGCGGTGGAAAAGTGGTTTCGTGGCTCCCCTAGATGTTTTCAGGGTATAAGAGTATATATAGGCGAAAGAAGTTGGTCGGTGGAGCTCCGTGGGGCCCATGAGGGTGGGGGGCACGCCTACCCCCCTTGGGTGCGCCGCGCTACCTCGTGGCCGCCTTGTTGCTTCCTTGACATCCACTCCAAGTCTCCTTGATTGCGTTTGTTCCAAAAAATATCCTCGTGAAGGTTTCATTCCGTTTGGATTCCGTTTGATATTTTTTTTCGAAACACTGAAATAGGCAAAAAACAACAATTTGCACTGGGCCTTCGGTTAATAGGTTAGTCCCAAAAATAATATAGAAGTGCATATTAAAGCCCATTAAACATTCAAAACAGATAATATAATAGCATGGAACAATAAAAAATTATAGATACCTTGGAGACGTATCACCGTGCGTTCAGTACTTGATCGGTTGGATCGCGAAGACGTCCGACTACATAAACCGTGTTTCATAACGCTTTCGCGTTCGGTCTATGAGGGTACGTAGACATACTCTCCCCCTCTCGTTGCTATGCATCTCCTAGATAGATCTTGCATGATCGTAGGAAAATTTTGAAATACTGTGTTCGCCAATAGTGGCATCCGAGCCAGGTCTATGCGTAGATGTTATATGCACGAGTAGAACACAACGGAGTTGTGGGCGTGGGTATATACATATTGCTTGCCGTCACTAGTTGATTCTTGATTCAGCAGTATTGTTGGATGAAGCGGCTCAGACCAACATTACGCGTACGCTTACGCGAGACTGATTCTACCGACGTGCTTCGCACATAGGTGGCTAGTGGGTGTTTGTTTCTCCAACTTTAGTTGAATCGGTTTCTATGAACAGGGTTCTTCCTGAAGATCAAAAAGCAATCACTATACTACATTGTGGTTTTGATGCGTAGGTAAGAACGGTTCTTGCTAGAAGCCCGTAGCAGCCACGTAAAACTTGCAACAACAAAGTAGATGACGTCTAATTTGTTTTTGCAGGGCATGTTGTGATATGATATGGTCAAGACGTGATTATATAAATTGTTATATGACATGATCATGTTTTGTAACACTGTTATCGGCAACTGGCAGGAGCCATATGGTTGTCGCTTTATTGTATGAAATGAAGGAAATATGCCCTAGAGGCAATAATAAACTTGTTATTTATATTTCCTTATATCATGATAAATGTTTATTATTCATGCTAGAATTGTATTAACCGGAAACTTAGTACATGTGTGAATACATAGACAAACAGAGTGTCACTAGTATGCCTCTACTTGACTTGCTCGTTGAATCAACGATGGTTATGTTTCCTGACCATAGACATGAGTTGTCATTTGATTAATGGGATCACATCATGTGACAGCCTGGTATTTTCCCCCTCTTCCTTTTCTGATTTTATTTGTTTTTGATTTAAATTTGGAGTTTTGAATCTCTTCAGTTGGACTTAAACACTTAGGCACTACATTGACTTTCACCCAAGTGACTGATTTCTCTCTCTAGTCATCATTTCTTCTCTGATCAACCTCAAAATAATATTATGAATATTTTTCTTAAATGAAAAATATCCATTTTCTCCTCTAAAACCCTAACCAACCACTTGTGCTCCAAAGTAACCCCAATTTTTCTTGCCCACAAAAATCTGAGAAAATTCACAAATATTCTTTGAACCCTAGGACACCTTCCTGAGCAAAAATATTGCATCACTTTTTGGAATATTTTTGCTACAGGAAATGTTTTCTGTTCTGGACAAAAATGGTAGTTTCCACAGCAACTACCATTTTACTTGCTCCAATGCTGCTGAATTTTCTTGTGCATCACCACCCTCCTAGATGATTGCTAACCTCCAAATCTCAGCTCCCAACTCTTAGTATTTTGACCACAGTAAGCTCTCAAAGTTACTGTTAAGAAACTTACCTTGTAGTGAAACTCCATCTTACTGCATCTGAGCTCGGCTCCAAGCATTGGCTCTACCCAAAACACTAAGGACTACACGCCAGACATGAAATTGGGGCCGACTTTGGCTCTATGCCGAAGTTCACGCGGTGACCACGCGTGTGCATGGTGCCAACCCGCTAATCGCCGCGCTTTGAGTGCCGCCGAGCGCTCTGTTTGGCGCGTGCTCGCTTCCCCGCTTGCCGCACCTCGCCAAACCGCGCCACCATCTCCGTCTCTACTCCCTCCTGGCGCTCGACCATGCCGGAGCTCGCCGCAGCGAGCACGTGCACGGTCCGGCCAACCCCTCGTTCCCGTGCACTGTGTTCGTCGCCACTCCCTCGTTCCTTTGCTCTTCTCCGCCCGCTCACAGTGCCCGCGTGAGCTGCATCGCCTTCCCCCTTGCTCACTAACGCTGTTCGTCGCCGGGCGCCGTGTCCAGGTGTCCTCTGGCGGAGCCCGAACCCCTCACCTCGCTCGGCTATAAATACAACCCCCAACCCCCTCGAGCATCACCAAGCCCTCTCACACACTCCACAAACCAGTAGGAAACCGTAGCCTAGACGGGCAGGCATCGGGCCACCGTTCCCAAGCTCGAGTTCGTCGGCGATCCCCTCGGGTCGTCCCCGCAGCTCCAACCCCTCCCAAGCTTGGGCCACTCTTCCAGAGCCTTTGCCGTGTGTCAGTGGTGCCGTCCGACCCGGTCGGGGCCACTGGTGCAGCCTCTGGTCACTGTCATCTCCAACTCCGGAGACCTCCGCCCTCTGTCACCGCTAGAGAGGCCCGTTCCGACGCCGTTCGACCACCCCTAGCTAATCTACGGGTACGGGCAGGTGCGCCTTCACCTTCTCTTTCGATCCATCCCTTTAGCTCGGGCCGAGACGCCCTCCTTGCCGGCGTGAGCTCCGGCGAAGCTCCGCCGTGCTCTGTTTCCCTCTCCCCCTCCCTCTCACCTGATTAGCGGGGCTTGCTAGTCATCCACTCACGCCGCGCCTTACGAGTGGAGGCGCCCCGCGGGTTTACGCCTTCGACGTCACCCCCCAGTTCTGTTTTATTTAAATCAAATTCAAATTATTCCATAGAGCTTCAAACAGCCACAACTTTTTAATCATAAGTCCAAATGAATTGATTCTTTTTGCATTATGTTCTTAATGAAAAGATCTAGCAGCTCACCAATAATGAGATTTTTCTATGCTGCCTAGATTTTCTGGTGAATTTCAGAGGGGTTCTTGATGTTTTCTTTTTGTGTTTATAATTGTTTCCAGAAGGTGAAGCTTGTCTTGAGGAGCACCAGGAGGAGTGTGACCCTCATCTGCACTAAGGCAAGGCACAACAACATTTTCATGGTGTCATTGCAATATTTGTGATTTTTCAACTTGAACAAATGATTTAATCCATGCATTTAATTCACTAATATATATATATATATATTCTGTTGGATGCTTGTTTAAGTTGATATGTTTATTCTACAGAAGTTTACTACTAACTAAGTTAGTTTAAGTCGTTAGAAGTAATATTTGATTATGAAGAAGTAATATGTTTATGAAAAAGGAATTAGTTGGCTTAATATTTTCTTGAGTGAGAAAAGAATTATGCTAAGTTATTGTCATGGTTTATTTGCGAATAACCGGAGAGGTGTTGTGAGTTATTGAGATCTATGCTTAGTATTGGATGAAGTTGACCCAGTTATTTCCCATGATTTGTGATGCATATATATTAGTGTTGGGTTTTCATGGCATATTATGCCACCGGTTACTTTCACTTTAAGTTAAACCTGATAAAAATTCAACTTGAACATATCGTTGATCGGGTCATGGTGCCACTGAATCGAGATTTTCCCCAGTGCAACCACATTTGCCTTTGTGGAAGGCCTTTATTCCGTCCGTTGTCGTGCCTTTGGTCGGTGCCTCTAACGAGGGAAGGTTATGGGCGTGCATTACCCTAGCCCGGTAAGCAGACATAACCTTGTGTGCCCGTTGTTGTTATGGTACCTTGTCCCTGTTGGGACCGTTATAGGATCGAAAGTATGCCTAGTGGGGGGGGGGATTAGACTACTTGACCAAATAAAAATCTAGCCTTTTACCAATTTTAATTCTTGACAGATTTTAACAACTTAGCGCAAGTCAAGTAATCAACCTACACATGCAATTCTAAGAGTATAGAAGTGGAACGAAAAACAATTGCATATGAAGGTAAAGGGAGAAGTTTGGAGGGAGCAAACGCAATGTAGACATGGAGATTTGGCGTGGTTCTGATAGGTGGTGCTATCGTACATCCATGTTGATGGAGACTTCAACCCACGAAGGGTAACGGTTGCGCGAGTCCACGGAGGGCTCCACCCACGAAGGGTCCACGAAGAAGCAACCTTGTCTATCCCACCATGGCCATCGCCCACGAAGGACTTGCCTCACTAGGGTAGATCTTAATGAAGTAGGCGATCTCCTTGCCCGTACAAACTCCTTGGTTCAACTCCACAATCTTGACGGAGGCTCCCAAGTGACACCTAACCAACCTAGGAGACACCACTCTCCAAAAGGTAATAGATGGTGTGTTGATGATGAACTCCTTGCTCTTGTGCTTCAAATGATAGTCTCCCCAACACTCAGCTCTCTCTCATAGGATTGGATTTGGTGGAAAGAGGGTTTGAGTGGAAAGCAACTTGGGGAAGGCTAGAGATCAAGATTTATGTGGTTGGAATGGAATATCTTGACCTCAACACAAGTGTAGGTGGTTCTCTCTTAGAAAATGTATGTTGGAAGTGTAGGCATGTTCTGATGGCTCTCCCAATGAATGAAGAGTGGGTAGAGGGGTATATATAGCCTCCACACAAAATCTAACTGTTACACAAAAATCACTAAACTCGGTGGGACCGAATCATTAAACCCGGTCAGACCGATTTAGCTCAAAATGTGAACTTTAGGATTTTCGGTGGGACCGACATGTCAACTTGGTGGGACCGATTCCATCAGGGTTAGGGCATAACGTAATCTCGGTGAGACCGATTACACAAACTCGGTGTGTCAGATTTCGGGTTCCGGCAAAACCCTTAAGGTTCAAACACTGGGGTGCGCGCGAAGATCTCTCCCTCACCGATCACGCCCTCAAGCACTATGCGATCTCAAAGGCTAGCTCAACGAACTCGCAACACAAGGGACACAAGATTTATATTGGTTCGGGCCACCGTTGTGGTGTAATACCCTACTCCAGTGCACCAGCCTAGTCTTGATCGTCATGGCTCACGTCATTGGAACCTCGCGAGGTTTGCCTGGCCTTGATCTCTCCGCCCCTCGCGAGCCTGCCTGGTGAGGCCGCTCCTGAGGAGGTCTTGTGTCGTCCGCCTCGCGAGGCTTGGCCACTCTCGAGGGTGTTGAATGCTTGTTGGTGAAGATGGGCCGTACGGGCCCACTCGCAGAGCCATGCCGTGGGCTGCAGGCAGGCAAGTCTGGGGACCCTCGTTCCTAGAACGCCGACAGTAGCTCCCGGGCCCAAGGCGTGCTCGGGCTTGGCTTCGAGGCGAAGCCAAGGGGCAAGTGCGGAGTGCCGTGGGCCCCAATAGCTTGCGGCCTTGGTCAACACGTGGCGGTTGATTGGACATGGGTGTCTCTGCTTACCCACGCAGCCTCAACAACTGCCCGATTTGACGAGTCCTTGCTGTATGCAAGGAAAAACCATCATTACCTGTGATTGTGGGGGGTGCTGGTTGGCCTTCTCCTGCTATAAATGGGGAGGGGGGCAGAGCCCCCGTCGCCCATCTCTTCCCATTCCGCTCGCTTCTCCCCCTTTGCTCCATTGACAGTTGCGACACCAATGGCGCCGTCGAACAGGTTCTCCGCCGCGGAGAAGGGGAAGGACACTCGTGAGGGGCCCGACTCTCTGGTGCCCAAGCGTGGACGCGGCCGCCCACGCAAGCACACCGCGACTCCGGCCGCGGCCCCGCCCGGCCGTGGCAGTGCCGCTTCGCGTGGCACGGGTCGCTCCGGTCATGGTAGTCCTATTGATGAAGGGAGACGTGTCGTGGTCGCGCGGCCTCCCCGGCTGCGCTTCCACTCGGCGAAGGTGTTGCCGGAGTTCGTCGTATGGTCGGAGAACCCGGCCGGCAACTGGCTTCAGCTCCCGCGCTTCTTCGCCGACAAGCTGCCGGCCTCAGGTCCAGGCGGGCTCTGGTTACAGGCGGACGACTGCTACAGCAGGGCTTCCTGGGTCACTGTGGAGGTCTTCATCGCGGGCAACATAGCCCTGGCCCGCGGCTGGCAGACGTTTGCCCACGCGTGTTGCCTGGGCAGGTGGTGCACCTTCCATTTCAAGTATGACGGTGACGCGATGCTACCTATTTTAGCACAGCGTTGGTTTTCCCCAAAGAGGAAGGGATGATGCAGAAAAGTAGCGTAAGTATTTCCCTCAGTTTTTGAGAACCAAGGTATCAATCCAGTAGGAGGCTATGCGCGAGTCCCTCGTACCTGCACAAAACAAATAAATCCTCGCAACCAACGCAAATATGGGTTGTCATTCCCTATAGGGCCACTTACGAGAGTGAGATCTGATAGATATGATAAGATAATATTTTTGGTATTTTTATGATAAAGATGCAAAGTAAAATAAAGGCAAAGTAAATAGCAAAGCAAATAACTAAGTAGTAGGAGATTGATATGATAAAGATAGACCCGGGGGCCATAGGTTTCACTAGTGGCTTCTCTCGAGAGCATAAGTATTCTACGGTGGGTGAACAAATTACTATTGAGCAATTGACAGAATTGAGCATAGTTATGAGAATATCTAGGTATGATCATGTATATAGGCATCACGTCCGAGACAAGTAGACCGATTCCTGCCTGCATCTACTACTATTACTCCACTCATCGACCGCTATCCAGCATGCATCTAGAGTATTAAGTTAGAAATAGAGTAACGCCTTAAGCAAGATGGCATGATGTAGAGGGATAAACTCATGAAATATGAAGAAAACCCCATCTTGTTATCCTCGATGGCAACAATACAATACGTGCCTTGCTGCCCTTACGTCACCTGGAAAGGACACCGCAAGATTGAACCCAAAGCTAAGCACTTCTCCCATTGCAAGAAAGATCAATCTAGTAGGCCAAACCAAACTCATAATTCGAAGAAACTTGCAAAGATAACCAATCATACATAAAAGAATTCAGAGAAGATTCAAATATTATTCATAGATAGACTTGATCATAAACCCACAATTCATCGGTCTCAACAAACACACCGCAAAAACAAGATTACATCGAATAGATCTCCACAAGAGAGGGGAGAACATTGTATTGAGATCCAAAAAGAGAGAAGAAGCCATCTAGCTACTAACTATGGACCCGTAGGTCTGAAGTAAACTACTCACACTTCATCGGATAGGCTATGGTGTTGATGTAGAAGCCCTCCGTGATCGATGCCCCCTCCGGCGGAGCTCCGGAACAGGCCCCAAGATGGGATCTCGTGGATATAGAAAGTTACAGTGGTGGAATTAGGGTTTTGGCTCCGTATCTGATCGTTTGGGGGTACGTGGGTATATATAGGAGGAAGAAGTATGTCGGTGGAGCAACAGGGGGCCCACGAGGGTGGAGGGCACGCATGGGGGGGGGGCGCCCGCTACCTCGTGGCCTCCTGTTAGTTGGCTTGACATAGGGTCAAAGTCTCCTGAGTTGTATTCGGTGAGAAAATCACGTTCCCGAAGGTTTCATTCCATTTGGACTCCGTTTGATATTCCTTTTCTTCGAAACCCTAAAACAGGAAAAACACAACAATTCTGGGTTGGGCCTCCGGTTAATATGTTAGTCCCAAAAATAATATAAAAGTGGATAATAAAGCCCAATAATGTCCAAAACAATAGATAATATAGCATGGAGCAATCAAAAATTATAGATACGTTGGAGACGTATCACGCGACCCTCTACGTGAGGGTGTTTGGGGAAGATGGTCGCCGCGCCGGGTGCTACCCCGAGGTCAACGACAGCGAGGAGGTGCTCGGCCTTGGCGATGGTCGTGATGAGGATGAGGGCGAACCTGCCCTTGGGGCCGACCGCGTCTCGTCAAGCTACGACGGCTCTTCCTCCGGCGACAGCTCCAGCAGCGGCGGTTACGACCAGCCGCCACGCCTCCGCGCTCGCTTCGAAGGCGGTAGTGGGTCGTCTCGTCACCGCGCCTCCATGAAGCGCGAGGAGGGGTCTGGCTGAGCTCGGGACGGCGCCAAAGCCTGCCCTCGCAGACCGCTGTAGGGGCACGCGCCGATTTTATTTTGTTTTTCCTTTCCTTCCTGCATCAAGAAAGAAACCAGTATGGGCCCCGGACGGGCATGCGACGAACTGTGATTTCTCAATTGTTATGCTATGTTTACCATTTCCGTGATGTGCCGCAACATTATCATTTTATGTAGAGATAACTTACCTTGACTAGCTCGGAGTGGTCTCCTCTTCACGAGGCGCTTGCTCCCTAGTGCCTGCCAAGGCCTCCATGGCCTGGTAGGCGCTTAGGAACTGCAAAAAATTTGTTAAGAGGCTTATCGTTCACCCAAGCCTTGGTCACAGGTGCCGCTGGCCTTGACCCAGCGCTTTGTATCACGGTACCCGAGGGGCACGGATTAGGAGAGGGGCGCCAGTTTGCATGCTCGAACGAGGGTACCTTGCGAAAAACAGAAGAAGGAAACTCATGAGGGTACCTGCTCAGCCCACTCGCGAGGGACGCGCGAGAGAGTACAGGTCGACCAGAGAAATGAAGGCAGAAACAGAGGCAGAAAGCGACAGGGTGAGACCATCAAGAGACACCAGAAAGCAAATTTCAATTAAAAGAGGGGAAAGCCAACTTCGGAAAGCAGATGAAAAGCCGCGTCCGACACCTAGTCTAGTCTTCATGTCTTCTCACCAGCGCGGAGCTAAGTGCTGCCACTAAGACGTGGGAGGGAGCCTGAGGGAGTCCTAGACTAAGGGGTCCTCGGGCGTCCGGCCTATTATCCATGGGCCGGACTGATGGGCTGTGAAGACATGAAGACCGAAGAATGCACCGTGTTCGGATTGGACTCTACTTGGCGTGGAAGGCAAGCTTGGCGACCGAAGATTCCTTTTTATGTAACCGACTCCATGTAAACCCTAGATCCCCTCGGTGTTTATATAAACCGAAGGGGATAGTCCGGAAAGAACAACACACATATACTCATTACCATATTCATAGGCTAGACTTCTAGGGTTTAGTCATTACGATCTCGTGGTAGATCAACTCTTGTAATACTCATATTCATCAAGATCGATCAAGCAGGAAGTAGGGTATTACCTCCATAGAGAGGGCCCAAACCTGGGTAAACATCGTGTCCCCTGTCTCATGTTACCATCGATCCTAGACGCACAGTTCGGGACCCCCTACCCGAGATCCGCCGGTTTTGACACTAACATTGGTGCTTTCATTGAGAGTTCCACTGTGCCGTCGACAGAAGGCTCGATGGCCCCTTCGATCGTCAGTAATGACGTTGTCCAGGGAGAAACCTTTCTCCCCGGACAGATCTTCGTATTCGGCGGCTTCGTACTGCGGGCCAACTCGTTTGGCCATTTGGAGCAGATCGACAGCTACGGCCCTAGCCATCAGGTCAGATTCGGAAGCCTGAATTACGTCGCGGACGTCCATGGAGATTTTATCTTCGATGGATTCGAGACCGCGGCAACCGCTCCCCATCGTCTCGATGAACATGGCTTAAACCTGTCATCGGGCCACATCGAGGAGATAGCTCCTGTAACAACTCTGGCCTTAAATCCGGAGCAGATCAAGTCGCCCGAAGACGGGAAGCTCGACCCCATCACGGGGGTTACCGACTCCGCGGCGCTGGAGCTGCACGCAGATTCCACTTCATACGATATCCGCATCCACGGAACCTCGGACTCGCCTCCGATGTCGAACTTCGAACCCTGCGAGCCCGCGTATACCGAACTCGATCGGTTATCGATCCTCAAGTTCAGCGCCGTAGATGTCTTCCAACACTCGCCCATGGGTGACATACTAAACTCGCTAAAAAACATATCACTGGCAAGTGACCCGTCGCCGGACTATGTTCGGTTCGAACTTTCTACGGACGATGGAGAATTTTGTTTCCCACCTGCCGCCCACTTCGTAGCCACTGTTGAAGACCTAACCAACATGCCCGACCCTGCTTCGAAGACATCGATGGTGTGGACGACGATGAGGGGCAAGGCCAGAGCTTACTAACCGTTCGACACGGGATGACCACTTCCTGGTATGACGTGTGTATGGTAGACACACCTTACGGCGTTCTCGACAATGACAAGGAGGATCCCGTCGTGAATAAACCGCCTGGTACACAACCCGGACACCGGCACCATAGGTCACATCGCCCAAGAGAAAACACTGCCAGCACCAGAAAAGACGATACTCCGGACAACAAAGACCCTGTGGAGGTAGAATCCGAGCAGGATGAGCAGGGAGGCAGGCAAGACAACTCTGGTGAACATACCACATATGGGGACTCGGAGGACAACAATTATCTCCCACTCTCCGAGGAAGAGGAGATCCTCGGCAACGAAGATTTTACCATGCCGAAGGAACCTCTCGAGCAAGAGCGCTTTAAACGCCGGCTTATAGCCACTGCAAGGAGCCTAAGAAAGAAGCAGCTACATCTTCAAGCAAGCCAAGATTTGCTCAATGATAGATGGACCAAGGTCTTGGCTGCCGAAGAATACGGCCCCAGCAGCCCAGTCAAAAGCCACCCCAAGAATAGGCGGCTCCCTCAATACGATGGCAGGGCAATACCACCATCGAACAATGCGGTGGGTCGACCACAGTTCGGTCCAGACAAAGCAGCAGCCCAAGCAGAGCACCATACCAACCCATTCGGCCGTCAAAACAAAACAGCTCGGGGGAATACCTGTGATATCAACCAATACATGGAGCGAAGAGGAGGACGCACACGATCGACGTACAGATCACATACCCCGACCGACGATGATGGTCGCCTATTCGGACGCTATAAAGCCGACCATGCCCGGACCGAACACCGTAAATGGAACTCGCCGAAGGTGCTTCATAGTGTGGCCCAACATAGAGGAGCCGCACACCCTCGCTGCTTCACTAACAAAGTAATGGAGCACGGATTTCCAGACGGGTTTAAACCCATCAACATCGAATCATACGATGGAACAACAAATCCCGCGGTATGGATCGAGGATTACCTCCTCCATATTCACATGGCCCATGGAGACGACCTCCACGCCATTAAATACCAACCTCTCAAGCTTAAAGGGCCAGCTCGGTACTGGCTAAATAGTTTGCCAGAAAATTCCATTGGCAGCTGGGAAGATTTGGAAGACGCCTTTCGAGACAACTTCTAGGGAACATATGCCCGGCCATTATACGCCGATGACTTAAGTCACATTGTCCAGGAGCCCGGCGAGTCAGCCAGGGAGCTCTGGACCAGGTTCTTAGTCAATAAGAACCAAATTATCGACTGTCCGGACACAGAAGCCCTTGCGGCCTTCAGACACAGCGTCCAGGATGAATGGCTAGCGCGCATCACCTCGGCCAGGAAGGACCCAAATCCATGGAAGCCCTTACCGCTCTAATGACCCGCTTCTGTGCGGGAGAAGACAACTGGCTTGCTCGTAAAAGCAACGATGCCAGCAGCCTGGGCACCTCCGAAATCCGAGATGGCAACGGCAAGCCACGACGAACCGAACACAACAGTCGCAGTAATATACGCGACACAGCGGCGAACGCCGGATTTCACAATCCGAAGCCCGGTCAACGGAAGAAGCCACTAAAGGCAAACCAGGATGGACCATCCACCCTTGACAGGATATTGGACCGACCTTGTCATATTCACGGTCACCCTGATATGCCAGCTAATCATAGCATCCGAAACTGTTGGGTCTTCAAGCAGGCAGGCAAGCTTAACACTGACCACAAGGGGAGGAGGACACCAGGCGATAAAGACGACGGATCATCTCGACAGCAGAACGCCAAGGGCCAGAAACAGTTCCCCTCCGATGTCCGACCACTCCCGGAACACAAGTAGCGGTTCGTCTTCCGCCACCCACGTAATGTACTAGCAAAATTCGCACCACGCAGACATCACTACGCACTCAAGATACCGTGGGCATCGGCGGAAGCACAATACGGACGACCCTACAAGCATTCCCGTAACGTTTTTTATCTGCTTACTCTATTTTTCTGTATCATCCCTAAAGAATAGGTGACCAGCTGGACAACATCTACAACGGACTCTATCGGAGTTTGGATCTGTATGCTCACCCAAGGGGCTACTTCCGTTAAGGATTCCCCTCCCCGAGGACGGGCGACGCAGACATGCAACAGGAGGTCCAAAATAACTTTTTGTGGACCATACTCTTTATTCCGAGCCTGTAATATGCCCTTTTTCCTCTAATCCCGACCCCGAGCATGTCAAATAGTCGGGTTCACGATTTCTTTTCTTTTTCTTTATTATTATATATATATACATAAATTTATCATTGGCACATCGCTCCGTTCTTAGTAATTCTCATCCGAACCGATCTTTCATACTCTTTCAACAATAAGTACAGCCTTAACGGCTGCTCTGCAGATACACCTCGGCATACCATGCCAGGGGCTCGGCATGGGAACGAATGAGCTGCCAGTAAAAGTCCGAACAGCTCTGTAGCGTACTTCAGCATCGCAAGTTTGGCCTTATATGCATCAGCTCTGAATCATTGTCTTGGGCCAATAGTTGGGTTGCCTGACTCCTGTGTTTGCTACCCTACGTTCCGCTCTATCGGCTAGGGTAGTAAAGAGAGAACTACTGCAATTGTGCCCTGGCCTAGACCGGATGAGCACCTCAGTAGAGAAAGCCGAAAACTGACTGTCATGATGCAGCGAGAGCTGGTCAAGCACTTGACGACTTATTGGAATCCTTAGCAATTCTCCGTGTAACACGAAGGATCTTTTTCAGATCAGATATGCACGGCACCACACGCCGCATACACACCAGGGGCTATGTCATAGCCCCACCATAAAACTCCTATGGTTAAGTGAAAGTGTTCGCCGCATTATCACCTCCTTCATGGACCAAGACGTTGGATAAAGAGTGATTAAATGCTTTGCCGAACACCCCCGTACTTCCTACGAGGGGGCTAAAGCCGACGACTGGAAAACTTTCAGATTATATTAAAACAACCGCAAAGGAGGAATTCAAGCTTTCGAGCAAAACATAAATAGATTAACCATAAAGTTCTCTTTTACAATCATCATACACCTCACTCGAACATTATGTTTTTTGAGCATTGACCCTCTATCAAGCGGGCGACCTCCATGACGTCTTCAAAATATCTCTCCGGTTCTGGACGGTCCCTGTCTCCAAGCGGACCCTTCGTGATGACGTTGATGGCCTTCATCTTTCCCCAGAACAACTTGACTCGGGCAAGGGCGATCCGTGTACCTTCAATGCACGCCGATCACTTCACATCATCGATTCGCGGCACCACATTGACAAGCATCTGCACCAAACCGAAATAGCTACTCGGCACAGGCTCAGTTGGCCACAGCCGGATTACAACATCCTTCATGGTAGCGCCAGATACCCTATGAAGTTCGGCCCATTGGGACATCTGTTCATTAAGCAGCAGCGGGCGCTTAGACGCACCGAATTGTGACAAAAAAAGCTTCTCTATTGCACATCCAGCTCGCGCTTGGTAATACCGCGCTGCATCGGAAGAACTCTTCGGCAAGTCCAAATACTCGTCCGGAGAACTCCACACTTGGTTCAGCTGAGCATAGTCCGGGTCGCCGAACTTAGTCTGCAGCAGAAAAGGCTTTCCAGCCAATATCTCTTTCGCTTGCCGAATCTCCTCATAGAGTGCTCTGGACTCTGATCACGCTTCTCTTGCCTCCTGTCGGGCCTTGTCTAGTTCAGCCGTTAAGGCTTCATTCTCCTTCTCAAGAAATTCACAGCGGCCAGTGTCATTTTCCAAAGCGAGTGTCATCATGGATACCTTCTCCTCGCCCTGGCACCACGCAGCTTGTTCGGCCTTCAGTTCAACCGATGCCTCTTTAGCAGCAGCATCACTAAGCCGGACCCGCTCCTTGGCCCGGACTAGCTCCGACCATAGAGCCTCCACAGTGGCAACACCATCTACATTGTATGCACATTTAATATACAACACTTTCCCGCATCAAGCACACTGGTGTAAAGAATGCTCGAAATACATACCTTGCGAGTCGTCAAGACGCTTGTTGATCAATGCAATGTCATCCTCCGCAGTATCCAGCTTTTGCTGTAGTTCGGCCACTTCCGTATTCCGGGCAGCCACAGGAGGGGCAGCAGCCTCTATTGCAAATTAAACCAAGGTCAATACCTGAGCATATCTCTTTGATCCTCCGATCGCTTCCTTCGGAAGACAATCCGAGTCTCAGGGGCTACTCCATATACAACAGGTGCATTCTGTCCATAAAATTCAATTGACAAAACTACATCACAAACCTCAAAACCTCTCAGAAGGCTCATAAAGGCCTCGTTCAATCCACTCTTCATAGATAGAACCCTTTTGACCACCGTAGCCATCAAGGTACGGTGCTCTTCTAAAATGGATGACCATAGTAGCAAGCCCGTCAGCGTGTCTGACGCTCCTGGGTCTTCGGAAACCGCCGCCGGAGTACAACATTCCTGTGAAGGAACCCGCTTACTTTCCTCCAGAGTCGTCTCCGGCTGTAAACTGTACGGTTCAGAGATACTAGCCTTGATCCCGGAACCCCGAGTGATAGAGACACCGCCTTCGGGTAACACCTCCTTCGCTTCCTGTACTACTTGGTGTTTAGGAGAAGCCCGTCGGGATGATACCTCAGTATCATCTCCCCGGTTGGGCGATGAGGCTGGAGGAGGCGTGTCACTCTCCATCATCACTGGAAGAAGATCTCCCGAGGAGGAGGATGATTGAGAAGCACCAGGCGTTAACCTGCGTGGATGAACATATATTGGACGATTACTTCACTAATAGGAAAAGAATGAGGTGCGTTTAAAGTACCCCAGCCTCGCTTACGGTCTGCCTCGAGGCTCATCCTCGTCATCAAACTCTACGGCAGCCTCGCTCGCCTGGCCCAAGCTGCTCGACGACGGTGTTTTTCCTCTCTTGGAAGGCTTCCCCTCCTGATCTTCGGAGGAGACCCTCTTCTTGCCTTGGAGCACCCCCTCTGCACTCTTGCCCTTGGGCAAAGGGATTTCGGTTTCCCCGAACACAGCCACCTGGTACGGTGTCGAAATCAGCATTCTCGTCAACAAGTCGGTCGCAGGGCCTTCGGGAAGGGGCACCGGACACCAGATTAGCACTGCTTTGTTTATCCAGTCCTATACAGGGACGGATTGTTCAGTATCTTGATTATGGGATACCTAAATGGAAGGTGCTCGGATATCGAGTACTTACCGAAGTGCCCGGATGATTGCAGTCAAGGCCAACATCTTTGGTGGTGTCCGGCCATTGCTCTTGCTCCCCGAAATATAACTTCCACATTCCTTCATGCGTGGTGCCGAAGAAGTGCTGTAGAGTCCGCCACCCTTCTGGGTTAAACTCCCACATGCGAAGAGGCCGCCGCTGACATGGCAGGATCCGGCGGACTAGCATTATTTGAACGACGTTTGCAAGATCGATGCCCTTCTCGATAAGGCTTCGGATGTGACTTTGCAGAGTCTGCACTTCATCGATGGATCGCCAGTCCAATCCCTTATTGACCCACGAAGCGAGCTGAATTGGAGGGCCGGGTCGGAATGCATGTGTTGCCGCCCACTTGGGGCCCCGCGGCTCGTTGATATAAAACCACCCCTGCTGTCATGGGTCGAAAGATGTGGCGAAAGATCCTTCGGGACAAACAGCGCTGGCCATCTTGCCTATTATGACGCTGCCGCACTTTGCCTGCTCCTCTTCTGCCACCTGCGGCCTCACATCAAAGGTCTTGAGCCACAAACCGAAGTGCGGAGGAGTCCAGAGTAAGGCCTCACATGTGACGATAAATGTCGAGATGAGGAGAATAGAGTCCATGGCCAGATCGTGAAAATCTAGCCCACAGTAGAACATGAGACCTCGAACGAAGGGGTTAAGTGCGAACCCTAGCCTGTGAAGAAAGTGGGATACAAACACTACCCTCTCGCCAGATCTGGGGGTCGGTATGACTTGCCCTTGTGCCGGGAGCCGATGAAAGATTTCCGAGGTCAGATACCTCGCTGCGCGGAGCTTCGCAATATCCTCCTCCGTGACAGAAGAAGCCACCCACCAGCCCTGATGGTTGGATCCGGACATGACTAGGGCTGGTGGCGATTGGAACCCGAGGGTAGGAACTTGGGGTGGCCGGGTGAGGGAGTCCTGGATTAGGGTGTCTCCGGACAGCCGGACTATATCCTTTGGCCGGACTGTTGGACTATGAAAATACGAGATTGAAGACTTCGTCCCATGTCCGAATGGGACTCTACTTGGCGTAGAAGGCAAGCTAGGCAATACGGATATGTATATCCCCTCCTTTGTAACCGACCTTGTGTAACCCTAGCCCCTTCCGGTGTCTATATAAACCGGAGGGTTTTAGTCCTTAGGACAACATACAATCATACCATAGGCTAGCTTCTAGTGTTTAGCCTCTCCGATCTCATGGTAGATCAACTCTTGTACTACCCATATCATCAAGAATCAATCAAGTAGGACATAGGGTTTTACCTCCATCAATAGGGCCCGAACCTGGGTAAAACATCGTGTCCCCTGCCTCCTGTTACCATCCGCCTTAGACGCATAGTTCGGGACCCCCTACCCGAGATCCGCCGGTTTTGACACCGACATTGGTGCTTTCATTGAGAGTTCCTCTGTGTCGTCATCATTAGGCTTGATTGATCCTTCAATCATCGATAGCGATGCAGTCCAGGGTGAGACGTTTCTCCCCAGACAGATCTTTGTATTCGGCGGCTTCGCACTGCGGGCCAACTTGCTTGGCCATCTGGAGCAGATCGAGAGTTACGCCCCTAGCCACTAGGTCAGGTTTGGAAGCTTAAATTACACGGCCGATATCTGCGGCGACTTGATCTTCGACGGATTCAAGCCCCTGCCTAGTGCGCCACACAGTCACGATGAGCATGATTGAGCTCTGCCATCGGACAGTGTTCAGGAGATCGCGCCGGCAACCACTCCAATCCTCAATTCAGAGCCAATTGCGCCATCCATGGACGGGTGGATAGGCCCCGCCACGGAGGCCATATCCTCAGTGGCGATCGAGCCGAGTATCGACCTTACCCCTCACGGGAGCCGTGATGCCGAACTACCGGATTCTTCCCCGGCCACGGACTCCGAACCGCCTGCGCCCGTGCCTATCGAATTCGATTGGGCGCCGATCATGGAGTTTACCTCCGCGGATATTTTTCAGCACTCGCCCTTCGGCGACATACTGAACTCATTAAGGTCTCTCTCCTTGTCAGGAGAGTCCTGGCCGAACTATGTCCGGCAGGATTGGGATGCGGATGACGAAGAAATTCGCCACGCACCCACCACCCACTTAGTAGCCACTGTCGATGACTTAACCGACATGCTCGACTTCGACTCCATGGACATCGACAGTATGGACGACGAAGCGGGAGACGAAGAGGAACCACTGCCCACAGGGCACTAGACATCCACGTCATCATATGACATATATATGGTGGACACACCCAAAGAAGGCAATGGCGACGGGACAACGGAGGATGACCCCTCCAAGAAGCAACCCAAGCGCCGACATTAGCGGTGCTGCTCTAAGTCTCGCCAAAGCAAAAGCGGTGACACCGTCACATGAGATAATAGCACTCCGGACAGTGCTGAAGACGACAACAATCCCCTCCAACAAGATTTAGGGCAGGAGGATGGAGAAGCCAGCCCTCCCGAGAGAGCGGCAGATGGAGAAGCGGAGGATGATAATTACATGCCTCCCTCCGAAGACGAGGCAAGCCTCGACGATGACGAATTCGTCGTGCCTGAGGATCCCGTCGAACAAGAGCACTTCAAGCGCCGACTTATAGCCACGGCAAATAGCCTTAAGAAAAAGCAACAGCGGCTTCAAGATGATCAAGATTTGCTAGCTGACAGATGGTCTGAAGTCTTTGTGGCCGGGGAATATAAACTCAAACGCCCCTCCAAGAGTTACCCAAAGCATAGGTTGCTACCCCGACTAGAGGAGGAAGCACCAAAACCTACATCTCCAGCGTATGACGCGGCTGATCGGCCACCTCGTGGCCGTGACAAAGAGGCATTCCAGCCAAAAGTTCAGCCCGCACCCCGACGCCACTCAAATGAAAATGTCAAGACATGGGGAAATACGCCAGACCTGCGAGACGTATTGGAGAACAAATAAAAACACACAAGATCGATCTACGGATCGTGAGGGCGCGCCACTATGCGAGACGTTAACCGTCACGCCCGATACAGTAAAAGTAAGTCCGGCCGGGCCGAACACAGCGGACAAGACTCACTTGAGGTGCGTCGCGATATAGCCCAGTACAGAGGCGCCGCACACCCCCTATGCTTCACAGACGAAGTAATGGATCATCAAATCCAGAGGGTTTCAAACCCGTCAATATAGAATCATACAACAGCACAACAGATCCTGCAGTATGGATAGAGGACTTCCTCCTGCACATCCACATGGCCCGCGGTGATGATCTACATGCCATCAAATACCTCCCACTCAAGCTCAAAGGACCAGCTCGGCATTGGCTCAATAGCCTGCCAGCAGAATCCATCGGCTGTTGGGAAGATCTGGAAGACGCATTCCTTGACAACTTCCAGGGCACTTATGTGCGACCACCAGATGCCGATGACTTGAGCCACATAATTCAGCAGCCAGAGGAATCGGCCAGGCAATTCTGGACATGGTTCCTAACTAAGAAAAATTAAATTGTCGACTGTCCGGATGCAAAGGCCCTAGCAGCTTTTAAGCACAACATCCGTGACGAGTGGCTCGCCCAGCACCTTGGCCAGGAAAAGCCGAAATCTATGGCAGCCCTCATGACACTCATGACTCGCTTTTGTGCGGGAGAGGACAGCTGGTTGGCTCGCAGTAATAATATATCAAAGAACCATGGTACTTCGGATACCAAGGATGGCAATGGCAGGTCACGCCGCAACAAACACAAGCGCCGTTTAACAGCGACAATACCGAGGATACGGCAGTCAATGCCGGATTCAGAGGCTCTAAACCCGGTCAGCGGAAAAAGCTATTCAAAAGAAGCACTCAGGGCCCGTCTAGTTTGGACCGTATACTCGATCGCTCGTGTCAAATACACAGCACCCCCGACAAGCCAGCCAACCACACCAACAGGGGTTGTTGGGTGTTCAAGCAGGCTGGCAAGTTAAATGCCGAAAACAAAGATAAGGGTCACATAGCGATGACGAGGAGGAGCCCCAGCAGCCGAACACCGGAGGACAGAAGAGGTTCCCCCCAGAAGTGCGGACGGTGAACATGATATACGCAACCCACATTCCCAAGAGGGAGCGGAAGCGTGCGCTAAGGGACGTATATGCGTTAGAGCCACTCGCCCCAAAGTTCAACCCATGGTCCTCTTGTCCGATCACCTTCGATCGCAGGGACCACCCCACTAGTATCTGTCATGGCGGATTCACCACACTGGTCCTAGACCCAATCATTGATGGATTTCACCTCACTCGAGTCCTTATGGATGGCGGCAGCAGCCTGAACCTGCTTTATCAGGACACAGTGCGCAAAATGGGTATAGACCCCTCAAGGATCAAACCCACAAAAAACGACCTTCAAAGGCGTCATACCAGGTGTAGACGCCCATTGCACAGGCTTAGTCGCACTGGAAGTGGTCTTCAGATCCCTGGATAACTTCTAAAGCGAGGAGTTAATCTTCGATATAGTCCCGTTCCGCAGTGGCTATCATGCACTGCTCGGGGGAACCGCATTTGCGAGATTCAATGCGGTACCACATTATGCATATCTCAAGCTCAAGATGCCAGGACCTCAGGGGGTCATCACAGTTAATGGAAACACAGAGCACTCTCTCCGTATGGAGGAGCACACTGCGGCCCTCGCAGCAGAAGCGCAAAGCAGCCTTTTAAGGCAATCCACCAGTTTGGCGATTAAAGACCTGGACACCTTCAAGCACGCCCGGAGTAATCGGCAACAAGACCGCCTGGCATGTTCCGAGCTCGCATAGCAATGCGGCCCCCGCCCTAGTCCCAGCCAAACGGCGAAATCCGTGCCACGCGTACACAACTACGCATTGAAAATACCATGGGCACAGGTGGGGAGGGGGGCACGACTACGGCACGCCCCAAGACGCGGCTCAACCGCACTAGGGGCTTCCCGCTTTGTTATTTTTCTCTCTTTCAGGACTTTAATCTCTGGAAACCCTGTCCGGTAGTATGATTCCCGGACACATGATGCAGCAACCAAGGAGGCAGAAAGCTACGTCGCACCACGGAACTCCCAGGTGGTCTCTGACAACGAGTGAAATACCTGCTTTAAATACCATTCCTCAGCTTGCCCTTGGGGGGACATGTCAAATAGTCCTACTTTTTGCTTATCGCGTTACTTGTATCATTCTGCTTTAACACACCTTTTTGAATAAACAATGCATAGCGCTAGACTATTACCGCATTCTCTATTCTTCTTATATATATGTGTGTGTGTGTGTGTGTGCATGTGTGTGTGTGTGTTCATTCATCACATTCAACACCCGTACACTCTGGTACGGCCAATATGCCAGGGGCTTAAGCGTACCCCATAATACGGCGTGAGAAGTCCGAACACTTTCCACAGTGCGGCACCCCGAACTTATAGCATTATATGCATCAGCTCCGAATCATGCCTTGGGTCAATAGTTGGGTTTGCCCGACTCCCATGTTTTGGTACCTTACGTTCCGCTCTATGCGCTAAGGTAGCACTGGGAGAACTACTACGATTGTGCCCCGGTTTAGCTGGGCTAAGCACCTCAGTAGAGAAAGCTAAAACTGACTATCATGATAAGGCGAGAGACTGGTCGCTGTTCGAGAGGTTTCGATTCCCTAAAGACTTATGCCGCTTAGAGCGAGGAGTAGGCTTTGCCCGGCTTAAAGCGTGTATAGCGCCCCAAATTCGGCCTTCCGAATACTAGGGGCTTCGCCAAAATTTAAAATTATAGAATTCTATGGCTAAGTGAGAGTGGTAAAGCATTATAGTCTGATTGCCTTGTTCGTTGTGTTGAGCACCTCCCTCGAAGGACCCAAAAATGGGAAAAAGAGTGCTCAGGTTTATCCCGAACACCCCAACACTCGTGGCATGGGGGCAGAAGCCGACGAGTAGCCATCTCTCAGATTTGATAAACAGCCGAACATAAGGTAATATTTTAAATTCAAACAAGCATTGCATAGCGCATATGAACAAGTTTTCATAATACAGGATCACACGAGCAAGTTTATTCAAAAATTACATCCTTCGCAAACTAGTCCGCCACAAGACGGGCACCCTTCAGGACACCCTCATAATACATCTTGGGGTGGTGATGCTCCTTGCCTTGCGGTGGCCCCTCCTTCACCAGCTTCTCGGCGTCCATCTAGGCCCAGTGCACCTTTGCACGGGCAAAAGCCCGGCGTGCACCTTCGATGCAGACGGACCGCTCGATGACTTCCAGCCGTGGGTAGGCATCCGCAAGCTGCCTCACCAGGCCAAAGTAGCTGTTGGGAAGGGAATCGCCGGGCCACATCCGGATTATAAAGCCCTTCATGGCCTGTTCGGTCGCCTTGTGCAGCTCGACCAGTTGCTTCAGCTGGTCGCTCACAGGCATCGGATGTTCGGTCCCAGTATACTGAGACCAGAACAACTTCTCTGTCGAGCTTCCCTCCTCGGCCTGGTAATATTCCGCGGCATCCGACACGCTGTGTGGCAAATATGCAAATGCTCCTGGAGAGCTCCGGACTCGGGTAAGTAACAAGTAATTCACTTGCACATGCTTGCTTTGCATATTGAATGCCTTACCCGCCGCTATCTTCCTCATCGCCTCAATCTCCTGGAGGGCTTTTTGCGCTTCAGCCTTGGCATTCTTCACTCTCGAGGGCTGCGGCAAGCTCAGACTCTCGCGTCTTTGAGTCAAGCTCCAAAGCCTCGTGCTTCGTCACAAGAGCCTGGAGCTCTGGCTGCACCTCGCCCACCCATGCCTCTTGCTTTTCCCGCTCGGTGCGCTCCTGGGCTGCTTTGTTTTTGGCCTCGGACATTGCTTGCTTCAGGGTCGCCACTTCGGTCGTGGCCCCTGGCAAATTCATGATGATCCTATCATTTCGCAATCGCATCTTTTTTGTATATATATATATATATATCTATATACAAGGTATTACTTACCTTTGTTCTCCTCGAGCTGCCTCTTGGCAAGGCCGAGCTCTTTCTCGGACCCCTCGAGGTCCTGCTTCAGTGCGGCGACCTCCGTAGTCAGTGCGACAGAGGTCAGTAGCGAAGCCTGCATACGCATATAGACATACTTATATTAGACTCCTGCAGATATTATTTGATCCTCTATTCGGCTTTTCTTTGTGAACACCAAACAGAGCATCAGGGGCTACTGTCTATGCGGTAATATTTTTCCTATATTTTAAATACTTACCTCAAAGCCTGTTAGAAGGCTGGCACAGGCTTCAGCAAGTCCGCTCTTGGCGGACTGAACCTTCTTGATCACCGCACTCATAATAGTGCGGTGCTCTTCGTCGATGGAAGCTCCGTGAAGCGCTCCCAGCAGGTTGTCCGGTGCCTCTGGATGGACAGAGGTCATCGGCACGGGCATCTTACCCCTTTTGGAAGGGGGCCGCCTACCCGAGTCCGGAATCACTGGAGGTTCCGGCGCGGTGTTCGGCTGAGAGCCGAACTTGGAGTACCCGGGAGCCTTGCTCCCTTTGCTCCTGGAGTCCGGAAGGTCGCCTTGAGGCGCCTACGGGACTGTCTCCCCCTGGCTCGGTGCCCCTTGAGACAATACCTCGGCATTGTCCGTAGGGCAAGGGGGGGAGGCAGTCGGAAGTGGATCGCTATCCATATCCGACGAGTCCAAGGAACCATCCGACGAGGATACGTCGATACGGGCTTGGGGCGGTCTGCATAATCATATTCGGCATTAGGAGAAGCAGTCCGACAAAGGTATGCTATGAGTTACTCTGGTATCCGAATACTTACGACTTCGCCAGGGGCTTGGCCCTGAGCAGCCACTCGTCTTCGCCTTCGGCGGCGGTGGTGGAGCAGTCCGGAAGGAGAGTCCTTCCTTTCTTGTACCCTTCGGCCTCCCCGGTTGGGGCGGCCTTACTTTTCTTGTCTCCCCCGGTTGGAGGGGGAGCATCTTCATCTTCCTCCTCCTCATTTTCGTGGGAGGAGTGCTTCTCGGAGTTATCGGACGATGAGTCCGATACCACCTGGCGCTGGGAACTCTTTCGGGTTCCCTTGGCCCTCTTCTTGGTCTTATCCGGCACCTCATAAGGAGCCGGAGTCCGCATCTCCGTCAGGAGAGCGTCCGCAGTGTCTTCGGGCAGAGCGGCCGGACAGTCAATCTATTCCGATGCCTCCACCCAGTCCTGTTAAAGACATGGGAGCTCAGACCCCGCACATGGTTAAGCTATGGGAAATAAATATCCTACCAGATGTACAGAACTTACCGGATTCGCAGGGCACTTCACGCTTAGCCCGCGGTCCTCGGTGAGAGAGGAAGGGACCTCGGCGCCCTTGAACATCACCCTCCAGATGTCTTTGTGCGTCGTGTCGAAGAGCTCGCTTAGAGTCTGGTGCCAGGCTGGGTCGAACTCCCATAAGTTGAAATCCTGTTGTTGACACGGGAGGATCCGGCGGAAGAGCATGACCTGGACTATGTTGACAAGCTTAAGTTTCTTGCTTGTCATGTTCCGGATACACTTCTGGAGTCCGTCCAGCTCCACCAATGAACCCCAGGACAGGCCCTTCTCCTTCCAGGAAGTGAGCCGTGTGGGGATTCCGGATCGAAACTTGGGGGCCGCCACCCAGTTGGTGTCGCGCGGCTCGGTGATGTAGAACCACCCCGATTGCCACCCCTTTACGGTCTCCATGAAGGATCCCTCGAGCCATGCAACGTTGGGCATTTTGCCCACCATGGCTCCGCTGCATTCCGCTTGTTGTCCGCCTACAACCTTTGGCTTGATATTGAAGGTCTTCAGCCATAGGCCGAAGTGGGGCCGGATGCGGAGGAAAGCCTCGAACACGACGATGAACACCGAGATGTTGAGGATGAAATTCGGGGCCAGATCATGAAAGTCCAACCCATAGTAGAACATGAGGCCGCGGATGAATGGATGGAGGGGAAACCCCAATCCGCGAACAAAGTGGGGGAGGAAAACCACCCTTTTGTGAGGTTCCGGGATAGGGACGACCTGCCCTGCGGCTGGCAGCCGGTGCGCGATGTCTGCGGCTAAGTATCCAGCTCCACGTAACTTTTTGATGTGCCCCTCCGTGAGGGAGGAGGCCATCCAGTTGCCTCCGGCTCCGGACATGTTTGGAGATAGTTGAGGAGGAGGATGCGGACTTGGGCACTGGAGCTCGAGTGCGGGAGAATGGATGAGCAAGGAGGAAGAAGGCGTGGGTAGAAAAAGGTGAGATCTTATCCCTTTATAAGGGCGGACTAAACTATGCGCCCCCACTAGCCTGGTAAAACTCACTTATCCCCAAGCGCCGTAATTGATGGCGCGGTTGGGTTACCCACGTCCGTATTGATGAGAATCCCGTAATAAGGGGAACACGATCTCTGCTTTGACAAGACGTGTCAAGAAACCGCCTCACGTTATGTGCGGGGGCTGGTTAAAGAAAAAACGGTGCAAATAATTACCGGGCCGTGCCGTGATGTCATGCTGCCAAAACGTGTCAGTAGATTAGATTTGTGGTAATATTATTCTCTCTACGGTGGTATGTGGAACTTATTTTGCAGGGTCGGACACTATCCTTGTATTCAAATTCTTCCGTGGTGTATTCGGAGGTGGAACCCGCCTTGCAATGCCGAAGACAACACTGCGCGCCGGACTCATCGTCATTGAAGCCTGGTTCAGGTGCTACTGAGGGAGTCCTGGATTAGGGGGTCTCCGGACAGCCGGACTATATCCTTTGGCCGGACCGTTGGACTATGAAAATACGAGATTGAAGACTTCGTCCCGTGTCCGGATGGGACTCTACTTGGCATAGAAGGCAAGCTAGGCAATACGAATATGTATATCCCCTCCTTTGTAACCAACCTTGTGTAACCCTAGCCCCTTCCGGTGTCTATATAAACCGGAGGGTTTTAGTCCGTAGAATAACATACAATCATAGGCTAGCTTCTAGGGTTTAGCTTCTCCGATCTCGTGGTAGATCAACTCTTGTACTACCCATATCATCAAGAATAAATCAAGCAGGACGTAGGGTTTTACCTCCATCAAGAGGGCCTGAACCTGGGTAAAACACGTGCCCCCTGCCTCCTGTTACCATCCGCCTTAGACGCACAGTTCGGGACCCCCTACCCGAGATCCGCCGGTTTTGACACCGACACCGGGGTTGAGGAAGGAGCATGCACAAGGGAAGAAAACGAGATTGGCTCTCTATATAAAGGTCCCGAATATTGGGCGTCTCCGCCAGGGTCTCTAAACTTACCTATCACCAAGGAGTTGTACCCAGGGGACGGTTGGGTTACCCTCGCCTGCATTAATGAAAATCCCATAAATAAAGGGACACGATCTCTGCCCTGACGAGACGTGCCAGTAAAACCGCACCCCGAGACGTGGGGCGGTTCGCTAGCTGACAGTTGGAAATAGCAACCGGGCAGGCATGATACGATGTCATGAACAGTTATCAACAAGTTGGGCTTGTGGGGTGTTATATTTTCTGCCATTATATACACATGTCCAGATATACTTACTTCGTCCGAAGACTATTCTGGAGTTCGGAAGGATGGAAGCCGTCTTGCAATGTCGAAGACAAATCTGCGCGCTGGACTCCTCGTCATTGAAGCCAGGTTCAGGGGCTACTGAGGGAGTCCTGGACTAAGGGGTCCTCGGGCGTCCGACCTGTTATCCATGGGCCGGACTGATGGGCTATGAAGACATGAAACCGAAGATTGCACCGTGCCCGGATTGGACTCTACTTGGCGTGGAAGGCAAGCTTGGCGACCGAAGATTCCTTTTTATGTAGCCGACTACATGTAAACCCTAGATCCCCTCGGTGTCTATATAAACCGAAGTGGATAGTCCGGAAAGGACAACACAAATATACCCATTACCATATTCATAGGCTAGACTTCTAGGGTTTAGTCATTATGATCTCGTGGTAGATCAACTCTTGTAATACTCATATTCATCAAGATCAATCAAGCAAGAAGTAGGGTATTACCTCCATAGAGAGGGCCTGAACCTGGGTAAACATCGTGTCCCTTGTCTCCTGTTACCATCGATCCTAGACGCACAGTTTAGGACCCCCTACCCTAGATCTGCTAGTTTTGACACCGACAGAGCCCTCGAGGACCAAGGGCGGCACTCCTGAGACTTGGGGGCATGTACAGCCCTACTCATTATTACATGAGAGTGTCACTAGCGGAGACCTTCACAGGCACGAGGCCTTGCTTCACAGAGGCTGGGCATTTATTCACAGGCGCTGGGCCTTTCTTCAGGGGTAGAACTTCCGGAGGTGCCGGATGTTCCAGGCGTTCTAGATGGGTACCCCGTCCTGTGACTCCAGGCGCGCGGCGCCAGGCCTGGAGAAATGGACGACCTTGAACGGGCCCTCTCACATGGGTGAGAGCTTATGCAGCCCTTCCCTGGAGAGCACCCGCCTCATGACAAGGTCACCCACCTCGAGCGTCCTGGAGCGGACGCTGCGATAGTGGTACCGCCGCAGCGCCTGCTGGTATCTTGCCACCCGTAGTGCAGCTTCGCGACGGTGTTCCTCCCCCAGCACGAGGTCCATCCCCCGCCTGGCATCCTGCCGCGTTTCATCGAACGCCAGGACCCGTGCAGAGCGATGTCTGACCTCGTGAGGGAGGACTGCTTTTGCTCCGTAGACGAGGAAGAACGGGGTCTCGCTCGTCGGTTTGGTGGCGTGGTGCGGATGGACCACATCACGGACTGGAGCTCATCATGCCAGCCCCTGCCGCAGGCCTTGAGCTTCTTCTTGAAGGTCCTGGTCTTGAGGCCTCTCAGGACCTCCGCATTGGCTTGTTCGGCCTGGCCATTGCTCCTGGGGTGCGCTACCGAATTGTAGCAGATCTGCGGTCCAAGGTTAGCATAGTACGTTTTGAAGAGATTACTAGTGAACTGCTAACCATTATCGGTGATGATGCGGTTGGGGACCCCAAAACAGCTCACAAGACCCTTGATGAACTTGACCGCATATCCAGCTGGGATGGTGCGGACGGCTTCCACCTCCGCCCACTTAGTGAGCCTGTCGATGGCGACGTAGAGGTATCGATAGCCCCCAGGAGCCCGAGGGAACGGGCCTAGGATATCTAGTCCCTAGACTGTGAACGGCCACAAGAGAGGAATGGTCTGGAGGCCTTGAGCTGGCTGATGGATTTGCTTGGTGTGGAATTGGCAGGCCTCGCAGGACTTCACCAGCTCAGCTGCGTCATTGAGCGCCGTAGGCCAGTAGAATCCACTTCGGAATGCCTTGCCGACGAGGGTTCATGACGACGAGTGGTGCCCGTAGTCTCTGCCATGTATGTCGGCTAGCAACTCCTTCCCCTATTCCCTGGAGATGCAACACAGTGAAATGTCATTTGGCCGCTTCCTATATAATTTACCGTCCCAGATGCAGTATGCCATGGCTTGTCGGGCAAGATGCTCCGCGTCCTCTTCCTTCTCTGGCAGTGTCCCTTGTATCAGGTATTCCTTGAATTCCTTGGTCCAGCATCCCTCCTAGGGCTCGAGCGCCAAGAGTAGACGCGCTCCTGAAGTCGGGCCACAGGATGGGGCTCCCGCGACAGGCGGCTGCGGGAGCTCCTCCCGAGGCTGCGCTATCCTTGAAAGCGGTGGTGTCGCCGATGGCTTGAAGAGCCGCTCCTCGAAGATGCTAGGCTCTTGGGGCTGTCGCTTGGATGCCCTTCTGGCGATGTCGTCGGCTCCCTTGTTGGTTCCCCGGGGCACATGCTGCAACTCCAGGCCCAGGAACTGCTTCTCCATCTTGCGTACTTCTGTGAGGTATGCCTCCATGTGTTCATCCTTCGGCTCATATATCTTGTTGGAGAAGTTGACGAGGAGCTGCGAGTCGCCCCTGATGGTGAGACGCTTCACCCCAAGTGTCATCGCAGCCTTCAGGCCGTCTATGAGGCCTTCGTACTCTGCAATGTTGTTGGAGACCTTCTCGCCCTGCTGGAAGCAGAGCTGCACGACATAGTAGAGCTTGTCCAAAGTGGGCGAGATGAGCATTGCTCCAGCCCCCGCGCCTTGGCGCGGGAAGGCACCATCGAAATACATGACCCAGCTGTTGGGCGCCTCACTTCGCGGCGAGAGGGACCGGTCCTCACCTATTTCAAGCGCCGGGGCGTCCGTCCATTCTGCCACAAAATCAGCGAGTGCGGCCCCTTTGATGACCCTGGTGGTGCTGAACTCCAACTGGAATGCCTGCAGCTCGATGTTCCACTCGGCGACCCTCCCGGTGGAGTTGGGGATCCTGAGCACCCTCTCTAGTGGGTAGGCTGAGACGACCTTGATGGGGTGGCCTTGAAAGTAGTGCCACAACTTTGTGAGGCCACCAGGAGCGCGAGTAAGAGCTTCTGAGGCATGGGGTACCATGCTCTTGCATCCTGCAACACTGTGCTGACGAAGTATATCGGGTGCTCGCCGAGGGTAGGTGCGCTGATGAGATTTTCGTCTTCCGAGAGTTGGGGTGCCTCCTGAGGTGGTGGATCCCCCAACACTTGATCGCTTGTCGGGGCCTTTGCGGGTTTAGGAGCGTCATCCTGCTGAGCTTGACCCTTTGCTGTTCCTATTGCGGCCCTTGTGGCGCCCTCCAGGTCTTGCATTATCTCTGCTAGGGGCGTAGCTCGGCGCGATGCGCCCTTGGATTGGTGTTCTTCCCGAACCACCACTAGAGCCGCGCTGGCGGAGTAGGGAGTGGCAGCAAGATAAAGCACTAGGGGCTCGAGAGGTCGCGGTGCCACCATCACTGGAGGGCTGGTCAGGTATTTCTTGATGTCTTGAAATGCTCGGTCGGCCTCCAGGGTCCACTCGAATGGGCCCTTCTTCTTCATCAGCTTGAAGAAGGGTAGGGCACACTCTCCCAGCTTGGAAATAAAGCATCCCAACACAGTCACGCGTCCAGCAAGCTTCTGCATTTCCTTGAGGGTTTGCGGTGGACTCATGTCTTCAATGGCCATGACCTTCTCTAGGTTGGCCTCGATCCTCCTGTGGGACACGAGGAAGCCCAGCAGCTTGCCGGAAGGGATGCCAAACATGCACTTCTCCGGGTTGAGCCGCAAGTCCACCTGGCGGAGGCTTTCAAATGTCTCCTCCGGGTCTTGGAAAGTTGCATGGCAATATATCTCGGAATGGCTATGGTAATGCCATAATAGGTAGGTATGGTGGCTGTTTTGAGGAAGGTAAATGGTGGGTTTATGGTACCGGCGAAAGTTGCGCGGTACTAGAGAGGCTAGCAATGGTGGAAGGGTGAGAATGCGTATAATCCATGGACTCAACATTAGTCATAAAGAACTCACATACTTATTGCAAAAATCTATTAGTTTTCGAGACAAAGTATTACGCGCATGCTCCTAGGGGGATAGATTGGTAGGAAAATACCATCGCTCGTCCCCAACCACCACTCATAAGGAAGACAATCAAAAAATAAATCATGCTCCGACTTCATCGCATAAGGGTTCACCATACGTGCATGCTACAGGAATCACAAACTTTAACACAAGTATCTCTCAAATTCACAACTACTCAACTAGCATGACTCTAATATCACCATCTTCATATCTCAAAACAAGCATATGGAATCAAACTTCTCATAGTATTCAATGCACTTTATATGGAAGTTTTTTATTATACCCATCTTGGATGCCTATCATACTATGACTAATTTTATAGGCAAAGCAAATTACCATGCTGTTCTAAAAGACTCTCTCAAAATAATATAAGTGAAGCATGATGTATCAATAATTTCTATAAAATAAAACCACCAACGTGCTCTAAAAAGGTATAAGTGAGGCACTAGAGCAAAATTTATCTAGCTCAAAAGATATAAGTGAAGCACATAGAGTATTCTAATAAATTCCGATTTATGTGTGTCTCTCCAAAAGGTGTGTACAGCAAGGATGATTGTGGTAAACCAAAAAACAAAGACTCAAATCATACAAGACGCTCCAAGCAAAACACATATCATCTGGTGAATAAAAATATGGCCTCAAGTAAAGTTACCGATAGACAAAGACGAAAGAGGGGATGCCTTTCAGGCCATCCCCAAGATTAGGCTTTTGGTTGTCCTTGAATTTTACCTTGGGGTGCCTTGGGAATTCCCAAGCTTAGGCTCTTGCCACTCCTTGTTCCAAAATCCATCAAATCTTTACCCAAAAATTTGAAAACTTCACAACACAAAACTCAACAGAAAATCTCATGAGCTCCGTTAGTATAAGAAAACAAACCACCACTTTAAGGTACTGTAATGAAATCATTATTTATTTATATTGGTGTTAAACCTACTGTATTCC